>NW_028136039.1:0-467917 GCF_964662115.1 Mustela nivalis
GAATTGATGATTTTTGACATTTGGTTTTACTTTTAATCCTAGGTCAGTTTCAAACAGTAACTCATACAGGCTGCTCCTCTGTTTAGCTCGAGAATCAGGTGCATCAGGATGAATCATGTGAAGTTCAATAAAACTCCTTTGTGCCCATCCACCTGCCCATGCCCTTGCTTTTTTATTCAGTTGACTCACAGCTCCTGAAAGGCAGAGTCTGTTTCTGATTTATCATCATTCCCATTGCATAGCACAGAGTCTGATATATAAAAGGAATGGCATAGATGCTTGTTGATTTAAAATGAACTATTTTGGGGGCGCCTGGGTGGCTCAGTGGGTTAAGCTGCTGCCTTCGGCTCAGGTCATGATCTCAGGGTCCTGGGATCAGGTCCCGCATCGGGCTCTCTGCTCAGCAGGAGCCTCCTTCCCTCCCTCTCTCTCTCTCTCTCTGCCTGCCTCTCCGTCTACTTGTGATTTCTCTCTGTCAAATAAATAAATAAAATCTTTAAAAAAAATGAACTATTTTGGCATTATTCTAGGAGGACAACCAATGTTTACTAGGTGATTCCTTTGGTGCTAGCTATGTCTACTGCATTATCTCTCTTAAGACCTGCTCTGATCTCATGAAGCAGGTGTCTCATGAAGCTAACACCATAGCAGAGTAAGGAATGTTGGAGTGCAGAAAGGTGAGTAGCTTGTCGAAGGTGATTCAGGCCCATCAGATTTCAAAGTGGGCAGTCTATCCAGTATATGTTAAAAGCTATACTTCTCTCACTGGGCTGCCATGAAGATTAAATGAGTTAATGTATGGAAAGCACCCAGCACAGTGCCTGGAACATAATACAAAATGCATACATCTTTGCTTTGCGGTTTCTCAGAGTAGATGGTAAAGAAATGTTTATTGATTTTTTTTCTTTATGCCACACTTAGTAGAAAGGACATTGTTATGTAAAGAGAAGAAAAACAACACCTACTTAGGTATGTTCTTTCTTGATATGTTTACTACAATAACTCAAAATAGTGCTTTAAGACTTGGTTTGGGGTTTAACCCAGAAGAATATTAGTGTCTTCACCAAGTTCTTGGTGAGCAGCTTGTGTGCACTTACTGTCTTTCTGTTACACTTTCTTCTAGCCTGGACTTGGGAACAGCTGTGGCTTATTGCCCCTGTTGGATGTAATGGGGATTTGCCCAGTTTCTGTAGTTGACCTTATTCAACATTGAATATAGAGAGAGTTTTACATGAACCTCTTCCATTTCTATTACTTGGCCAACTCAGCGTCCTGCATTCCCTTCAAACTTCCATTTGTACAGAAGCTGTTATTACGGAATAAGTTTAATGGGTCGTGAATTTTATGCAGAAAGCGAGGGTTTCTCGATGACTTTGTATGTACCAGCAATGGACGTATTGGCTCCACAAGGAGTGCATTAGGCTAAATATTTTTAGCCCATTGACCCTGGGGGTAATGATCCTAAATGCTTCATTAAATTTTCATGGGTGAGTGACAGAAGCTATGAGGGGAAAAAAACCCCAAAACCCAAATCTGCCACATTAGCTTTTTTATTATACAGCTGGAGGACAGGAGTGTGGCCCCTCAAAAGAATAAAAAAATCAATTTTTTGAGGAACTGTTCCCTGTCTTTTCTTCCTTTCTTGGCCCTGTTCCCATGGGCAGCCCTTGATCAGGTTTTTTTCTCTCTCCCACACCTGGCATTCCGGCGTCTGGAGACAGGTTATACCATACCAGACATTTACTGGAGTTAAACCCAATCTCAGGATACAAGACTTTCAGACCAAAACAGTCTTCTGTGCAACTAGGACCAGAAGGAGGGAGCAACTGTTTACTGGCTGGGGCCTTCTCCCTTGCAGGCCGCGTGTTCGAACTGAATCTGCAGATTGTCTTCTGCCGAGCATTCTAAGAACGCGAGTGGGCGAGCAGACCAGCCCGCATACCTTCAGGGGCTTGAGCCCCTTCCTAGGACTGAGGGCCACGGGAGCGATGCAAGCCTTCTCCCTTCTCGCCCAGTGGAGCCTCAGTGGAGACGCGGGTCTGCCTAACCAGGGTTGGCCGCTGGGAGCTAGCGGCCCCTCCCGCGAAGGAGCGAGGGGGCAGCGGGCCCTCGCCGAACCCGCCTCTGGCTCTCACCCGCGGTCGCTCTACCCTTGGGAATGCGTGAGAAGTTTGGAGGCTTGGATAAGAGTAGACCCTAGGGAAAAATGAGGCAGGTCGGGAGGGCGCTGTGGTCGGTGGGGACGGTGGCGAAAAACACTGGCTACTTTCAGCCGAGGCTGAAAGCTTTGACCCTTTCCCTCCCTCCCCCGCTCGGCGCGATGCGGCTGGGGGGGAGACCCCAAGCCCTGTAGGGGACCCCAAGCCCTCGGCTCCGCTCGCCTCCTTCCGCACCGGGATGCGGAGTGAGCGCAGGGGCTCCAGAGGCGCGACCGCGAATCGAGGCGCACCCGCTCGCTTGTTCGCTCCTTCTGCCTCCTCCACCCCGCCGCCGCCATGACTCGGCTAAGCTCGCGGAGCGCGCTCAGGCGCCGCGGACAGCGTCCGGGCGAGAGCGGGGGCGAGTGCCGGAGCCGCAGCCGGAGCCGGAGAGGCAAGGCCCCGGGCGAGGGCGCGCCGCAGGCGAGCGGCCCGGCGGCCAGGCGGCGGAGAGGCAGCGAGGGGAGCCAGCAGGTGAGCTAGGTTGCCCTGCGCTGGGCGGGCGCGGGGGCGGATGGGGCGGAGGCCGCGGGAGGAGTCGGGGCTGCGCGGGCGGCCGTCTCCTCCCCCGGCGCTGACGCAGGCTGGTGGCTCCTGGGGAGAATGGACCCTGCGCGGCGCTCGCCGGGGCTTTCCCAGGCTGGAGAGCGCGCCTGAGTGTGTCGCCCGCCGTGCATGGGGAGCCGCTTCCAGCGCGGCTGCGACAGCGGAGGAGGATGCTGTCCGCGAGCGGAGGTGAGTCGCGGTGGGGCCCGGCGCAGCTCTGAGTTCAGCGCCAGCAGGTGCCGGGGGGAGAGGGGAACCGGGTGCCAGACGCCACCGCTTGGGGCTCCGGGCGCAGAAGAGGGCTCCTGGGCGCGCCCGTCGTGGGAGTTTGGCTGGGGTGTTGCGGGGATGGCGACAGCAGTTTTCCGCCCGCTCCCTCTTTCTGCTGGGAGAAAAGGAGCGACCTCTCCTCCTTCCTTTTGGCTCTCCCTGACCACCCCTAGTCTCCTTCTGACCGCGCGCGTCTTCTTTCCAGACGTCCTCACCCCAAACACTCGTCTCTCTCCGAGACCGGCTGCTCCCTCCTCCCTGCCGCGAACCCGGTTCTATCCACCTTTGAGCCCTCCCTTCCACTCCAAAACCTCCCCATTGCTCCGGAGCCCATCTCCCGGCCTCTCGAGCGGCTTCCCGCGGCCGGACCCTCTTCCCCACTCATCTGTAGAGCTACGGCTCTGCCCGCAACCGTCGAACAAGCGGGTTTCTCCTATAACCCCTACCTTTTCGCAAACACCCTCAGAGCTGGACCCCGCGTCTCCCCGGACCCAAGCCGTTCCCGAGTCCTCCGTGGACTCCGTTCTGTGCTGCTCCCCCCTGTCCCATTCCCCAGGCTCCCCGCAGCCCCGATGGCTCTCCTCCCTGGCCCGCCCCCTTGGTTTAGGTTCCAGACTGGATGCTGTGCCTGGGAACCAGAACTCAGGGCTTTTGTTTCTGTTTTTGCTTTCTTTCTTTTTCTTTTTTTCTCCTACTGGGGAAACTTTAAAATCCCCGTGGTTCGGCTCCTAAAAAGCGCTATCGGAGGGCTCAACCGCCGAGAGAATCTGGACGCAGGGAGACAGAGATGGGGGAGATTGTGTCGTTCGTCGGAAGGGAGCCTTGGGATGAGTGTACAAAGTAAATTTCAAAACGGAGGTGGTTGCTGCTGCCGGGACCCTCCTTCCCCGGCTGATTCCGTCCCCGTCCGGCAGAGTATTATTGTGACCCTTGGTGGGAGGGCGAGTCTTTTCTCTGCACTTTTTAAGGCGCCCGTCCCTCCCCGCCCCCCTCCCTTGGTGGTGCTGGTGACCTGACCGGGTGGGGGAAGAGCTAGTCGGCGCAAGGGAAATCTGCATGGAGAGGCTGATGCCACTTGGCTCCTGCGTTGCTTGCTCCCGGACCCGCCAGATTGTGTATGTTTCACTCTAAACTACCCGCCACCCCCAACTGCACCACACAAGTCCTCATTGTTGGGGGTCTGCCAGGGCACGTCTGCCTGGGTTGGGAGAGTCTGAAGGAATGGGATGCGGGTGGGGAGGCCGGGGGCGCTCAGCGAACGGGCGCCGACCCAGCGCCGGCATCCGTGAGCTCCGGCAACTGTAGGCGAGCGTGGTTGCGTGCCCACGTGGGTCGGTGCCTGGCGGGTAAGTTTGGAGACTCAGGCACGCCTGGACTTAGATCCTTTAGGAAGAGCTTTTCTGTCCGGGCGCTGGGCGGGTAAGAAAAACACTGGCTACTTTGTGAAAGCCAAGGCTGAAAGCTTTGACCCTTTCCCTTTCGCCCGCGGCAACCTAATCAGAACTGTGTAAAAGTCAACTTCTTAACAATCAGAAATTGTCTGCTGATGTCCTTGATTGAAACCCCAGCATTCAAATGGAGTATTGAAGAACTCGCAGACATAGCTTTTGAAGTGCTATTGTTCTTTTCCATACACAGAGGCCCTCTTAAAGGTTTGGGAAGTTCTAAATGCAGTGATTTGAAAGACTGACATTGTAACTATTTGCTGACTCTCAGGGGATTGGCAGGGATGAGAGCAGAGGCCGAGGTGAGAAGTGCAAATGTGTTGCTACACATTTCTTGGGAGCAGTGCCACTGTCAAGTAGGAATTCAGTTCTAAGCATCAAGTTGGCAATTAAATCTCCTCCTAAAGCAGATTTAGGGGATGATTTTTACTAGGTTTTTTTTTTTTTCTTTTTTCTTTTCTTGATGGTTTGCTTAAGGTCTGAGTAGGCATATCTGAAACATTTAATCATGTTCATTGTATTCAACAATAGAATCTGGATAAAAATTACTTATTGTTGATGAAGCTCATCTCACAAGCTGTTTCACAGTATGTTTCATTTGCAAGACACACCACTGTAGGAGGCTGCAGGGAAGAGATGCCATCACTTACTGTTCTGTTCTCTTCCCCAGGCCAGAGAGGAATCTGCTACTTCACTCCCCTCTGCCCTCCAAAGTCATTTCCCTTAAAGGGATGGGGGTTGGCTTGGTACCTGATAGGACCCTTCCTAAAAATTGCATTTGGTGGATATATGGATGCCTGGAGCCACCCTCCAGGCAGATGAAGAATCTAATTGAAGCAGCATTTCATTTTGATAATTCACTCAAGTCAAACATTTTGGTTTTTGCAGGAATTTAATCCCTCTCTCAAACTACTAAAACTAACAAAGCAAGAACATCACAGTTTATATCTTTTAGATGGCACTTTAAAAAATTGCCCACATTGAAAGCTGTTGTCAGGAACTTTCAGAATTATTTAGGGCTTACTGTGAAGCACATGCACTGGGTGAGTTAATTGAGGATAAATCTCTTGACCTCTCAGAACTTCCGTTTTGTTATTTGCAAAGCAAGGACAGTATTATCTACTTTGTATGTTCTTCCAACAATTTGATAGGGAAAACTATCTCTCTGGGCCCTTTGACAGATAACAGGACTTCATGGGAATGGTAGTTTTTGGTCAGAGGATGGAGTCCTGCTAAGGAGAGAGGATATTTGGCGTTGGAAGGCCATGATGGAATCCTGACTATGTGATGTTTGGTAAATCACCTCTTCTATTAATAAAAAATAAAAAAAAAAAAGAATAGTTTACCTTTTTGGATCACTTACTAAGAGTCAGGTACCCTTTTAAGCACTTTGCATGCATTAGTTTATTTAATCTTTAAATAACCATGAATAATCTTTGAGTAACCATAGGTTGATAGTTGTATTTTTGTTCCCCTTGGATTGATAAAGAGACTGGGGCTCACAGAGGTGGTAACTGGTCCAAGGTCACAAAGCCAATAAGTTATAGAACTAGGGTCTGTTTGTTTGTTTGTTTATTTATTTATTTATTTATTTAGAGTGCCCATGAGCAGGGAGGGGCAGAGGGCAAGGGAGGAGGAGACAATCCTAAGCAGGCTCCATTATCAGCATGGAGCCCCATGTGGGCCTCATCTTCACAATCTGGAGATCATGACCTGAGTCAAGAGTTGATAGGTAACCAACTGAGCCACCCAGGTGCCCCTAGAACTGGGATTTAAATCCAAGCTTTCTGGTTCCTGGGCCTGTGTGGCAGCACACTGCTGCCTCTGTGTGGGGGGTGATCCCAGCTATCTCTCGCGGTGGTTGTAAAACTTAACAGGGAACAATGGAATAGACTTCTGGCAGGAGCAAGTTATAGATTTTTCTCAAGGTTCAGATGCTAAAACAAAATGAGTATTGTGTTATCAATAGGGCATTGGGCTGATGATAGACATTTTGAACACTTGGGACTTCATGATAGGTATTGGTCAGTATGTTCACATCTGTCTGTGCTGTCAAAGTATTCTTTAAGTAGGTATTCAGAAATTGCATTACTACGGTTGTCTGTTACCAACTGTGATAAGCAGAGATTCTTAAAATTGAATGGTGGCATAACAGGTAGTTAGAAGTCTGGACTTGGGTGCTAGACTGCCTGAGTTCAGACCCTAGTTCCTCCAGCCCTGCCAGCGGTGTGGACTTGACCAACCTCTCTGACTTCTCCATGCTTTAGTGTCCTTGATAATAAAACAACAGTACCCACCACCTATGACTGTGGAGACCATTATAGGAATTAACACCAAGTGCTTAGAACAGCAGTGAGTACGTAATGTTACTTATCTATGTGTTACCCTTCAAATGAAAGCCAGATTCTTCCTTTTCATAATACAAAGGTCTCTGTCATTGATATCCCAAGGCCTAAATATCCTAACAGTATCTGTTATTATTTTTATTTTTTTCCTAAACAGAAGATAGGGAGAAAGAGATATAGTTCAGGATTTCAGAGAAAGGTTTTATTGTTGTTGGTTATTTTTTTGTCTTTTTAGTTTATTGGAAATATTACCTTGAACATTTACATTCTTTGTGAAGAGAATTGGGAAGTATACATAATGCTAAACTCTCCATGGAATTGCTCTTTTCAGAAACTGTTTTGAGGAAAATAAAATGACTGTTGGATTGATTGGATTCTAGTAGTAGAATAGTCAATTCTCCCCATTTACAGATTGGAAAACAAGTCAGATTGAAGGAAGCATGTAAACATAATGGCTGAGAGACACCATTGGAACCCAGAATTCTTGGGTTCCTCTTCCACTGTTTTTTCCTCTGGGCCAGATTGCCTCCCATACCAGGATAGGGAAGTAGCCTGAAATATAAACAAACCTTGAAGCAAGGGGAATGTTGCCAGACTGGGAGCAGGAGCCAGTCAGATGTTCGGTACTGAAACATGTGTCCAATAGGAAAAGAAAATGTGTCCAATAGGAAAAGAAAATGTGTCCAATAGGAAAAGAAAACCCCTCCTCTTATAAGTACACTTATATCCATGAAAACTGGCACTAAACTCAATCTATGAAATGCATATCAGGATATGAACCCATGTTAAACATACACACACACACACACACAGCAGTTGATGACTTGAACACCTCCCTTAGGTTGGAGAGCAAATGAACAAATGATTGGGTTTCTTTTTCTGTGAGATGCTCTTTGTGTTTTTCTTCCACTTAGTTCTCAGATATGGGAAGGTTTTGGTTCAGGAATCATTAAAACTCCTCCGGTTTCTATTTCATGAAATATGCAGCATATGCTATTGGAGAGAAATTGCCAGCTTGTTTTTATTATTATTATTATTATTATTATTATTTTTATTTGAACCCAACATATAACCAATCTACAATGCCAGTGGGGGATTCTCATAAAGAGAAAGGAAAACAGAAATAAAATTTTTGCTGAATAGAGCAACTCACAGCCAAAATGATACAAGTTTTGTGATGGCTAAGATGGGTTGTTTAGTTTAGGGGGTAAAAATGAGAGGAGGGCAGTCCCAGACAGATGAGGCCATTCAAGGTGAACCCCAGTCCCTGTCGACCACCTACAGTGAGCCTTGCAAAATAGTCAACTTGGTATATTGGCTCCAAGATTCAATTTCTGACTCTTGCTGTTGGTCAGTGTCTCTGGTTCTTGACTGGACAACTGTGATCTGTTGGTCCATCAGTTAGTCTTCCTTTCCCCCTCTTTTCCTCTTCTTGTTTTTGTCTCAGAGTTTGTCTCTCTTTCAGTCTTTGAATTGGTTTGTATCTCTTCTTGTTAGTGTCACTTTTGCTAGTAAAGACTGAAAAGTTACAAATATGTCTTTGAGACTATCTGGGAAATGGAGGAAGCTAACTCAGGGAATGCGCATAGACATTACTTCCATGCCCATTTAACACATACTTGCCTGAGCACCTAGTTTGTGTCTGGCTCTGGCTTTGTGCCTGGCATTATGAACAGTACCATGAGCAAGGGTGTCGTCTCTGCCATCTAGGCACTCTGCCTCACGCATAAATTACTGCCACAGTGTGAGATACGGTACAGGAAATATCTGCATGGCACTAGAAGCTTCCAGAAGAGTAATTTATTATGTCTAAAGAAAGGAAAAGGAGGGGGAAGCTTCAAAGAAGAGATTGCCTTTCAGCTGGAAGCTGAAGGTTGACCAAGAATTTCTCAGGTCTTGAAGGGATCCAGACCGGGAGAACTGTGGGCAAAGATAGGTGGGCATGAAGGTTCATCATTGGTTTGGAGACAGGCAAAGTTGGGTGTGGTTGTAGTGTACAATATGTGACTGAAATGGATTATTTTATACAGCATTTTCCAGATTGTGTTCCAAGGAACACTAGGGTTCCCCAAGATGGTTATGAGTATTTTAAAAGAAAGAACATACAGAAGGAAAATGTTCTGTGCCCCCCAAAGTTTGAAAAGCATTGAAAAACATAACACACTCTTGCTAAGACATGGTATTTACTGACATTAAAACTTCAGTAAGAAGTAAAAGCAAGCAAGCAAGGAAGCTCATTGAAATCATTAAGATCTTCTAAACTTACTTGCCAGAGACCCTCTCATTTCAAGAATCCCTTTTTAAAAAGTGTCTTATGAGATAGAGTGGGGAATATGTTTGTAGGTAAATCAATTAGGATTTTTACAAAAAGGAGTTGATTTTTTAAAAATATTTTATTTATTTATTTGACAGAGATCACAAGTAGACAGAGAGGCAGGTTGGGGGGGGGGGTGGTTGGAAGCAGGCTCCCCGCCGAGCAGGGAGCCCGATGTGGGGCTGAATTCCAGGACCCTGTGATCATGACCTGAGCTGAAGGCAGAGGCTTTAACCTACTGAGCCACCCAGGCACCCCAAAAGGAGTTAATCTTATCATAAAAGTAATATGTGTGATTTGAAATGTAGTATAGTATATGTGAGACATACAAAAAAGTATAAAAATAGAGTAAAAGTTGATTAAAGAAGAAAAAAAAGCAACCCAAAAAAGCTGAGAACACTCAGCTTAAGAAATAGAGCCATGTAAATACAGTTGAAGTCTCCTTTCCCTGATCATATCTCCTTCCCTTCTGCCAGAGGTAACCACCGTCTTATATTTGGTGTTTATGATTCCATATAATTCTTTTGAATATTCTTTTTAGAAGACAAAGAATTCCTTTGAATTCTCATTCAGTTTCTAGCTTGTCAGTACAGAGATAATAAAGAAATTGTTGTTCTGTCCAGGAATTGTTGTTCTGTTCCTGGAATAAAATTCATTTATAAGCTCTTCAGAAGAAGGAACTATGGCTTCTCCTTTTAACAGTTTTCAGAATGCAGTAGATGCTCAATAAATTTCTGCTGAATTGAATTGAACTAAATGTGTGCACTCTCATGGGGTATATTAAGTTCACGTGGTAACAGAGATTGGGGAAAAGTAATTATTTTTCGTTAACAGTATTGAAATTCTTTGTGATCAGAGATCTTGAAAACTTTTTTTGTTTCATTTTTGTTTTGTTTTGTAATCTGGATCTGTAAGTGAAAAGGCATTTCAGGTCATCAAGTTGAGCAGGAATAGAGATCCAGGTCTCCTGTACCCATGTCGGTATTCTTCCCACCTCCCCACGTTGACTTACCATCCTCAAGTATATTGTGTTGAACATGTGAAAGACTGAAGCATTTTTCTATATGAGGAATCACCATTATGCACAGACATTGTAACATATCTGCAAAAATGGGGACAGCAGGACAGACGTCTACCTATGGCCCAAGGGATGATGATTATTTGTCGATTGCTATCCTTCTCTCTCTGTTGCTGTCTCTCTATGTCTTTCTCTGAAATTCTTTTTTTTTTTTAAATTTCAGATTTTATTCATTTATTTGACAGAGAGAGAGATCACAAGTAGGCAGAGAGGCAGGCAGGTTGGGGGTGGGGGGCGGAAGCAGGCTTCCCACTGAACAGAGAGCCTGATGTGGGATTTGATTGTGAGACCATGACCTGAGCTGAAGGCAGAGGTTTAACCCACTGAGCCACCCAGGTGCCCCTCGGAATTCTTTATGTTATTAACTCTTTCATAAACTCACTCCCAGTAATATTTTTCCCATTCAAATATTATTTATATTTTAGGAGCTAGAGGGGATACTCGTTTCTCTCCTGGAATATGCCTAGGATATTCGTGTGGATAAAGTTTCAAATTTTTCTTCTCTCCTTGCTTATTGGGGTACCTTTCTCCTCTTTCTCACATTATGCCATCATGTTTCATTGTATTTTCTGGGGTGAAGATAATGCAAGTCATACTTATTTAGGTTGATGTAAAAAAGGGTGTCATTTTAAGGCAAAATTACAGGAAGGAGAAGCTGATCACTTGGTTACCCTAATATCACTCCATATTTTCTCTTTGCTCTCCCTGGGTTCATAGGAGTGAGGTCAGATATCATTTTGTATACATTTGACTGCTCCAAATGTTTCAGTGGAGAGAGAGGTCTTGATTCCAGTAGCCATAAGTTAATGTGGCTGAGAGGAAGGGGGTTGGGAGAATGGATTGACATTGTCCTTTTTTAAAAACAAAAATACATGAGTCATTCAGCATAGGCTCAGCCAAGTTTGATGCCTCCCTGTGCCTGCCTTTCCTAGGCATGTGTATCGTTCTCAGGCTTCTGGAACCTCAAACTCTATTAAACACCATACTTCATTATGTCCTATGCTGTTCTGCTCCATGTCTGTTTCTCTCGATTCCTCTAAAGATTGAGAGTTTCTCCAGGGCCCTGTCGACTTGTCTTCCATGCCTCAGAGGCTTAGCTTTTCCAGGAAGTTCACCCTAAATTCTTGCTTCTTCTGATTTATAATGCCTACCAAGGTTACTTTGCAGTAGAGAGAAGATTGTCCTCCCTTTCATGAACTATTTTGAACCTTGGAAACAAAATAAGAGCTTTCTCTTGTAATTTTCAGTGTTTCCTTTTGGGACCAGTCCTTGGCTCCTTTTATGCCCAAACTGTGCATTTCCTGCCCTGTCCTCTCTCCTTCCCTCCTTTACCTTGCTTCCTTTGTTTGTTTGTTTGTTTGTTTTGTTTTGTCCTTCCCCTTTCACCAAATCAAAGAAATTGCATGAAATCAACAACCACAAAAGGGCTCCCAGCTTAAAGTTTTGTAGTGTGATCTTGCACAGTTGCTGAAATATGCTTTATTCCCTCTTTCATGTGTTATTTCTATTTGGGGGAATAGTCAGGAGGTGGACCTTATCAGCTCTTTGCCCAGTTCCCTGGTAATGTAGGTATTTTAGCTGGGTGATTGTTCCCTTCATGGGTTGTCTGCAGTTGGTTTAAAATTACAACTTAAAGATGGAAACTCTGCCAACCATTGTGTTTTGGGGGCAAGGGGAGAGTGTCTCTGGGTGCTGTCCCTGAGCACACCTCAAAACCCAGCCACACCACTGGGACATCCAAGCAGAACGTAACAATGTTAACAGTAGACACTGTGTCAGTGAGCGCTGTGTCAAGAGACACATACCAGGTAGCCTAATAGAAGGAATTTAATACAGGAAACTACAAGGAAAATTTTCATAGAATCGCACACGTGTCTGAAGAGCTGAGAGTGGGATGGAACAGCAGTGGGAAGCTCCTTCTGGAGTTAGAGGCACAAAGGGAAGGGGTACTGTTCCCAGAGCCTGGGAATTGGGGCTGCATGGTGGGAGCAGGTCCCACACAGGGCTGGGTGGGATCCATCGAGGAGACTGGGCCGCTGCCCAGGATGCCACCTTGAAGCAGAAAGAGAGGGATAGAGGGAGATAGATACCCTAGTTTCTAACCCCCTCCCTTTCTTCCTGTCTCCTGCCTGCCATTCCCATTGATTGACCCTAACTGGAAGTCAGTTGGCCAGGGAGCCTGGGAATGGGACTTGGGCTCAGCTTCCTGCCATGCAGGAAGGCTGCAGCGCAGGGGAAGGAGCCTGAATTGGATCAGAGAGAAACAGGCAAAGGACTAGTTCTGATGCCAGGAAGACTAGTCTCTTATAAAAGTGTTTGCTAATATTGCAGAACTTGGGAATGGGAAGTAAAGCCCTGCTCCTCCTCTAAGCTGCCCTCCCATGCTGTCCCATCCAACCTCCCTTGCTGAACTGTGAGAGGGACCCCTGGCATTGAATCTCTATCTTGCCAGGGGGAGCTACATCCATGCCAAGTGCCCTGGTGAGTAGAACAGTGATAGTCCCTATTCTGCAGTTCCCAAATCTAGATGACTCTGAAAAGTCCCAATATTTTTCCTAATTCATTGAATGGCAAGACCTGATCTGATCTGAATGGACACGAGACTACTTATCATATCTGTTGATCCCCCTGAGTGTGAATAGTCATACATATGGCTTGAGAGGTATTGATGAACTTGATTACGGAGGGAGGGACCTAGCTAGGGGTAGTCCAGATACCTAAAAGCTAAGTGTGTGACATGTGACATGTGACATGCGACACGCTGCCTTTCTGAACTTTTTTCAGAAGGAGAAAAAAATGATAGCAAACCCCGATTTCAAGGCACCCTTCTTAAGTAGGTGCAGACAAGTATGAAATAACTAAACACTTACAGTGATTCACATTTTCACCCAGGTGCTCCTGTGCACAATGACACAGAGAGGGCTATGTTTACAAACTATTGGCCAATTTAGCATTTGTCGAGAGAATACGTAATGGATTGGCACTGGAGTAACTCAGGAGACTGATAGCAAACCTTTAGATTGACATTTTTACAGAAGTAATAGGAAATACCCTGGAACCCTCTTTGGTATATTTTTTGAAGTACAATATGCATTTTGTTGTTGTTGTTACTTATTCTCTTTCCCTGTTTTTTTGCTTCCTAATTGGTGGTCTGTCTCATTCCAGGAAAGTATGTTGAGGTATACATGGATTTTGCTGCAATAGTTGCTCCATTCAGGGAATGTAGAACAAACTTCGAAAAATGTAGATTAGCTCTTATCACTTTTCCACTGACTCCTTCAATGACTTCTCTGGTCACAGGCCACCTTGCCTGGTGGCCTCTGATGCATGGGGTCCTCTTGATAAGGGATGCCGCAGAGTACACAGGTGCTCACCATGAAGGTCCTGTATGCCAGATTAAAGACCCTGGATTTTCTCCTCCAGGCACTGGAGATTATTTCAAATAAGGGCATAATCAGACCTGGGCTTCACATTATGGAACTGCCGTACAGTATTTTTCTCTGGGAAGCTGGTTCTTTACTGACCTCTCTGAAAAGAAAGCCCACAGGAGGAATAAATCTCCCCCTAAAAAACAGTGAAATATACTGAAGCGGTAACAATCTGAGTGCAAGTGTGGGCACAAATAAAGTTATATCTCATCTGAGCAGTAGCTGCATGGTTGCCCAGAGAGAGAGAGAAACCTTCACAAGGCTTCCTCACTTTGGAACTTCTCTGAGAATCTTAACAGGGTGATCAGTGTCACTGGAAAGGAATTAGTTGGAGAAAATCTCTGAGTAGTGAAAAATCTGGAGGGCTGAGTGGCTAAGGAATGAGATGACCTTTGTCATCCATCTAACAGACTCACAAAGTCTTTCTTTTGAAGCTGCTGATCACTTCCCCACTCTAAATACCTCTCTCTTGGAAGTGGGGAGGCATTTAAAGCACTCAGTCCTTACCTGTATTATGGTACTTAGGGCACTATTTTATTTCATTTATTAATTTTTTAAGTTTATTTATTCAAGTCGTTTCTACACCCAGTGTAGGGCTTGAACTCATGATGCCAAGGTCAACATTACATGCTTCACCAACTGAGACAGGCAGGTGCCCCACTTAGGGCAAGACTTTTTTTTTTTAAGATTTTATTTATTTATATGACAGACAGAGATCACAAGTAGGCAGAGAAGCAGGCAGAGAGAGATGGTGAGGCAGGCTTCCCACCAAGCAGAGAGCCCTATGCGGGGCTCAATCCCAGGACACTGAGATCATGACCCGAGCCAAAGGCAGAGGTTAGGGCAAGATTTTAAAAAACTACCTGTTTACTTATCTTTCTGTCCCATTGTTCTGTGAGTTACTTGGGAATGGAACTAGTCTTTCATTTCCTTACCATCGGCGCCTAGCACAGCGCATCATTCACAGGGAAAAAATACTTGGGTTTTGTTTTGTTTTTAGACAAATGAACATACGAATGAATAAAAATATGAGCTTTATAAATGAAAACAGACATGATCGTTCAGAAAAATATATTCCAGAGAAGATGTGGGCTCCAGTTCCAAGGATACTTAAAAGTATAATGGTTAAAACTTACATAGGTGTGTGTAATTAAAAATCAATTTGCAGCTGGACCTTTGGTAAATGACCTTGGGGAGTCCTCCGACTATGACAGGAGTCTCCAAATTTAGTCACATATGGTAAATCCGAAGGAAAGAACACACCAGGTTCTCACAATCATTGTGCAGTTTTCCTGACAGGTATAGACGGATATTCATGGCATGTCAGGGAGGACAGAACAACTGGGGACACAGTGACTAAAAAGAGCATGTGTTTGGGAATTAAATGATGTGGCATTAACAGTAATGGAATTAGAGCCTGAGTAGCTAGATAGCGAATGGTCAGTGAGTGATACGCACAAAGGTCATGTCAGTTGCCCAAGATCATACAATTAGACCAATGAAATAAATCCAGCAATGCTGATTTCCAGAGCTCTATTTTGGGTTCCCACATAGTGGGAACCACTAGAAGTGATTCAAGATACTCTTTTTGTATTAACAGAAATATATGAGGTCTTTTCTGTCATGCATACATAAAATATGAGAAAGCATTAAACTGTAATCATTAGAGACTCCTTGAGTGGAGTTACCCCTAAGTCAGAAATTAAGTGGGAAAAACCTTAGTATTCAAGTGCATTGGTTTACTCTATGCATTTTAATATATTTTGGGGTAAATTCTTAAATGAAGAGATAATGCCTGATAAGCCGCTTAAATATTTGAATGCCAATAATGAAATCATAATTAAATCAAGTAAAATGTAATAGTAAATGTCTATCTAATGTTGCTATTCCCTCATGGATTCCTTGGAATTTGAATGGATAAAAATTTTATCTTATAATTCTTGGGATTTAGTTCAACATTTATTTCATTATCAGTGCAGACCTACACATACTAACTAGTTTAAGGACAATGAATGCTGGGGTCTTTGACTAAAGACAGCAGCAACATAGCAAATGATTTTAATTAGAATAATATAATTGTACTTAAGAAAGATAGTCTAGTATATAGGAATAGGAATGGTATAGGAATTATATAAATAAATGCCATTTCCTTCAGCCTGAACCTGCTGTGTGACCTCGTGTAAGTCAGATAATCTTCCTCAATTCTATAGTTTTCATTTATAAAAATGAGAATATTGCCTAGTATATCTTTGTTTCTCTTGCATATTTAAGCTTTAAAAATTTCATACACCTGTATTTCTTATAAAATGAAATCAAATTAAATGAAATTTAATAAATAATTTGAGCACCAAGTGTGCTCTGTTCACTGTGGAAAAATCTGGTATATAATGCTGGACATTTATAACTTTTGCTCTATGAAAACTCGCTTGTTCATTCTGCATGTACTCCCCGATCAGCCCTCAGCAATATATCCAATACAGAATTATCTGTGTCCTAGAAATACAAAAATATTAGTGCCATAGAGCTGCTATAACAAGGTGCCACAAATTTGGTAACTTAGAACAACAGGTGTTTATCCTCTCCTAGTTCTGGAGCCCAAAGTCTAACATGGAGGTCTCCACACAGCTGGGCTCCCTATGAAGTCTTTAGGGAGGAATCCGTTCCTTGCCTCTTCCAGTTTCTTCTGCTGTTAGCTGTTTCTCAGCTTATTGCCGCATCACTCCCGTCCTTGACCGTCTGGTCACATTGCCTCCTCTCCTCTATGTCTCCATTGTGTGTGTCTTACAAGGATACTTTTAATTTGATTTAGGACCCACCTGTATAATCCTGGATTATCTTTTTTTTTTTTTTTTAAGATTTATTAATTTACGTATTAGGGAGTGAGAAAGAATGATCACAAGCAAGGGACAGGGCAGAGAAAAGGAAAGAAGCAGACTTCCTGCAGAGTGCAGAGTCAAATGGGGCTCCATCTCACAACCCTGAGATCACGACCTGAGCTGAAATTAAGAGCCGGACACTTAACTGACTGAGCCACCCAGGCACCCTTGTCCTGGATTCTCTTCTCATCTCAACATCCTAACTTGAGATACAAAGACAGCAAAGATTTTTTTCCAAATAAGGTAACACTCATAGATCTGGGGACTGAGTCACGGACATATATCTTGGGGAGCCACCATCCAACCCACTACAGTGACCAAACACAAAAACAACAAATAAAAGCGTCATTCTATCCTTATGGAGCTTATAGTCTATGAGGGGAAATAGACATTAAGCCATAATATTATTATAAAATGTAATTATACTTTCTATATTGTTGTACATTAATAGTTTTACATTGTAATTAGGTCTGTGGAGGGAAATTACAGGTGCCTTGAAAGATTTTAACCAAGGAAACTCATTACGGCTGGGAGTAAGGTCAGACCATTAAACAAGGGACAGTTAAGCTAGCACTGGTGAATATGTAGGAGGTGAGGCCTAGGTAGAAGCTGTTGGCGACATGGGGAGATACCATTCCAAGCAGACAGAACATTACTTGGAAAGGCCTTTATATGGGGGTTTGTAGAAGTGAATGAAGCCCACTGTTGCTGGAGTATAATGAGCAGGGGCAGAGTGGAGTGAGTTGAGGCTAGGTCATATGATGGAGGGATTTGAAAGCCTTTATCAAGACTTCTGAAAAGTCTTGGCATCATTAATGTGTTTTAAGAAAGAATACCTGAATTATATTTTTAGAATGTTACTGCAGCTAATATTTGTGTTTCAGGGAAGCAAGAGTAAAAACAGGGCAAAGGATGGTTCGAGGCCAGAGATGGATGCGGCTGGGTCCAGGATGATAGCAGGAGAGATGATGGAAGTGAAGGGATTTGAGTTACATGTTGGATGTACATTGACAAGGATGGGGAAAGGGCTGGTTATAGTTCAATGAGGCACAGGGAAGGTATAGTGATGGCTTTTAGTCTGTTGGGGGAACAGGCATTAAACAGATGCCCATAGGAGAGGGATTCTTAATGGGATTCAATAATGGAGATGAGACAAGTGACAGCACCTGGAACCAGACAGGGATGCATGCCTGCCTGTCTTCCTTCCTTCCTTCCTTCCTTCCTTCCTTCCTTCCTTCCTTCCTTCTTCCCTTCCTTCCTCTGTTATCCACTCTCCTGTCTTTTTTTTTGTATCTTCCAGTTAGATTGAAGTCTAAGCATTCCTAATTATAAAGACTTTCCATCTCTTCATAAGGTGCTGTTTATATGGTTTTGATTGATGATTGTTCAATGGTGGAATTACAACCACACCAGCTGAATCACCCTTGAAATTTGTGCAGTGACAGGTGTCACATACATCTCTCTCTCTCTCTCTCTCTCTCTCTGCTGTTTATAAGGAGCTTAGCATCTACTCTAAGAGATTATAGTCCTTATGGGTTATCCCATAACGCATGGTAGGGATCAGGATTTAAGTAGGAACAATATATAAAGGAAGCAGAAGAGAGAATGATGGGGGGAGGCTTCGTTTAGACTAGGTCCTACACATTGGGAAGGATTTCAGTCCGTGGGAATAGGGAGGAGTCATCCAGGAGTAAGAAGCAGCCTGAGTGAGGGAATGGAGGCAAGCATGGAGAAGGTGTGGTCAGGAAGAGACCCATCATCTTTGTGGTTTGATCAGGAATATATAGGAGTGCCCTGCTAGAAGAAGATTATAAAATGAATCTAGATTGAAACGTAGAAAAATGAACTACTTTTGTCTTTAACCCCTGAAGGAAATTTCTGATCTATGGGAAATTCCAGAGCCATGTTTGTTGAAAGGTGTTCCTCTTCTCCCAGTCATCATGTCATTGTTGTCATAATCACCATTGCTAAATTTTATGATTGTGTAGCCTTTGCAATTTATCATTCACTACCTCATTACATTGATGATGTGGTTTGGGCAGAAGTAACAGAAACTATAAACAATGTTGGCTTAGATAATCAAAAGGACATTGTGGCTCCTGCTATTGTTAATGCAGTGCTGACTTTAGACAGTGACTCCATGATATGACAGGATGAGTTCTTTTTGGTCTCTCTGCTTTGAGCTCTTTGGATCCAGCTTAATTATAAGACCCATTCCCTTTAGAAGCATACACTGCTGTGTCCTGGTCTACAGGATTTTTTTTTTTTTTTTTTCGTCTCAGGTCACATGCTCTTATCCAGAGCTGAAGCTGAAGACAGCTTCTGAGAAATCACACACTTCTCCAAATTGGAACTGGGTTTTCAGGAAGGGAGAAATGGTCTGGGTATGGGTGGGATGAGAGCCAAAGAAGGAACTAAAGAGTATCCTTTAGAGAAACATAGGTACTTTCATTGCCATTTTATAGCTGAGGAATAGAGGTTCACAGTACTGTTGGTTGCACAAAGATGTACTTGTTCCCTTTCTGTAAGAGGATCATGTATGTTGAGACAAAACAAAGTTACTTGTCTATGGGAATTCATAGATGAAAGTATATTACTATCCCTTCTGAATAGAAAGGACAGACACGTGTCATGGATTGTATGACCCTGAACAAGTTATTTAACTTCTCTTTCTTTTACTTTTGTGTGTGTGTGTGTGTGTGTGTGTGTGTGTGTGAGAGAGAGAGAGAGAGAGAGAGAGAGAGAGATGTGTGTGTGTGTGAATGTGTATATGTGTGAGTGTGTATGTGTATGTATGCTGAAAAATAGAGATGAGAGGAGCACCTACTTCACACGGTTGCTGGAAGGATTAAATAAGACATTTACAAATACAGGTGACCAAATGACTTTCCCATTCATTGTGTGCTTTATCTTAACAATGCCCAAGAAATTAGCTGAGGGCATCCATTCTAAGAGATGAAATTCCTGGGGCCTGGTATGGTTATTAGCCAAAGGAAATGCCAAACCAAAGTCTCGTGATTCCAAGTTCTATCTGCCTCTCTTTCCACTATACTGTGCTGCTGCTTAATGAGATCCCCAGCTCTCTATCTTTTCACCTTGCAGATAACAGGAACCACACTGAAAGAACTACACATGCAAATTATTATTAGCATGAAAACAGGTAATTATTATTTTTTTACATTTGCATCATCACAGATGATCTTTGCATTAGATATCCTTTAGCAATGAATGACTGCACCACAGGGCTTGTGGTTCATCCAGACAGTCATTCATTTTAAATAAGAAATTCATTTACTGTCACTCATGTTGCTTAAACAATGCAAAGCAAAGAACGACTACAGGGCCGTCTTAGATTATAAGGGCTGGGATGGAAGCTGGAAATCACCTAGTCCAGCCTTCTGATTTACATATGAGCAAAATGAGGGTCAGCATGAGGAAGGTGACACAATTAATTAGTGGCAGAGCTGAGACTAAACCCAATTTCTTTATTTCTCTACCCAAGCCTTGCCATTAAAGCATGAATGCTGGTCATCTGACTCCTATTTAGTTAGGAATTCCCTGATTGTTTAAAACACATGGAGGACATAGGATGGAGAGACACTTAACGTGCTAAAGGTTCCAAGGGAAAATATATTAAGAATCTTTCATAAATTCCCTTGTGCTATATTAATTTTATCTCATTTATTTCTACAATGTACTTGTGGGGGGCGGGATGGGTATCTGTCTGTACTGAATGGACTCATTTGAGTCCTGCCAGTGTGAAGGTATGAAGAAAAACATTTTACATTAAAACAGAACAAATTGCTTATGGTAACCATTGCATAATGAAGGACCACAATGAAGAATTACAGCTCAAATTACTTATCAGGTCTCTTCCATTTTCTAAGTTTTTAAAGTAGAAGATTGCACAGTATAATTACAGTAAGTTAATTTGCATTCATATTATAATTCAGTGAGCAATTACATTCTTTTTATTTAAAAAATATATTTTATAAAGTGTGATTTCCATCAGTAAGTTTCCAGGAAAGAGTGGTGACTTTTTCCTTGTGAGGTTTTCATACAAATTCAACCACACAGCATAGACCTTCCAGTAGAGAGTTTTATATAGCCTTTATCGTCTTTCTGGGACAGGAGAGAAGAGAACCATTTGAAGTATAACTGTGGTTTCTGAGTTTTTTGAGAACTCTTCAAGGAATCATCAACTGTTGGGGTTTCAAAGGTCAACTTAAAAGTCTTATGGCTCAAGATTCCATTCCTCCATTCACTTCCACAATCCGAAGCTTAAATGTGCCTATCCCATTTCTGCTAAACCATCATCCAACCTACGTTTGCTTAACTCCTCTGGCAGGAAATCCTTTACCTTTTGGTGACACCCACAGCATTGCTGGACAGTACTTTCATTCTGTGTATGTAGGGGGCAGTGGTGGTGAAGGTACTCTATTTTGGCCTAACCATTCTTTCATTAATGTACTTTAAAGGATACTTAGATGAAACAAGAGAGGGAGACAAACCATAAGAGACTCTTAATCTCAGGAAACAAACTGAGGGTTCCTGGAGGGGATGGGGTGGTTGGTGGATGCACATTGGGGAGGGTAGGTGCTGTGCTGAGTGCTGTGAATTGGGTAAGACTGATGAATCACAGATCTGTGCCCCTGAAACAAATACTACATTATATGTCCATTTTAAAAAAGGCATACTTAAAACACACACACACACACACACACACTCTCTCTCTCTCTCTCTCTCTCATTCATTGCTTTGGTTGTGCCTTACATAACATAGAGCACTCTTTTTGTTGAGGTATAAAATTTCATTTAGAACTTGCAACATTATCACAAACATCTGTGTTGGGCCATCATGGAGTGGTCCCCATGAGGACTGTGGGGTCTGATGGGCTGCTCCACTTTCTCTGCACTTGATCTCTTAAATTTTTAAAAGGATGAAATTAACTTATATTGCAATGCATAGGTTTTTTTTTTTTACCTGCAATGCATAGATATTAAGAGTAATTTGGCCAATTTTGGCAAATGTATTTGCCTATGTAACCAACACTACATTAAAGAAAGAGTATATTCTATTAATCCAGGAAGTGCCTTGTGCCCCTTTCCAGACAATCCCTCTCCACAGAGGCAGCCAGTGTTCTGATTTTTCTTATCATACATTTAATTTCCCTGTTCTTGATCCTCCTATAGAAGGAACCATAATAATGTTATTGATCTTCTTATAGAAGGAATCATAATAATGTTCTTGATCTTCCTATAGAAGGAATCATAATAATGTCTGGTTTCTTTCATTTAATATTTTTTAAAGATTGGTCCATGTTGCTGTACTCATGAGTAGTCTATTTTGTTTCTTGCATATTAGTATAGTAGTATTCCACTGTATGACTTATCCTCCTGTGGAAAGACATTTGTGTGGTTTCCACTTGGACCTATTAGAAGTATATAACTTTCTAGCATATGTGTTTGTGTGTATGTGTGTGTATTAAGTGTGCGTGTATGTACTTATTTTATTTCTCAGAGGTAAATACTTAGGAGTGCAACATCTATAAATGCCCAAAGAGTAGATGTATCTTTAACTTGATAAGTTTTTCAACATGACCACACCATTGTACACTTCCACTGGAAACATATGAGAGTTCTATGTCCTCACCAAAATTGAATGTTGTCAGGCTTCCAAAATTTTAGAAATTTTAATGGGTGTGAAGTGATATCTCATTATGGTTTATTTGCATATTCTTTATGATCAGAGATGACACACACCTTCTCGTGTGCCTATTGGCTATATTCAATATATCTTTCTTTCTTTTTTATTTTTAGCAAAGTGTCTGTTCAACCATTTTGTCCATTTTGATTAGGTTGCTTATCTTTTTATTATTAATTGATAGGATTTGTTTATATTTTCTGGATTTAAGCCCTTTGTCAGATATGTATTTTGAATATTTTCTCTGGGCTTTTAGTTTACCATTAATTTCCTTAATACTGTCTTATGATCATCACATGTCTTAAATTTTTATAAAGTCTAATTTATTATATTTTCTTTTATGTTCAATGAATTTCTTTTCTGAGAAATCTGTGCATACCTAAAACCTAAGAGGATCCTTTTATAGTTCTTTTCTAAAATCTTTACTATTTTAGTGATTGTATATTGTTCTATACATGGTGGAAGGAAGGGACTGAGGTTAATTTTTTTCCATATCTTTGTCCATTTGTTGCAAAACCATACTTTAAAGACATTTCTTTCCTCAAGGCATTGTGATGACAACTTTGTAAAATATATATATGTGTGTATATATATATATATATATATATATATATATATATGTGTGTGTGTGTGTGTGTGTGTGTGTGTGTGTATCAATTGGCCACATATATGTTGGCCTATTTCTGTTTCTCTATTCTGTTCCATTGATCACTTTATCTATCCCTAATGCTAAGACTGTACTGTCTTGATTATTGTAGCTTTGTAGTAATTCTTGAAATAAGGTAGGATAAGCTCTCTAATTTTGCTTTTCTTCCTCAGGATTGTTTTGGCTATTCTAAGTCTCTTTGCATTCTCACATACATTTTAGATTTATCTTGTCAATTTCTTGAAAAAAAAAAAAGGGTGGGATTTTTTGGGATTTGTACTAAATGTGTAGTTAAATTTGGGGGAGAATTGACCTCAATGTTGAGTTTTGTAAACCGTGAACATGGTACGGTTCTCCATTTATTTGGGTTTTCTTTAATTGTTTTCATCAAAAATTTCTGTTTTGGGCCGAAATCTTGGATGACTTTTGTTCAATTTACTCCTACTTTGAGACATGCTTTTATAAATAACATTTAAATTTTTAATTTTCCAATGGTCTAACTATGTAACTTTGGGAATGATTTAACCTGAGTTTATTTTAACCTATAAAATGTAAATTCATGTATTTCTCAGAACAAGGCTAAGTATAAAAATATACAAATAGCTTTTTGGTATTCTTTAAGTATTAAATTGGATTTAAATATAGAAAGTTCCTAATACAATACATGGTATATTAGTATTCTTTTCGTCAAAAGTGGAAAAAAAAAAAAAAAACTAACCCAAACTGACTTAAGTAATAGAGGGGGTATTTTGGCTCATATTGAAAAATCTGGATGGGGGGATGATAGTTAGCTTTAGGCATGACTAAACCAAACATTCTTCGAGTTTCCTCATACATCTCTATTTTTATCACCTTAGTCTGTTTTCTTCTTTGTTAAGGATTTTCTTTTTCTTTTCTTTTCTTTTTTTTTTTTAATTCTTCATTTAAGTAGTAGTTCAGTACTTCATTTAAGTAGTTCACATACACTGCATCACCAGTTCCCTGCTTAGAATTTAGTGATTCTTTAGTTGCATATAACGCCCAGAGCTCATTCCATCAAGTGCCCTCCTTAATGCCCATTGCCCAGTTACCCCCCCAACCTTCCCTTTAGCAACCATCAGTTTGTTTCCTAGATTTCAGAGTCTCTTATGGTTTGCCTTCCTCTCTATTTTCACGTTATTTTTCCTTCCTTTGACTATGTTATCTGTTTTGTTTCCTCAGTTCTACATATGAGTGACTGACTTACCACACTTTGCATAATATCCTCTAGCTCTATCCACACTGTTGCAAATGGCAAGTTTTCATTCTTTTTGATGGCTGAGTAATATTCCTTTGTATTTATATCCCACATTTTCTTTATCTCTTCACCCTTTGATGAACATCTGGGCTCTTTGCATATTTTGGCCCTTATGGACATTGCTGCTATAAATATTGGAGTGCAAGTGCCCCTTTGAATCACTATGTTTGTATCCTTTGGGCAAATACCTAGTAGTGCATTTGCTGGGTCATAGAGTGAGCCTATTTTTAAATTTTTAAGGAAACTCCATACTGTTTTCAAGAGTGGCTGCACCGGTTTATGTTCCCACCAACAGTGTACGAGGGTTCCTCTTTCTCTACATCCTCACCAATACCTGTTTTTTTCCTGACTTGTTCATTTTAGCCATTCTGACTCATGTGAGGTGGTATCTCATTGTGGTTTTGATCTGTGTTTTCCTGATCTCTGAAGGCTTTTCTTATGAAATGGGTTCTTAGAGCTACAGGCTTACCATCTTTCCAGTTTAGAATAGCAGTAAGGAGAAAGCATTTTCCCTAGTTGCTCTAGCAAAAGTACACAGGCCTATTGGACCATCCCTGAATTGTGGCCATTGATGTGTTGCACCTGTTTCTCCCTGGAGTTCAAGGTTGGGTCAACTCTCCCAAAATTAAATGGAAACCAAATCACTGAGTGTAGGAAATGGTTCCCCAACAAAATTTGGGTGGTGTTTACTAATGAAGGGGCAATGGCTGCAGAGAGGCCAAAAAACCAAGCATCTGTCATAACTTGAATATTGTAGCCACAAGCTACATGGCATTGTATCTTTTAGCATTCTGATTCTTCCCTGATCTCATACTCCATAGGCTCCGGAAACTTGGTCTTTCTGATAGCGTCCAGGCTCCTCCTATTTTCAATCACTAACATCCACTTATGCTCCATTTTATGATTGAAAAAAAAAATTGGGATTTGTGTTGGAACATAAGAGCCTTTTTTTTTTTTTTAAGATTTTATTTATTTACTTGAGAGAGAGACAGTGAGAGAGAGCATTAATGAGGAGAAGGTCAGAGAGAGAAGCAGACTCCCCATGGAGCTGGGAGCCTGATGCTGGACTTGATCCCGGGACTCCAGGATCATGACCTGAGCCGAAGGCAGTTGTCCAACCAACTGAGCCACCCAGGCGTCCCCATAAGAGCCTTTTGATGATTGTTTCAGCTCTGCACTTTGTTTCTACTATGCATTTAGCCAAAAAGAGCAGATTGGTAGCATAAATACAATTGTAGTGCCACTAGTCCCCTCCACAGCCTCCTTGGAGAAATAAAAGGAGGGCTATTTATAGCAACTGTAAACCAGAGTCAAGTTTAGTCATAATACTGCCACACAACGTTTCCCTGGAATCAAGAAAGGCCAGCATCATAAAAGAAAGGAGCTTCTGTTTTGATGAAGACTTACAGAAATTTCTTGTCTTTTTTAACCTTCAGAAGAGAAATAGCAATTGAAAATCTTGCTTGAGTCCAGGGTGTGTAAGAAACATATCTGAAATGTGGCTAATGTAAGGATTGCAAAATATTTTTTCTTGCTTTTTAAAAAATCTGAGCCCTTTCACAGTAAATTCCAAAGTCCTTAATATGGCAAACAAGACCCTTTAAAATTTGTTTACATTGCTTCCCTCTTTATAGTTAACTATATCTACCCTCTACCTCCATGAGGGTATTTGTCCATTCTCTTTTCTTGTCCTGAAATACCTTTCCCTGCTTCATTTGGTCATCTTTCGAGATGATATCACTTCCTTCCTGAAGTCTTCCTAATGTCCAACTCTGTGTTAAATGCCCCTATCTGATCTTCCCCTAGCATGCTGTACTTAACACTACCATAGCATGGATCAGAATGCAGCATAATGATGTATGGCCTTCGTGTGCCTCTGAGTTGTTTGAGAATGAGTTTTGTTTGCTTTTTGTTTTCTTTCTTTGTCAATGCCAAGCATTGTGCCTGGTATGGAGTAAACAATCAGCAAACACTTTTTGAGTAAAGGAATAGAATCGGAGTGTTAACATGAACTTGAATGAAAGGGCCTGTGCAAGGCTCATTTACTTTAGGTATTAACCTTCGAAATTTTGTGCATTCTATATACTGGTATACTTTGAACACATGATGTCTCTAGTAAGCTGGGTGGAAATGTTCCTACTGAGCATTAGTCAAAATCTTATTAATTTGAGAGCTTTATGTATATAGAATATTAGTGTATTCCTGGCATATGCAAGCACTAGAAACCATTTAATAAACAGTGGCTATGTAATAATTTGTGTTTGAAACCCTCAGAGCTTATGGCCCGAATTTATTTATTTATTAGAAAAAATTGCAGGAATAAACTTAGTTTTAAATAATATATACTACACAAAATGAGCTACTTTCCATTTCTTTCACAGGAGGAGTAATTTCTGGTAACTGAATTGATGATTTTTGACATTTGGTTTTACTTTTAATCCTAGGTCAGTTTCAAACAGTAACTCATACAGGCTGCTCCTCTGTTTAGCTCGAGAATCAGGTGCATCAGGATGAATCATGTGAAGTTCAATAAAACTCCTTTGTGCCCATCCACCTGCCCATGCCCTTGCTTTTTTATTCAGTTGACTCACAGCTCCTGAAAGGCAGAGTCTGTTTCTGATTTATCATCATTCCCATTGCATAGCACAGAGTCTGATATATAAAAGGAATGGCATAGATGCTTGTTGATTTAAAATGAACTATTTTGGGGGCGCCTGGGTGGCTCAGTGGGTTAAGCTGCTGCCTTCGGCTCAGGTCATGATCTCAGGGTCCTGGGATCAGGTCCCGCATCGGGCTCTCTGCTCAGCAGGAGCCTCCTTCCCTCCCTCTCTCTCTCTCTCTCTGCCTGCCTCTCCGTCTACTTGTGATTTCTCTCTGTCAAATAAATAAATAAAATCTTTAAAAAAAATGAACTATTTTGGCATTATTCTAGGAGGACAACCAATGTTTACTAGGTGATTCCTTTGGTGCTAGCTATGTCTACTGCATTATCTCTCTTAAGACCTGCTCTGATCTCATGAAGCAGGTGTCTCATGAAGCTAACACCATAGCAGAGTAAGGAATGTTGGAGTGCAGAAAGGTGAGTAGCTTGTCGAAGGTGATTCAGGCCCATCAGATTTCAAAGTGGGCAGTCTATCCAGTATATGTTAAAAGCTATACTTCTCTCACTGGGCTGCCATGAAGATTAAATGAGTTAATGTATGGAAAGCACCCAGCACAGTGCCTGGAACATAATACAAAATGCATACATCTTTGCTTTGCGGTTTCTCAGAGTAGATGGTAAAGAAATGTTTATTGATTTTTTTTCTTTATGCCACACTTAGTAGAAAGGACATTGTTATGTAAAGAGAAGAAAAACAACACCTACTTAGGTATGTTCTTTCTTGATATGTTTACTACAATAACTCAAAATAGTGCTTTAAGACTTGGTTTGGGGTTTAACCCAGAAGAATATTAGTGTCTTCACCAAGTTCTTGGTGAGCAGCTTGTGTGCACTTACTGTCTTTCTGTTACACTTTCTTCTAGCCTGGACTTGGGAACAGCTGTGGCTTATTGCCCCTGTTGGATGTAATGGGGATTTGCCCAGTTTCTGTAGTTGACCTTATTCAACATTGAATATAGAGAGAGTTTTACATGAACCTCTTCCATTTCTATTACTTGGCCAACTCAGCGTCCTGCATTCCCTTCAAACTTCCATTTGTACAGAAGCTGTTATTACGGAATAAGTTTAATGGGTCGTGAATTTTATGCAGAAAGCGAGGGTTTCTCGATGACTTTGTATGTACCAGCAATGGACGTATTGGCTCCACAAGGAGTGCATTAGGCTAAATATTTTTAGCCCATTGACCCTGGGGGTAATGATCCTAAATGCTTCATTAAATTTTCATGGGTGAGTGACAGAAGCTATGAGGGGAAAAAAACCCCAAAACCCAAATCTGCCACATTAGCTTTTTTATTATACAGCTGGAGGACAGGAGTGTGGCCCCTCAAAAGAATAAAAAAATCAATTTTTTGAGGAACTGTTCCCTGTCTTTTCTTCCTTTCTTGGCCCTGTTCCCATGGGCAGCCCTTGATCAGGTTTTTTTCTCTCTCCCACACCTGGCATTCCGGCGTCTGGAGACAGGTTATACCATACCAGACATTTACTGGAGTTAAACCCAATCTCAGGATACAAGACTTTCAGACCAAAACAGTCTTCTGTGCAACTAGGACCAGAAGGAGGGAGCAACTGTTTACTGGCTGGGGCCTTCTCCCTTGCAGGCCGCGTGTTCGAACTGAATCTGCAGATTGTCTTCTGCCGAGCATTCTAAGAACGCGAGTGGGCGAGCAGACCAGCCCGCATACCTTCAGGGGCTTGAGCCCCTTCCTAGGACTGAGGGCCACGGGAGCGATGCAAGCCTTCTCCCTTCTCGCCCAGTGGAGCCTCAGTGGAGACGCGGGTCTGCCTAACCAGGGTTGGCCGCTGGGAGCTAGCGGCCCCTCCCGCGAAGGAGCGAGGGGGCAGCGGGCCCTCGCCGAACCCGCCTCTGGCTCTCACCCGCGGTCGCTCTACCCTTGGGAATGCGTGAGAAGTTTGGAGGCTTGGATAAGAGTAGACCCTAGGGAAAAATGAGGCAGGTCGGGAGGGCGCTGTGGTCGGTGGGGACGGTGGCGAAAAACACTGGCTACTTTCAGCCGAGGCTGAAAGCTTTGACCCTTTCCCTCCCTCCCCCGCTCGGCGCGATGCGGCTGGGGGGGAGACCCCAAGCCCTGTAGGGGACCCCAAGCCCTCGGCTCCGCTCGCCTCCTTCCGCACCGGGATGCGGAGTGAGCGCAGGGGCTCCAGAGGCGCGACCGCGAATCGAGGCGCACCCGCTCGCTTGTTCGCTCCTTCTGCCTCCTCCACCCCGCCGCCGCCATGACTCGGCTAAGCTCGCGGAGCGCGCTCAGGCGCCGCGGACAGCGTCCGGGCGAGAGCGGGGGCGAGTGCCGGAGCCGCAGCCGGAGCCGGAGAGGCAAGGCCCCGGGCGAGGGCGCGCCGCAGGCGAGCGGCCCGGCGGCCAGGCGGCGGAGAGGCAGCGAGGGGAGCCAGCAGGTGAGCTAGGTTGCCCTGCGCTGGGCGGGCGCGGGGGCGGATGGGGCGGAGGCCGCGGGAGGAGTCGGGGCTGCGCGGGCGGCCGTCTCCTCCCCCGGCGCTGACGCAGGCTGGTGGCTCCTGGGGAGAATGGACCCTGCGCGGCGCTCGCCGGGGCTTTCCCAGGCTGGAGAGCGCGCCTGAGTGTGTCGCCCGCCGTGCATGGGGAGCCGCTTCCAGCGCGGCTGCGACAGCGGAGGAGGATGCTGTCCGCGAGCGGAGGTGAGTCGCGGTGGGGCCCGGCGCAGCTCTGAGTTCAGCGCCAGCAGGTGCCGGGGGGAGAGGGGAACCGGGTGCCAGACGCCACCGCTTGGGGCTCCGGGCGCAGAAGAGGGCTCCTGGGCGCGCCCGTCGTGGGAGTTTGGCTGGGGTGTTGCGGGGATGGCGACAGCAGTTTTCCGCCCGCTCCCTCTTTCTGCTGGGAGAAAAGGAGCGACCTCTCCTCCTTCCTTTTGGCTCTCCCTGACCACCCCTAGTCTCCTTCTGACCGCGCGCGTCTTCTTTCCAGACGTCCTCACCCCAAACACTCGTCTCTCTCCGAGACCGGCTGCTCCCTCCTCCCTGCCGCGAACCCGGTTCTATCCACCTTTGAGCCCTCCCTTCCACTCCAAAACCTCCCCATTGCTCCGGAGCCCATCTCCCGGCCTCTCGAGCGGCTTCCCGCGGCCGGACCCTCTTCCCCACTCATCTGTAGAGCTACGGCTCTGCCCGCAACCGTCGAACAAGCGGGTTTCTCCTATAACCCCTACCTTTTCGCAAACACCCTCAGAGCTGGACCCCGCGTCTCCCCGGACCCAAGCCGTTCCCGAGTCCTCCGTGGACTCCGTTCTGTGCTGCTCCCCCCTGTCCCATTCCCCAGGCTCCCCGCAGCCCCGATGGCTCTCCTCCCTGGCCCGCCCCCTTGGTTTAGGTTCCAGACTGGATGCTGTGCCTGGGAACCAGAACTCAGGGCTTTTGTTTCTGTTTTTGCTTTCTTTCTTTTTCTTTTTTTCTCCTACTGGGGAAACTTTAAAATCCCCGTGGTTCGGCTCCTAAAAGGCGCTATCGGAGGGCTCAACCGCCGAGAGAATCTGGACGCAGGGAGACAGAGATGGGGGAGATTGTGTCGTTCGTCGGAAGGGAGCCTTGGGATGAGTGTACAAAGTAAATTTCAAAACGGAGGTGGTTGCTGCTGCCGGGACCCTCCTTCCCCGGCTGATTCCGTCCCCGTCCGGCAGAGTATTATTGTGACCCTTGGTGGGAGGGCGAGTCTTTTCTCTGCACTTTTTAAGGCGCCCGTCCCTCCCCGCCCCCCTCCCTTGGTGGTGCTGGTGACCTGACCGGGTGGGGGAAGAGCTAGTCGGCGCAAGGGAAATCTGCATGGAGAGGCTGATGCCACTTGGCTCCTGCGTTGCTTGCTCCCGGACCCGCCAGATTGTGTATGTTTCACTCTAAACTACCCGCCACCCCCAACTGCACCACACAAGTCCTCATTGTTGGGGGTCTGCCAGGGCACGTCTGCCTGGGTTGGGAGAGTCTGAAGGAATGGGATGCGGGTGGGGAGGCCGGGGGCGCTCAGCGAACGGGCGCCGACCCAGCGCCGGCATCCGTGAGCTCCGGCAACTGTAGGCGAGCGTGGTTGCGTGCCCACGTGGGTCGGTGCCTGGCGGGTAAGTTTGGAGACTCAGGCACGCCTGGACTTAGATCCTTTAGGAAGAGCTTTTCTGTCCGGGCGCTGGGCGGGTAAGAAAAACACTGGCTACTTTGTGAAAGCCAAGGCTGAAAGCTTTGACCCTTTCCCTTTCGCCCGCGGCAACCTAATCAGAACTGTGTAAAAGTCAACTTCTTAACAATCAGAAATTGTCTGCTGATGTCCTTGATTGAAACCCCAGCATTCAAATGGAGTATTGAAGAACTCGCAGACATAGCTTTTGAAGTGCTATTGTTCTTTTCCATACACAGAGGCCCTCTTAAAGGTTTGGGAAGTTCTAAATGCAGTGATTTGAAAGACTGACATTGTAACTATTTGCTGACTCTCAGGGGATTGGCAGGGATGAGAGCAGAGGCCGAGGTGAGAAGTGCAAATGTGTTGCTACACATTTCTTGGGAGCAGTGCCACTGTCAAGTAGGAATTCAGTTCTAAGCATCAAGTTGGCAATTAAATCTCCTCCTAAAGCAGATTTAGGGGATGATTTTTACTAGGTTTTTTTTTTTTTCTTTTTTCTTTTCTTGATGGTTTGCTTAAGGTCTGAGTAGGCATATCTGAAACATTTAATCATGTTCATTGTATTCAACAATAGAATCTGGATAAAAATTACTTATTGTTGATGAAGCTCATCTCACAAGCTGTTTCACAGTATGTTTCATTTGCAAGACACACCACTGTAGGAGGCTGCAGGGAAGAGATGCCATCACTTACTGTTCTGTTCTCTTCCCCAGGCCAGAGAGGAATCTGCTACTTCACTCCCCTCTGCCCTCCAAAGTCATTTCCCTTAAAGGGATGGGGGTTGGCTTGGTACCTGATAGGACCCTTCCTAAAAATTGCATTTGGTGGATATATGGATGCCTGGAGCCACCCTCCAGGCAGATGAAGAATCTAATTGAAGCAGCATTTCATTTTGATAATTCACTCAAGTCAAACATTTTGGTTTTTGCAGGAATTTAATCCCTCTCTCAAACTACTAAAACTAACAAAGCAAGAACATCACAGTTTATATCTTTTAGATGGCACTTTAAAAAATTGCCCACATTGAAAGCTGTTGTCAGGAACTTTCAGAATTATTTAGGGCTTACTGTGAAGCACATGCACTGGGTGAGTTAATTGAGGATAAATCTCTTGACCTCTCAGAACTTCCGTTTTGTTATTTGCAAAGCAAGGACAGTATTATCTACTTTGTATGTTCTTCCAACAATTTGATAGGGAAAACTATCTCTCTGGGCCCTTTGACAGATAACAGGACTTCATGGGAATGGTAGTTTTTGGTCAGAGGATGGAGTCCTGCTAAGGAGAGAGGATATTTGGCGTTGGAAGGCCATGATGGAATCCTGACTATGTGATGTTTGGTAAATCACCTCTTCTATTAATAAAAAATAAAAAAAAAAAAGAATAGTTTACCTTTTTGGATCACTTACTAAGAGTCAGGTACCCTTTTAAGCACTTTGCATGCATTAGTTTATTTAATCTTTAAATAACCATGAATAATCTTTGAGTAACCATAGGTTGATAGTTGTATTTTTGTTCCCCTTGGATTGATAAAGAGACTGGGGCTCACAGAGGTGGTAACTGGTCCAAGGTCACAAAGCCAATAAGTTATAGAACTAGGGTCTGTTTGTTTGTTTGTTTATTTATTTATTTATTTATTTAGAGTGCCCATGAGCAGGGAGGGGCAGAGGGCAAGGGAGGAGGAGACAATCCTAAGCAGGCTCCATTATCAGCATGGAGCCCCATGTGGGCCTCATCTTCACAATCTGGAGATCATGACCTGAGTCAAGAGTTGATAGGTAACCAACTGAGCCACCCAGGTGCCCCTAGAACTGGGATTTAAATCCAAGCTTTCTGGTTCCTGGGCCTGTGTGGCAGCACACTGCTGCCTCTGTGTGGGGGGTGATCCCAGCTATCTCTCGCGGTGGTTGTAAAACTTAACAGGGAACAATGGAATAGACTTCTGGCAGGAGCAAGTTATAGATTTTTCTCAAGGTTCAGATGCTAAAACAAAATGAGTATTGTGTTATCAATAGGGCATTGGGCTGATGATAGACATTTTGAACACTTGGGACTTCATGATAGGTATTGGTCAGTATGTTCACATCTGTCTGTGCTGTCAAAGTATTCTTTAAGTAGGTATTCAGAAATTGCATTACTACGGTTGTCTGTTACCAACTGTGATAAGCAGAGATTCTTAAAATTGAATGGTGGCATAACAGGTAGTTAGAAGTCTGGACTTGGGTGCTAGACTGCCTGAGTTCAGACCCTAGTTCCTCCAGCCCTGCCAGCGGTGTGGACTTGACCAACCTCTCTGACTTCTCCATGCTTTAGTGTCCTTGATAATAAAACAACAGTACCCACCACCTATGACTGTGGAGACCATTATAGGAATTAACACCAAGTGCTTAGAACAGCAGTGAGTACGTAATGTTACTTATCTATGTGTTACCCTTCAAATGAAAGCCAGATTCTTCCTTTTCATAATACAAAGGTCTCTGTCATTGATATCCCAAGGCCTAAATATCCTAACAGTATCTGTTATTATTTTTATTTTTTTCCTAAACAGAAGATAGGGAGAAAGAGATATAGTTCAGGATTTCAGAGAAAGGTTTTATTGTTGTTGGTTATTTTTTTGTCTTTTTAGTTTATTGGAAATATTACCTTGAACATTTACATTCTTTGTGAAGAGAATTGGGAAGTATACATAATGCTAAACTCTCCATGGAATTGCTCTTTTCAGAAACTGTTTTGAGGAAAATAAAATGACTGTTGGATTGATTGGATTCTAGTAGTAGAATAGTCAATTCTCCCCATTTACAGATTGGAAAACAAGTCAGATTGAAGGAAGCATGTAAACATAATGGCTGAGAGACACCATTGGAACCCAGAATTCTTGGGTTCCTCTTCCACTGTTTTTTCCTCTGGGCCAGATTGCCTCCCATACCAGGATAGGGAAGTAGCCTGAAATATAAACAAACCTTGAAGCAAGGGGAATGTTGCCAGACTGGGAGCAGGAGCCAGTCAGATGTTCGGTACTGAAACATGTGTCCAATAGGAAAAGAAAATGTGTCCAATAGGAAAAGAAAATGTGTCCAATAGGAAAAGAAAACCCCTCCTCTTATAAGTACACTTATATCCATGAAAACTGGCACTAAACTCAATCTATGAAATGCATATCAGGATATGAACCCATGTTAAACATACACACACACACACACACAGCAGTTGATGACTTGAACACCTCCCTTAGGTTGGAGAGCAAATGAACAAATGATTGGGTTTCTTTTTCTGTGAGATGCTCTTTGTGTTTTTCTTCCACTTAGTTCTCAGATATGGGAAGGTTTTGGTTCAGGAATCATTAAAACTCCTCCGGTTTCTATTTCATGAAATATGCAGCATATGCTATTGGAGAGAAATTGCCAGCTTGTTTTTATTATTATTATTATTATTATTATTATTTTTATTTGAACCCAACATATAACCAATCTACAATGCCAGTGGGGGATTCTCATAAAGAGAAAGGAAAACAGAAATAAAATTTTTGCTGAATAGAGCAACTCACAGCCAAAATGATACAAGTTTTGTGATGGCTAAGATGGGTTGTTTAGTTTAGGGGGTAAAAATGAGAGGAGGGCAGTCCCAGACAGATGAGGCCATTCAAGGTGAACCCCAGTCCCTGTCGACCACCTACAGTGAGCCTTGCAAAATAGTCAACTTGGTATATTGGCTCCAAGATTCAATTTCTGACTCTTGCTGTTGGTCAGTGTCTCTGGTTCTTGACTGGACAACTGTGATCTGTTGGTCCATCAGTTAGTCTTCCTTTCCCCCTCTTTTCCTCTTCTTGTTTTTGTCTCAGAGTTTGTCTCTCTTTCAGTCTTTGAATTGGTTTGTATCTCTTCTTGTTAGTGTCACTTTTGCTAGTAAAGACTGAAAAGTTACAAATATGTCTTTGAGACTATCTGGGAAATGGAGGAAGCTAACTCAGGGAATGCGCATAGACATTACTTCCATGCCCATTTAACACATACTTGCCTGAGCACCTAGTTTGTGTCTGGCTCTGGCTTTGTGCCTGGCATTATGAACAGTACCATGAGCAAGGGTGTCGTCTCTGCCATCTAGGCACTCTGCCTCACGCATAAATTACTGCCACAGTGTGAGATACGGTACAGGAAATATCTGCATGGCACTAGAAGCTTCCAGAAGAGTAATTTATTATGTCTAAAGAAAGGAAAAGGAGGGGGAAGCTTCAAAGAAGAGATTGCCTTTCAGCTGGAAGCTGAAGGTTGACCAAGAATTTCTCAGGTCTTGAAGGGATCCAGACCGGGAGAACTGTGGGCAAAGATAGGTGGGCATGAAGGTTCATCATTGGTTTGGAGACAGGCAAAGTTGGGTGTGGTTGTAGTGTACAATATGTGACTGAAATGGATTATTTTATACAGCATTTTCCAGATTGTGTTCCAAGGAACACTAGGGTTCCCCAAGATGGTTATGAGTATTTTAAAAGAAAGAACATACAGAAGGAAAATGTTCTGTGCCCCCCAAAGTTTGAAAAGCATTGAAAAACATAACACACTCTTGCTAAGACATGGTATTTACTGACATTAAAACTTCAGTAAGAAGTAAAAGCAAGCAAGCAAGGAAGCTCATTGAAATCATTAAGATCTTCTAAACTTACTTGCCAGAGACCCTCTCATTTCAAGAATCCCTTTTTAAAAAGTGTCTTATGAGATAGAGTGGGGAATATGTTTGTAGGTAAATCAATTAGGATTTTTACAAAAAGGAGTTGATTTTTTAAAAATATTTTATTTATTTATTTGACAGAGATCACAAGTAGACAGAGAGGCAGGTTGGGGGGGGGGGTGGTTGGAAGCAGGCTCCCCGCCGAGCAGGGAGCCCGATGTGGGGCTGAATTCCAGGACCCTGTGATCATGACCTGAGCTGAAGGCAGAGGCTTTAACCTACTGAGCCACCCAGGCACCCCAAAAGGAGTTAATCTTATCATAAAAGTAATATGTGTGATTTGAAATGTAGTATAGTATATGTGAGACATACAAAAAAGTATAAAAATAGAGTAAAAGTTGATTAAAGAAGAAAAAAAAGCAACCCAAAAAAGCTGAGAACACTCAGCTTAAGAAATAGAGCCATGTAAATACAGTTGAAGTCTCCTTTCCCTGATCATATCTCCTTCCCTTCTGCCAGAGGTAACCACCGTCTTATATTTGGTGTTTATGATTCCATATAATTCTTTTGAATATTCTTTTTAGAAGACAAAGAATTCCTTTGAATTCTCATTCAGTTTCTAGCTTGTCAGTACAGAGATAATAAAGAAATTGTTGTTCTGTCCAGGAATTGTTGTTCTGTTCCTGGAATAAAATTCATTTATAAGCTCTTCAGAAGAAGGAACTATGGCTTCTCCTTTTAACAGTTTTCAGAATGCAGTAGATGCTCAATAAATTTCTGCTGAATTGAATTGAACTAAATGTGTGCACTCTCATGGGGTATATTAAGTTCACGTGGTAACAGAGATTGGGGAAAAGTAATTATTTTTCGTTAACAGTATTGAAATTCTTTGTGATCAGAGATCTTGAAAACTTTTTTTGTTTCATTTTTGTTTTGTTTTGTAATCTGGATCTGTAAGTGAAAAGGCATTTCAGGTCATCAAGTTGAGCAGGAATAGAGATCCAGGTCTCCTGTACCCATGTCGGTATTCTTCCCACCTCCCCACGTTGACTTACCATCCTCAAGTATATTGTGTTGAACATGTGAAAGACTGAAGCATTTTTCTATATGAGGAATCACCATTATGCACAGACATTGTAACATATCTGCAAAAATGGGGACAGCAGGACAGACGTCTACCTATGGCCCAAGGGATGATGATTATTTGTCGATTGCTATCCTTCTCTCTCTGTTGCTGTCTCTCTATGTCTTTCTCTGAAATTCTTTTTTTTTTTTAAATTTCAGATTTTATTCATTTATTTGACAGAGAGAGAGATCACAAGTAGGCAGAGAGGCAGGCAGGTTGGGGGTGGGGGGCGGAAGCAGGCTTCCCACTGAACAGAGAGCCTGATGTGGGATTTGATTGTGAGACCATGACCTGAGCTGAAGGCAGAGGTTTAACCCACTGAGCCACCCAGGTGCCCCTCGGAATTCTTTATGTTATTAACTCTTTCATAAACTCACTCCCAGTAATATTTTTCCCATTCAAATATTATTTATATTTTAGGAGCTAGAGGGGATACTCGTTTCTCTCCTGGAATATGCCTAGGATATTCGTGTGGATAAAGTTTCAAATTTTTCTTCTCTCCTTGCTTATTGGGGTACCTTTCTCCTCTTTCTCACATTATGCCATCATGTTTCATTGTATTTTCTGGGGTGAAGATAATGCAAGTCATACTTATTTAGGTTGATGTAAAAAAGGGTGTCATTTTAAGGCAAAATTACAGGAAGGAGAAGCTGATCACTTGGTTACCCTAATATCACTCCATATTTTCTCTTTGCTCTCCCTGGGTTCATAGGAGTGAGGTCAGATATCATTTTGTATACATTTGACTGCTCCAAATGTTTCAGTGGAGAGAGAGGTCTTGATTCCAGTAGCCATAAGTTAATGTGGCTGAGAGGAAGGGGGTTGGGAGAATGGATTGACATTGTCCTTTTTTAAAAACAAAAATACATGAGTCATTCAGCATAGGCTCAGCCAAGTTTGATGCCTCCCTGTGCCTGCCTTTCCTAGGCATGTGTATCGTTCTCAGGCTTCTGGAACCTCAAACTCTATTAAACACCATACTTCATTATGTCCTATGCTGTTCTGCTCCATGTCTGTTTCTCTCGATTCCTCTAAAGATTGAGAGTTTCTCCAGGGCCCTGTCGACTTGTCTTCCATGCCTCAGAGGCTTAGCTTTTCCAGGAAGTTCACCCTAAATTCTTGCTTCTTCTGATTTATAATGCCTACCAAGGTTACTTTGCAGTAGAGAGAAGATTGTCCTCCCTTTCATGAACTATTTTGAACCTTGGAAACAAAATAAGAGCTTTCTCTTGTAATTTTCAGTGTTTCCTTTTGGGACCAGTCCTTGGCTCCTTTTATGCCCAAACTGTGCATTTCCTGCCCTGTCCTCTCTCCTTCCCTCCTTTACCTTGCTTCCTTTGTTTGTTTGTTTGTTTGTTTTGTTTTGTCCTTCCCCTTTCACCAAATCAAAGAAATTGCATGAAATCAACAACCACAAAAGGGCTCCCAGCTTAAAGTTTTGTAGTGTGATCTTGCACAGTTGCTGAAATATGCTTTATTCCCTCTTTCATGTGTTATTTCTATTTGGGGGAATAGTCAGGAGGTGGACCTTATCAGCTCTTTGCCCAGTTCCCTGGTAATGTAGGTATTTTAGCTGGGTGATTGTTCCCTTCATGGGTTGTCTGCAGTTGGTTTAAAATTACAACTTAAAGATGGAAACTCTGCCAACCATTGTGTTTTGGGGGCAAGGGGAGAGTGTCTCTGGGTGCTGTCCCTGAGCACACCTCAAAACCCAGCCACACCACTGGGACATCCAAGCAGAACGTAACAATGTTAACAGTAGACACTGTGTCAGTGAGCGCTGTGTCAAGAGACACATACCAGGTAGCCTAATAGAAGGAATTTAATACAGGAAACTACAAGGAAAATTTTCATAGAATCGCACACGTGTCTGAAGAGCTGAGAGTGGGATGGAACAGCAGTGGGAAGCTCCTTCTGGAGTTAGAGGCACAAAGGGAAGGGGTACTGTTCCCAGAGCCTGGGAATTGGGGCTGCATGGTGGGAGCAGGTCCCACACAGGGCTGGGTGGGATCCATCGAGGAGACTGGGCCGCTGCCCAGGATGCCACCTTGAAGCAGAAAGAGAGGGATAGAGGGAGATAGATACCCTAGTTTCTAACCCCCTCCCTTTCTTCCTGTCTCCTGCCTGCCATTCCCATTGATTGACCCTAACTGGAAGTCAGTTGGCCAGGGAGCCTGGGAATGGGACTTGGGCTCAGCTTCCTGCCATGCAGGAAGGCTGCAGCGCAGGGGAAGGAGCCTGAATTGGATCAGAGAGAAACAGGCAAAGGACTAGTTCTGATGCCAGGAAGACTAGTCTCTTATAAAAGTGTTTGCTAATATTGCAGAACTTGGGAATGGGAAGTAAAGCCCTGCTCCTCCTCTAAGCTGCCCTCCCATGCTGTCCCATCCAACCTCCCTTGCTGAACTGTGAGAGGGACCCCTGGCATTGAATCTCTATCTTGCCAGGGGGAGCTACATCCATGCCAAGTGCCCTGGTGAGTAGAACAGTGATAGTCCCTATTCTGCAGTTCCCAAATCTAGATGACTCTGAAAAGTCCCAATATTTTTCCTAATTCATTGAATGGCAAGACCTGATCTGATCTGAATGGACACGAGACTACTTATCATATCTGTTGATCCCCCTGAGTGTGAATAGTCATACATATGGCTTGAGAGGTATTGATGAACTTGATTACGGAGGGAGGGACCTAGCTAGGGGTAGTCCAGATACCTAAAAGCTAAGTGTGTGACATGTGACATGTGACATGCGACACGCTGCCTTTCTGAACTTTTTTCAGAAGGAGAAAAAAATGATAGCAAACCCCGATTTCAAGGCACCCTTCTTAAGTAGGTGCAGACAAGTATGAAATAACTAAACACTTACAGTGATTCACATTTTCACCCAGGTGCTCCTGTGCACAATGACACAGAGAGGGCTATGTTTACAAACTATTGGCCAATTTAGCATTTGTCGAGAGAATACGTAATGGATTGGCACTGGAGTAACTCAGGAGACTGATAGCAAACCTTTAGATTGACATTTTTACAGAAGTAATAGGAAATACCCTGGAACCCTCTTTGGTATATTTTTTGAAGTACAATATGCATTTTGTTGTTGTTGTTACTTATTCTCTTTCCCTGTTTTTTTGCTTCCTAATTGGTGGTCTGTCTCATTCCAGGAAAGTATGTTGAGGTATACATGGATTTTGCTGCAATAGTTGCTCCATTCAGGGAATGTAGAACAAACTTCGAAAAATGTAGATTAGCTCTTATCACTTTTCCACTGACTCCTTCAATGACTTCTCTGGTCACAGGCCACCTTGCCTGGTGGCCTCTGATGCATGGGGTCCTCTTGATAAGGGATGCCGCAGAGTACACAGGTGCTCACCATGAAGGTCCTGTATGCCAGATTAAAGACCCTGGATTTTCTCCTCCAGGCACTGGAGATTATTTCAAATAAGGGCATAATCAGACCTGGGCTTCACATTATGGAACTGCCGTACAGTATTTTTCTCTGGGAAGCTGGTTCTTTACTGACCTCTCTGAAAAGAAAGCCCACAGGAGGAATAAATCTCCCCCTAAAAAACAGTGAAATATACTGAAGCGGTAACAATCTGAGTGCAAGTGTGGGCACAAATAAAGTTATATCTCATCTGAGCAGTAGCTGCATGGTTGCCCAGAGAGAGAGAGAAACCTTCACAAGGCTTCCTCACTTTGGAACTTCTCTGAGAATCTTAACAGGGTGATCAGTGTCACTGGAAAGGAATTAGTTGGAGAAAATCTCTGAGTAGTGAAAAATCTGGAGGGCTGAGTGGCTAAGGAATGAGATGACCTTTGTCATCCATCTAACAGACTCACAAAGTCTTTCTTTTGAAGCTGCTGATCACTTCCCCACTCTAAATACCTCTCTCTTGGAAGTGGGGAGGCATTTAAAGCACTCAGTCCTTACCTGTATTATGGTACTTAGGGCACTATTTTATTTCATTTATTAATTTTTTAAGTTTATTTATTCAAGTCGTTTCTACACCCAGTGTAGGGCTTGAACTCATGATGCCAAGGTCAACATTACATGCTTCACCAACTGAGACAGGCAGGTGCCCCACTTAGGGCAAGACTTTTTTTTTTTAAGATTTTATTTATTTATATGACAGACAGAGATCACAAGTAGGCAGAGAAGCAGGCAGAGAGAGATGGTGAGGCAGGCTTCCCACCAAGCAGAGAGCCCTATGCGGGGCTCAATCCCAGGACACTGAGATCATGACCCGAGCCAAAGGCAGAGGTTAGGGCAAGATTTTAAAAAACTACCTGTTTACTTATCTTTCTGTCCCATTGTTCTGTGAGTTACTTGGGAATGGAACTAGTCTTTCATTTCCTTACCATCGGCGCCTAGCACAGCGCATCATTCACAGGGAAAAAATACTTGGGTTTTGTTTTGTTTTTAGACAAATGAACATACGAATGAATAAAAATATGAGCTTTATAAATGAAAACAGACATGATCGTTCAGAAAAATATATTCCAGAGAAGATGTGGGCTCCAGTTCCAAGGATACTTAAAAGTATAATGGTTAAAACTTACATAGGTGTGTGTAATTAAAAATCAATTTGCAGCTGGACCTTTGGTAAATGACCTTGGGGAGTCCTCCGACTATGACAGGAGTCTCCAAATTTAGTCACATATGGTAAATCCGAAGGAAAGAACACACCAGGTTCTCACAATCATTGTGCAGTTTTCCTGACAGGTATAGACGGATATTCATGGCATGTCAGGGAGGACAGAACAACTGGGGACACAGTGACTAAAAAGAGCATGTGTTTGGGAATTAAATGATGTGGCATTAACAGTAATGGAATTAGAGCCTGAGTAGCTAGATAGCGAATGGTCAGTGAGTGATACGCACAAAGGTCATGTCAGTTGCCCAAGATCATACAATTAGACCAATGAAATAAATCCAGCAATGCTGATTTCCAGAGCTCTATTTTGGGTTCCCACATAGTGGGAACCACTAGAAGTGATTCAAGATACTCTTTTTGTATTAACAGAAATATATGAGGTCTTTTCTGTCATGCATACATAAAATATGAGAAAGCATTAAACTGTAATCATTAGAGACTCCTTGAGTGGAGTTACCCCTAAGTCAGAAATTAAGTGGGAAAAACCTTAGTATTCAAGTGCATTGGTTTACTCTATGCATTTTAATATATTTTGGGGTAAATTCTTAAATGAAGAGATAATGCCTGATAAGCCGCTTAAATATTTGAATGCCAATAATGAAATCATAATTAAATCAAGTAAAATGTAATAGTAAATGTCTATCTAATGTTGCTATTCCCTCATGGATTCCTTGGAATTTGAATGGATAAAAATTTTATCTTATAATTCTTGGGATTTAGTTCAACATTTATTTCATTATCAGTGCAGACCTACACATACTAACTAGTTTAAGGACAATGAATGCTGGGGTCTTTGACTAAAGACAGCAGCAACATAGCAAATGATTTTAATTAGAATAATATAATTGTACTTAAGAAAGATAGTCTAGTATATAGGAATAGGAATGGTATAGGAATTATATAAATAAATGCCATTTCCTTCAGCCTGAACCTGCTGTGTGACCTCGTGTAAGTCAGATAATCTTCCTCAATTCTATAGTTTTCATTTATAAAAATGAGAATATTGCCTAGTATATCTTTGTTTCTCTTGCATATTTAAGCTTTAAAAATTTCATACACCTGTATTTCTTATAAAATGAAATCAAATTAAATGAAATTTAATAAATAATTTGAGCACCAAGTGTGCTCTGTTCACTGTGGAAAAATCTGGTATATAATGCTGGACATTTATAACTTTTGCTCTATGAAAACTCGCTTGTTCATTCTGCATGTACTCCCCGATCAGCCCTCAGCAATATATCCAATACAGAATTATCTGTGTCCTAGAAATACAAAAATATTAGTGCCATAGAGCTGCTATAACAAGGTGCCACAAATTTGGTAACTTAGAACAACAGGTGTTTATCCTCTCCTAGTTCTGGAGCCCAAAGTCTAACATGGAGGTCTCCACACAGCTGGGCTCCCTATGAAGTCTTTAGGGAGGAATCCGTTCCTTGCCTCTTCCAGTTTCTTCTGCTGTTAGCTGTTTCTCAGCTTATTGCCGCATCACTCCCGTCCTTGACCGTCTGGTCACATTGCCTCCTCTCCTCTATGTCTCCATTGTGTGTGTCTTACAAGGATACTTTTAATTTGATTTAGGACCCACCTGTATAATCCTGGATTATCTTTTTTTTTTTTTTTTAAGATTTATTAATTTACGTATTAGGGAGTGAGAAAGAATGATCACAAGCAAGGGACAGGGCAGAGAAAAGGAAAGAAGCAGACTTCCTGCAGAGTGCAGAGTCAAATGGGGCTCCATCTCACAACCCTGAGATCACGACCTGAGCTGAAATTAAGAGCCGGACACTTAACTGACTGAGCCACCCAGGCACCCTTGTCCTGGATTCTCTTCTCATCTCAACATCCTAACTTGAGATACAAAGACAGCAAAGATTTTTTTCCAAATAAGGTAACACTCATAGATCTGGGGACTGAGTCACGGACATATATCTTGGGGAGCCACCATCCAACCCACTACAGTGACCAAACACAAAAACAACAAATAAAAGCGTCATTCTATCCTTATGGAGCTTATAGTCTATGAGGGGAAATAGACATTAAGCCATAATATTATTATAAAATGTAATTATACTTTCTATATTGTTGTACATTAATAGTTTTACATTGTAATTAGGTCTGTGGAGGGAAATTACAGGTGCCTTGAAAGATTTTAACCAAGGAAACTCATTACGGCTGGGAGTAAGGTCAGACCATTAAACAAGGGACAGTTAAGCTAGCACTGGTGAATATGTAGGAGGTGAGGCCTAGGTAGAAGCTGTTGGCGACATGGGGAGATACCATTCCAAGCAGACAGAACATTACTTGGAAAGGCCTTTATATGGGGGTTTGTAGAAGTGAATGAAGCCCACTGTTGCTGGAGTATAATGAGCAGGGGCAGAGTGGAGTGAGTTGAGGCTAGGTCATATGATGGAGGGATTTGAAAGCCTTTATCAAGACTTCTGAAAAGTCTTGGCATCATTAATGTGTTTTAAGAAAGAATACCTGAATTATATTTTTAGAATGTTACTGCAGCTAATATTTGTGTTTCAGGGAAGCAAGAGTAAAAACAGGGCAAAGGATGGTTCGAGGCCAGAGATGGATGCGGCTGGGTCCAGGATGATAGCAGGAGAGATGATGGAAGTGAAGGGATTTGAGTTACATGTTGGATGTACATTGACAAGGATGGGGAAAGGGCTGGTTATAGTTCAATGAGGCACAGGGAAGGTATAGTGATGGCTTTTAGTCTGTTGGGGGAACAGGCATTAAACAGATGCCCATAGGAGAGGGATTCTTAATGGGATTCAATAATGGAGATGAGACAAGTGACAGCACCTGGAACCAGACAGGGATGCATGCCTGCCTGTCTTCCTTCCTTCCTTCCTTCCTTCCTTCCTTCCTTCCTTCCTTCCTTCCTTCCTTCCTTCTTCCCTTCCTTCCTCTGTTATCCACTCTCCTGTCTTTTTTTTTGTATCTTCCAGTTAGATTGAAGTCTAAGCATTCCTAATTATAAAGACTTTCCATCTCTTCATAAGGTGCTGTTTATATGGTTTTGATTGATGATTGTTCAATGGTGGAATTACAACCACACCAGCTGAATCACCCTTGAAATTTGTGCAGTGACAGGTGTCACATACATCTCTCTCTCTCTCTCTCTCTCTCTCTGCTGTTTATAAGGAGCTTAGCATCTACTCTAAGAGATTATAGTCCTTATGGGTTATCCCATAACGCATGGTAGGGATCAGGATTTAAGTAGGAACAATATATAAAGGAAGCAGAAGAGAGAATGATGGGGGGAGGCTTCGTTTAGACTAGGTCCTACACATTGGGAAGGATTTCAGTCCGTGGGAATAGGGAGGAGTCATCCAGGAGTAAGAAGCAGCCTGAGTGAGGGAATGGAGGCAAGCATGGAGAAGGTGTGGTCAGGAAGAGACCCATCATCTTTGTGGTTTGATCAGGAATATATAGGAGTGCCCTGCTAGAAGAAGATTATAAAATGAATCTAGATTGAAACGTAGAAAAATGAACTACTTTTGTCTTTAACCCCTGAAGGAAATTTCTGATCTATGGGAAATTCCAGAGCCATGTTTGTTGAAAGGTGTTCCTCTTCTCCCAGTCATCATGTCATTGTTGTCATAATCACCATTGCTAAATTTTATGATTGTGTAGCCTTTGCAATTTATCATTCACTACCTCATTACATTGATGATGTGGTTTGGGCAGAAGTAACAGAAACTATAAACAATGTTGGCTTAGATAATCAAAAGGACATTGTGGCTCCTGCTATTGTTAATGCAGTGCTGACTTTAGACAGTGACTCCATGATATGACAGGATGAGTTCTTTTTGGTCTCTCTGCTTTGAGCTCTTTGGATCCAGCTTAATTATAAGACCCATTCCCTTTAGAAGCATACACTGCTGTGTCCTGGTCTACAGGATTTTTTTTTTTTTTTTTTTCGTCTCAGGTCACATGCTCTTATCCAGAGCTGAAGCTGAAGACAGCTTCTGAGAAATCACACACTTCTCCAAATTGGAACTGGGTTTTCAGGAAGGGAGAAATGGTCTGGGTATGGGTGGGATGAGAGCCAAAGAAGGAACTAAAGAGTATCCTTTAGAGAAACATAGGTACTTTCATTGCCATTTTATAGCTGAGGAATAGAGGTTCACAGTACTGTTGGTTGCACAAAGATGTACTTGTTCCCTTTCTGTAAGAGGATCATGTATGTTGAGACAAAACAAAGTTACCTGTCTATGGGAATTCATAGATGAAAGTATATTACTATCCCTTCTGAATAGAAAGGACAGACACGTGTCATGGATTGTATGACCCTGAACAAGTTATTTAACTTCTCTTTCTTTTACTTTTGTGTGTGTGTGTGTGTGTGTGTGTGTGTGTGTGTGAGAGAGAGAGAGAGAGAGAGAGAGAGAGATGTGTGTGTGTGTGTGAATGTGTATATGTGTGAGTGTGTATGTGTATGTATGCTGAAAAATAGAGATGAGAGGAGCACCTACTTCACACGGTTGCTGGAAGGATTAAATAAGACATTTACAAATACAGGTGACCAAATGACTTTCCCATTCATTGTGTGCTTTATCTTAACAATGCCCAAGAAATTAGCTGAGGGCATCCATTCTAAGAGATGAAATTCCTGGGGCCTGGTATGGTTATTAGCCAAAGGAAATGCCAAACCAAAGTCTCGTGATTCCAAGTTCTATCTGCCTCTCTTTCCACTATACTGTGCTGCTGCTTAATGAGATCCCCAGCTCTCTATCTTTTCACCTTGCAGATAACAGGAACCACACTGAAAGAACTACACATGCAAATTATTATTAGCATGAAAACAGGTAATTATTATTTTTTTACATTTGCATCATCACAGATGATCTTTGCATTAGATATCCTTTAGCAATGAATGACTGCACCACAGGGCTTGTGGTTCATCCAGACAGTCATTCATTTTAAATAAGAAATTCATTTACTGTCACTCATGTTGCTTAAACAATGCAAAGCAAAGAACGACTACAGGGCCGTCTTAGATTATAAGGGCTGGGATGGAAGCTGGAAATCACCTAGTCCAGCCTTCTGATTTACATATGAGCAAAATGAGGGTCAGCATGAGGAAGGTGACACAATTAATTAGTGGCAGAGCTGAGACTAAACCCAATTTCTTTATTTCTCTACCCAAGCCTTGCCATTAAAGCATGAATGCTGGTCATCTGACTCCTATTTAGTTAGGAATTCCCTGATTGTTTAAAACACATGGAGGACATAGGATGGAGAGACACTTAACGTGCTAAAGGTTCCAAGGGAAAATATATTAAGAATCTTTCATAAATTCCCTTGTGCTATATTAATTTTATCTCATTTATTTCTACAATGTACTTGTGGGGGGCGGGATGGGTATCTGTCTGTACTGAATGGACTCATTTGAGTCCTGCCAGTGTGAAGGTATGAAGAAAAACATTTTACATTAAAACAGAACAAATTGCTTATGGTAACCATTGCATAATGAAGGACCACAATGAAGAATTACAGCTCAAATTACTTATCAGGTCTCTTCCATTTTCTAAGTTTTTAAAGTAGAAGATTGCACAGTATAATTACAGTAAGTTAATTTGCATTCATATTATAATTCAGTGAGCAATTACATTCTTTTTATTTAAAAAATATATTTTATAAAGTGTGATTTCCATCAGTAAGTTTCCAGGAAAGAGTGGTGACTTTTTCCTTGTGAGGTTTTCATACAAATTCAACCACACAGCATAGACCTTCCAGTAGAGAGTTTTATATAGCCTTTATCGTCTTTCTGGGACAGGAGAGAAGAGAACCATTTGAAGTATAACTGTGGTTTCTGAGTTTTTTGAGAACTCTTCAAGGAATCATCAACTGTTGGGGTTTCAAAGGTCAACTTAAAAGTCTTATGGCTCAAGATTCCATTCCTCCATTCACTTCCACAATCCGAAGCTTAAATGTGCCTATCCCATTTCTGCTAAACCATCATCCAACCTACGTTTGCTTAACTCCTCTGGCAGGAAATCCTTTACCTTTTGGTGACACCCACAGCATTGCTGGACAGTACTTTCATTCTGTGTATGTAGGGGGCAGTGGTGGTGAAGGTACTCTATTTTGGCCTAACCATTCTTTCATTAATGTACTTTAAAGGATACTTAGATGAAACAAGAGAGGGAGACAAACCATAAGAGACTCTTAATCTCAGGAAACAAACTGAGGGTTCCTGGAGGGGATGGGGTGGTTGGTGGATGCACATTGGGGAGGGTAGGTGCTGTGCTGAGTGCTGTGAATTGGGTAAGACTGATGAATCACAGATCTGTGCCCCTGAAACAAATACTACATTATATGTCCATTTTAAAAAAGGCATACTTAAAACACACACACACACACACACACTCTCTCTCTCTCTCTCTCTCTCTCATTCATTGCTTTGGTTGTGCCTTACATAACATAGAGCACTCTTTTTGTTGAGGTATAAAATTTCATTTAGAACTTGCAACATTATCACAAACATCTGTGTTGGGCCATCATGGAGTGGTCCCCATGAGGACTGTGGGGTCTGATGGGCTGCTCCACTTTCTCTGCACTTGATCTCTTAAATTTTTAAAAGGATGAAATTAACTTATATTGCAATGCATAGGTTTTTTTTTTTTACCTGCAATGCATAGATATTAAGAGTAATTTGGCCAATTTTGGCAAATGTATTTGCCTATGTAACCAACACTACATTAAAGAAAGAGTATATTCTATTAATCCAGGAAGTGCCTTGTGCCCCTTTCCAGACAATCCCTCTCCACAGAGGCAGCCAGTGTTCTGATTTTTCTTATCATACATTTAATTTCCCTGTTCTTGATCCTCCTATAGAAGGAACCATAATAATGTTATTGATCTTCTTATAGAAGGAATCATAATAATGTTCTTGATCTTCCTATAGAAGGAATCATAATAATGTCTGGTTTCTTTCATTTAATATTTTTTAAAGATTGGTCCATGTTGCTGTACTCATGAGTAGTCTATTTTGTTTCTTGCATATTAGTATAGTAGTATTCCACTGTATGACTTATCCTCCTGTGGAAAGACATTTGTGTGGTTTCCACTTGGACCTATTAGAAGTATATAACTTTCTAGCATATGTGTTTGTGTGTATGTGTGTGTATTAAGTGTGCGTGTATGTACTTATTTTATTTCTCAGAGGTAAATACTTAGGAGTGCAACATCTATAAATGCCCAAAGAGTAGATGTATCTTTAACTTGATAAGTTTTTCAACATGACCACACCATTGTACACTTCCACTGGAAACATATGAGAGTTCTATGTCCTCACCAAAATTGAATGTTGTCAGGCTTCCAAAATTTTAGAAATTTTAATGGGTGTGAAGTGATATCTCATTATGGTTTATTTGCATATTCTTTATGATCAGAGATGACACACACCTTCTCGTGTGCCTATGGGCTATATTCAATATATCTTTCTTTCTTTTTTATTTTTAGCAAAGTGTCTGTTCAACCATTTTGTCCATTTTGATTAGGTTGCTTATCTTTTTATTATTAATTGATAGGATTTGTTTATATTTTCTGGATTTAAGCCCTTTGTCAGATATGTATTTTGAATATTTTCTCTGGGCTTTTAGTTTACCATTAATTTCCTTAATACTGTCTTATGATCATCACATGTCTTAAATTTTTATAAAGTCTAATTTATTATATTTTCTTTTATGTTCAATGAATTTTTTTTCTGAGAAATCTGTGCATACCTAAAACCTAAGAGGATCCTTTTATAGTTCTTTTCTAAAATCTTTACTATTTTAGTGATTGTATATTGTTCTATACATGGTGGAAGGAAGGGACTGAGGTTAATTTTTTTCCATATCTTTGTCCATTTGTTGCAAAACCATACTTTAAAGACATTTCTTTCCTCAAGGCATTGTGATGACAACTTTGTAAAATATATATATGTGTATATATATATATATATATATATATGTGTGTGTGTGTGTGTGTGTGTGTGTGTATCAATTGGCCACATATATGTTGGCCTATTTCTGTTTCTCTATTCTGTTCCATTGATCACTTTATCTATCCCTAATGCTAAGACTGTACTGTCTTGATTATTGTAGCTTTGTAGTAATTCTTGAAATAAGGTAGGATAAGCTCTCTAATTTTGCTTTTCTTCCTCAGGATTGTTTTGGCTATTCTAAGTCTCTTTGCATTCTCACATACATTTTAGATTTATCTTGTCAATTTCTTGAAAAAAAAAAAAAGGGTGGGATTTTTTGGGATTTGTACTAAATGTGTAGTTAAATTTGGGGGAGAATTGACCTCAATGTTGAGTTTTGTAAACCGTGAACATGGTACGGTTCTCCATTTATTTGGGTTTTCTTTAATTGTTTTCATCAAAAATTTCTGTTTTGGGCCGAAATCTTGGATGACTTTTGTTCAATTTACTCCTACTTTGAGACATGCTTTTATAAATAACATTTAAATTTTTAATTTTCCAATGGTCTAACTATGTAACTTTGGGAATGATTTAACCTGAGTTTATTTTAACCTATAAAATGTAAATTCATGTATTTCTCAGAACAAGGCTAAGTATAAAAATATACAAATAGCTTTTTGGTATTCTTTAAGTATTAAATTGGATTTAAATATAGAAAGTTCCTAATACAATACATGGTATATTAGTATTCTTTTCGTCAAAAGTGGAAAAAAAAAAAAAAAACTAACCCAAACTGACTTAAGTAATAGAGGGGGTATTTTGGCTCATATTGAAAAGTCTAGATGGGGGGATGATAGTTAGCTTTAGGCATGACTAAACCAAACATTCTTCGAGTTTCCTCATACATCTCTATTTTTATCACCTTAGTCTGTTTTCTTCTTTGTTAAGGATTTTCTTTTTCTTTTCTTTTCTTTTTTTTTTTTAATTCTTCATTTAAGTAGTAGTTCAGTACTTCATTTAAGTAGTTCACATACACTGCATCACCAGTTCCCTGCTTAGAATTTAGTGATTCTTTAGTTGCATATAACGCCCAGAGCTCATTCCATCAAGTGCCCTCCTTAATGCCCATTGCCCAGTTACCCCCCCAACCTTCCCTTTAGCAACCATCAGTTTGTTTCCTAGATTTCAGAGTCTCTTATGGTTTGCCTTCCTCTCTATTTTCACGTTATTTTTCCTTCCTTTGACTATGTTATCTGTTTTGTTTCCTCAGTTCTACATATGAGTGACTGACTTATCACACTTTGCATAATATCCTCTAGCTCTATCCACACTGTTGCAAATGGCAAGTTTTCATTCTTTTTGATGGCTGAGTAATATTCCTTTGTATTTATATCCCACATTTTCTTTATCTCTTCACCCTTTGATGAACATCTGGGCTCTTTGCATATTTTGGCCCTTATGGACATTGCTGCTATAAATATTGGAGTGCAAGTGCCCCTTTGAATCACTATGTTTGTATCCTTTGGGCAAATACCTAGTAGTGCATTTGCTGGGTCATAGAGTGAGCCTATTTTTAAATTTTTAAGGAAACTCCATACTGTTTTCAAGAGTGGCTGCACCGGTTTATGTTCCCACCAACAGTGTACGAGGGTTCCTCTTTCTCTACATCCTCACCAATACCTGTTTTTTTCCTGACTTGTTCATTTTAGCCATTCTGACTCATGTGAGGTGGTATCTCATTGTGGTTTTGATCTGTGTTTTCCTGATCTCTGAAGGCTTTTCTTATGAAATGGGTTCTTAGAGCTACAGGCTTACCATCTTTCCAGTTTAGAATAGCAGTAAGGAGAAAGCATTTTCCCTAGTTGCTCTAGCAAAAGTACACAGGCCTATTGGACCATCCCTGAATTGTGGCCATTGATGTGTTGCACCTGTTTCTCCCTGGAGTTCAAGGTTGGGTCAACTCTCCCAAAATTAAATGGAAACCAAATCACTGAGTGTAGGAAATGGTTCCCCAACAAAATTTGGGTGGTGTTTACTAATGAAGGGGCAATGGCTGCAGAGAGGCCAAAAAACCAAGCATCTGTCATAACTTGAATATTGTAGCCACAAGCTACATGGCATTGTATCTTTTAGCATTCTGATTCTTCCCTGATCTCATACTCCATAGGCTCCGGAAACTTGGTCTTTCTGATAGCGTCCAGGCTCCTCCTATTTTCAATCACTAACATCCACTTATGCTCCATTTTATGATTGAAAAAAAAAATTGGGATTTGTGTTGGAACATAAGAGCCTTTTTTTTTTTTTTAAGATTTTATTTATTTACTTGAGAGAGAGACAGTGAGAGAGAGCATTAATGAGGAGAAGGTCAGAGAGAGAAGCAGACTCCCCATGGAGCTGGGAGCCTGATGCTGGACTTGATCCCGGGACTCCAGGATCATGACCTGAGCCGAAGGCAGTTGTCCAACCAACTGAGCCACCCAGGCGTCCCCATAAGAGCCTTTTGATGATTGTTTCAGCTCTGCACTTTGTTTCTACTATGCATTTAGCCAAAAAGAGCAGATTGGTAGCATAAATACAATTGTAGTGACACTAGTCCCCTCCACAGCCTCCTTGGAGAAATAAAAGGAGGGCTATTTATAGCAACTGTAAACCAGAGTCAAGTTTAGTCATAATACTGCCACACAACGTTTCCCTGGAATCAAGAAAGGCCAGCATCATAAAAGAAAGGAGCTTCTGTTTTGATGAAGACTTACAGAAATTTCTTGTCTTTTTTAACCTTCAGAAGAGAAATAGCAATTGAAAATCTTGCTTGAGTCCAGGGTGTGTAAGAAACATATCTGAAATGTGGCTAATGTAAGGATTGCAAAATATTTTTTCTTGCTTTTTAAAAAATCTGAGCCCTTTCACAGTAAATTCCAAAGTCCTTAATATGGCAAACAAGACCCTTTAAAATTTGTTTACATTGCTTCCCTCTATATAGTTAACTATATCTACCCTCTACCTCCATGAGGGTATTTGTCCATTCTCTTTTCTTGTCCTGAAATACCTTTCCCTGCTTCATTTGGTCATCTTTCGAGATGATATCACTTCCTTCCTGAAGTCTTCCTAATGTCCAACTCTGTGTTAAATGCCCCTATCTGATCTTCCCCTAGCATGCTGTACTTAACACTACCATAGCATGGATCAGAATGCAGCATAATGATGTATGGCCTTCGTGTGCCTCTGAGTTGTTTGAGAATGAGTTTTGTTTGCTTTTTGTTTTCTTTCTTTGTCAATGCCAAGCATTGTGCCTGGTATGGAGTAAACAATCAGCAAACACTTTTTGAGTAAAGGAATAGAATCGGAGTGTTAACATGAACTTGAATGAAAGGGCCTGTGCAAGGCTCATTTACTTTAGGTATTAACCTTCGAAATTTTGTGCATTCTATATACTGGTATACTTTGAACACATGATGTCTCTAGTAAGCTGGGTGGAAATGTTCCTACTGAGCATTAGTCAAAATCTTATTAATTTGAGAGCTTTATGTATATAGAATATTAGTGTATTCCTGGCATATGCAAGCACTAGAAACCATTTAATAAACAGTGGCTATGTAATAATTTGTGTTTGAAACCCTCAGAGCTTATGGCCCGAATTTATTTATTTATTAGAAAAAATTGCAGGAATAAACTTAGTTTTAAATAATATATACTACACAAAATGAGCTACTTTCCATTTCTTTCACAGGAGGAGTAATTTCTGGTAACTGAATTGATGATTTTTGACATTTGGTTTTACTTTTAATCCTAGGTCAGTTTCAAACAGTAACTCATACAGGCTGCTCCTCTGTTTAGCTCGAGAATCAGGTGCATCAGGATGAATCATGTGAAGTTCAATAAAACTCCTTTGTGCCCATCCACCTGCCCATGCCCTTGCTTTTTTATTCAGTTGACTCACAGCTCCTGAAAGGCAGAGTCTGTTTCTGATTTATCATCATTCCCATTGCATAGCACAGAGTCTGATATATAAAAGGAATGGCATAGATGCTTGTTGATTTAAAATGAACTATTTTGGGGGCGCCTGGGTGGCTCAGTGGGTTAAGCTGCTGCCTTCGGCTCAGGTCATGATCTCAGGGTCCTGGGATCAGGTCCCGCATCGGGCTCTCTGCTCAGCAGGAGCCTCCTTCCCTCCCTCTCTCTCTCTCTCTCTGCCTGCCTCTCCGTCTACTTGTGATTTCTCTCTGTCAAATAAATAAATAAAATCTTTAAAAAAAATGAACTATTTTGGCATTATTCTAGGAGGACAACCAATGTTTACTAGGTGATTCCTTTGGTGCTAGCTATGTCTACTGCATTATCTCTCTTAAGACCTGCTCTGATCTCATGAAGCAGGTGTCTCATGAAGCTAACACCATAGCAGAGTAAGGAATGTTGGAGTGCAGAAAGGTGAGTAGCTTGTCGAAGGTGATTCAGGCCCATCAGATTTCAAAGTGGGCAGTCTATCCAGTATATGTTAAAAGCTATACTTCTCTCACTGGGCTGCCATGAAGATTAAATGAGTTAATGTATGGAAAGCACCCAGCACAGTGCCTGGAACATAATACAAAATGCATACATCTTTGCTTTGCGGTTTCTCAGAGTAGATGGTAAAGAAATGTTTATTGATTTTTTTTCTTTATGCCACACTTAGTAGAAAGGACATTGTTATGTAAAGAGAAGAAAAACAACACCTACTTAGGTATGTTCTTTCTTGATATGTTTACTACAATAACTCAAAATAGTGCTTTAAGACTTGGTTTGGGGTTTAACCCAGAAGAATATTAGTGTCTTCACCAAGTTCTTGGTGAGCAGCTTGTGTGCACTTACTGTCTTTCTGTTACACTTTCTTCTAGCCTGGACTTGGGAACAGCTGTGGCTTATTGCCCCTGTTGGATGTAATGGGGATTTGCCCAGTTTCTGTAGTTGACCTTATTCAACATTGAATATAGAGAGAGTTTTACATGAACCTCTTCCATTTCTATTACTTGGCCAACTCAGCGTCCTGCATTCCCTTCAAACTTCCATTTGTACAGAAGCTGTTATTACGGAATAAGTTTAATGGGTCGTGAATTTTATGCAGAAAGCGAGGGTTTCTCGATGACTTTGTATGTACCAGCAATGGACGTATTGGCTCCACAAGGAGTGCATTAGGCTAAATATTTTTAGCCCATTGACCCTGGGGGTAATGATCCTAAATGCTTCATTAAATTTTCATGGGTGAGTGACAGAAGCTATGAGGGGAAAAAAACCCCAAAACCCAAATCTGCCACATTAGCTTTTTTATTATACAGCTGGAGGACAGGAGTGTGGCCCCTCAAAAGAATAAAAAAATCAATTTTTTGAGGAACTGTTCCCTGTCTTTTCTTCCTTTCTTGGCCCTGTTCCCATGGGCAGCCCTTGATCAGGTTTTTTTCTCTCTCCCACACCTGGCATTCCGGCGTCTGGAGACAGGTTATACCATACCAGACATTTACTGGAGTTAAACCCAATCTCAGGATACAAGACTTTCAGACCAAAACAGTCTTCTGTGCAACTAGGACCAGAAGGAGGGAGCAACTGTTTACTGGCTGGGGCCTTCTCCCTTGCAGGCCGCGTGTTCGAACTGAATCTGCAGATTGTCTTCTGCCGAGCATTCTAAGAACGCGAGTGGGCGAGCAGACCAGCCCGCATACCTTCAGGGGCTTGAGCCCCTTCCTAGGACTGAGGGCCACGGGAGCGATGCAAGCCTTCTCCCTTCTCGCCCAGTGGAGCCTCAGTGGAGACGCGGGTCTGCCTAACCAGGGTTGGCCGCTGGGAGCTAGCGGCCCCTCCCGCGAAGGAGCGAGGGGGCAGCGGGCCCTCGCCGAACCCGCCTCTGGCTCTCACCCGCGGTCGCTCTACCCTTGGGAATGCGTGAGAAGTTTGGAGGCTTGGATAAGAGTAGACCCTAGGGAAAAATGAGGCAGGTCGGGAGGGCGCTGTGGTCGGTGGGGACGGTGGCGAAAAACACTGGCTACTTTCAGCCGAGGCTGAAAGCTTTGACCCTTTCCCTCCCTCCCCCGCTCGGCGCGATGCGGCTGGGGGGGAGACCCCAAGCCCTGTAGGGGACCCCAAGCCCTCGGCTCCGCTCGCCTCCTTCCGCACCGGGATGCGGAGTGAGCGCAGGGGCTCCAGAGGCGCGACCGCGAATCGAGGCGCACCCGCTCGCTTGTTCGCTCCTTCTGCCTCCTCCACCCCGCCGCCGCCATGACTCGGCTAAGCTCGCGGAGCGCGCTCAGGCGCCGCGGACAGCGTCCGGGCGAGAGCGGGGGCGAGTGCCGGAGCCGCAGCCGGAGCCGGAGAGGCAAGGCCCCGGGCGAGGGCGCGCCGCAGGCGAGCGGCCCGGCGGCCAGGCGGCGGAGAGGCAGCGAGGGGAGCCAGCAGGTGAGCTAGGTTGCCCTGCGCTGGGCGGGCGCGGGGGCGGATGGGGCGGAGGCCGCGGGAGGAGTCGGGGCTGCGCGGGCGGCCGTCTCCTCCCCCGGCGCTGACGCAGGCTGGTGGCTCCTGGGGAGAATGGACCCTGCGCGGCGCTCGCCGGGGCTTTCCCAGGCTGGAGAGCGCGCCTGAGTGTGTCGCCCGCCGTGCATGGGGAGCCGCTTCCAGCGCGGCTGCGACAGCGGAGGAGGATGCTGTCCGCGAGCGGAGGTGAGTCGCGGTGGGGCCCGGCGCAGCTCTGAGTTCAGCGCCAGCAGGTGCCGGGGGGAGAGGGGAACCGGGTGCCAGACGCCACCGCTTGGGGCTCCGGGCGCAGAAGAGGGCTCCTGGGCGCGCCCGTCGTGGGAGTTTGGCTGGGGTGTTGCGGGGATGGCGACAGCAGTTTTCCGCCCGCTCCCTCTTTCTGCTGGGAGAAAAGGAGCGACCTCTCCTCCTTCCTTTTGGCTCTCCCTGACCACCCCTAGTCTCCTTCTGACCGCGCGCGTCTTCTTTCCAGACGTCCTCACCCCAAACACTCGTCTCTCTCCGAGACCGGCTGCTCCCTCCTCCCTGCCGCGAACCCGGTTCTATCCACCTTTGAGCCCTCCCTTCCACTCCAAAACCTCCCCATTGCTCCGGAGCCCATCTCCCGGCCTCTCGAGCGGCTTCCCGCGGCCGGACCCTCTTCCCCACTCATCTGTAGAGCTACGGCTCTGCCCGCAACCGTCGAACAAGCGGGTTTCTCCTATAACCCCTACCTTTTCGCAAACACCCTCAGAGCTGGACCCCGCGTCTCCCCGGACCCAAGCCGTTCCCGAGTCCTCCGTGGACTCCGTTCTGTGCTGCTCCCCCCTGTCCCATTCCCCAGGCTCCCCGCAGCCCCGATGGCTCTCCTCCCTGGCCCGCCCCCTTGGTTTAGGTTCCAGACTGGATGCTGTGCCTGGGAACCAGAACTCAGGGCTTTTGTTTCTGTTTTTGCTTTCTTTCTTTTTCTTTTTTTCTCCTACTGGGGAAACTTTAAAATCCCCGTGGTTCGGCTCCTAAAAAGCGCTATCGGAGGGCTCAACCGCCGAGAGAATCTGGACGCAGGGAGACAGAGATGGGGGAGATTGTGTCGTTCGTCGGAAGGGAGCCTTGGGATGAGTGTACAAAGTAAATTTCAAAACGGAGGTGGTTGCTGCTGCCGGGACCCTCCTTCCCCGGCTGATTCCGTCCCCGTCCGGCAGAGTATTATTGTGACCCTTGGTGGGAGGGCGAGTCTTTTCTCTGCACTTTTTAAGGCGCCCGTCCCTCCCCGCCCCCCTCCCTTGGTGGTGCTGGTGACCTGACCGGGTGGGGGAAGAGCTAGTCGGCGCAAGGGAAATCTGCATGGAGAGGCTGATGCCACTTGGCTCCTGCGTTGCTTGCTCCCGGACCCGCCAGATTGTGTATGTTTCACTCTAAACTACCCGCCACCCCCAACTGCACCACACAAGTCCTCATTGTTGGGGGTCTGCCAGGGCACGTCTGCCTGGGTTGGGAGAGTCTGAAGGAATGGGATGCGGGTGGGGAGGCCGGGGGCGCTCAGCGAACGGGCGCCGACCCAGCGCCGGCATCCGTGAGCTCCGGCAACTGTAGGCGAGCGTGGTTGCGTGCCCACGTGGGTCGGTGCCTGGCGGGTAAGTTTGGAGACTCAGGCACGCCTGGACTTAGATCCTTTAGGAAGAGCTTTTCTGTCCGGGCGCTGGGCGGGTAAGAAAAACACTGGCTACTTTGTGAAAGCCAAGGCTGAAAGCTTTGACCCTTTCCCTTTCGCCCGCGGCAACCTAATCAGAACTGTGTAAAAGTCAACTTCTTAACAATCAGAAATTGTCTGCTGATGTCCTTGATTGAAACCCCAGCATTCAAATGGAGTATTGAAGAACTCGCAGACATAGCTTTTGAAGTGCTATTGTTCTTTTCCATACACAGAGGCCCTCTTAAAGGTTTGGGAAGTTCTAAATGCAGTGATTTGAAAGACTGACATTGTAACTATTTGCTGACTCTCAGGGGATTGGCAGGGATGAGAGCAGAGGCCGAGGTGAGAAGTGCAAATGTGTTGCTACACATTTCTTGGGAGCAGTGCCACTGTCAAGTAGGAATTCAGTTCTAAGCATCAAGTTGGCAATTAAATCTCCTCCTAAAGCAGATTTAGGGGATGATTTTTACTAGGTTTTTTTTTTTTTCTTTTTTCTTTTCTTGATGGTTTGCTTAAGGTCTGAGTAGGCATATCTGAAACATTTAATCATGTTCATTGTATTCAACAATAGAATCTGGATAAAAATTACTTATTGTTGATGAAGCTCATCTCACAAGCTGTTTCACAGTATGTTTCATTTGCAAGACACACCACTGTAGGAGGCTGCAGGGAAGAGATGCCATCACTTACTGTTCTGTTCTCTTCCCCAGGCCAGAGAGGAATCTGCTACTTCACTCCCCTCTGCCCTCCAAAGTCATTTCCCTTAAAGGGATGGGGGTTGGCTTGGTACCTGATAGGACCCTTCCTAAAAATTGCATTTGGTGGATATATGGATGCCTGGAGCCACCCTCCAGGCAGATGAAGAATCTAATTGAAGCAGCATTTCATTTTGATAATTCACTCAAGTCAAACATTTTGGTTTTTGCAGGAATTTAATCCCTCTCTCAAACTACTAAAACTAACAAAGCAAGAACATCACAGTTTATATCTTTTAGATGGCACTTTAAAAAATTGCCCACATTGAAAGCTGTTGTCAGGAACTTTCAGAATTATTTAGGGCTTACTGTGAAGCACATGCACTGGGTGAGTTAATTGAGGATAAATCTCTTGACCTCTCAGAACTTCCGTTTTGTTATTTGCAAAGCAAGGACAGTATTATCTACTTTGTATGTTCTTCCAACAATTTGATAGGGAAAACTATCTCTCTGGGCCCTTTGACAGATAACAGGACTTCATGGGAATGGTAGTTTTTGGTCAGAGGATGGAGTCCTGCTAAGGAGAGAGGATATTTGGCGTTGGAAGGCCATGATGGAATCCTGACTATGTGATGTTTGGTAAATCACCTCTTCTATTAATAAAAAATAAAAAAAAAAAAGAATAGTTTACCTTTTTGGATCACTTACTAAGAGTCAGGTACCCTTTTAAGCACTTTGCATGCATTAGTTTATTTAATCTTTAAATAACCATGAATAATCTTTGAGTAACCATAGGTTGATAGTTGTATTTTTGTTCCCCTTGGATTGATAAAGAGACTGGGGCTCACAGAGGTGGTAACTGGTCCAAGGTCACAAAGCCAATAAGTTATAGAACTAGGGTCTGTTTGTTTGTTTGTTTATTTATTTATTTATTTATTTAGAGTGCCCATGAGCAGGGAGGGGCAGAGGGCAAGGGAGGAGGAGACAATCCTAAGCAGGCTCCATTATCAGCATGGAGCCCCATGTGGGCCTCATCTTCACAATCTGGAGATCATGACCTGAGTCAAGAGTTGATAGGTAACCAACTGAGCCACCCAGGTGCCCCTAGAACTGGGATTTAAATCCAAGCTTTCTGGTTCCTGGGCCTGTGTGGCAGCACACTGCTGCCTCTGTGTGGGGGGTGATCCCAGCTATCTCTCGCGGTGGTTGTAAAACTTAACAGGGAACAATGGAATAGACTTCTGGCAGGAGCAAGTTATAGATTTTTCTCAAGGTTCAGATGCTAAAACAAAATGAGTATTGTGTTATCAATAGGGCATTGGGCTGATGATAGACATTTTGAACACTTGGGACTTCATGATAGGTATTGGTCAGTATGTTCACATCTGTCTGTGCTGTCAAAGTATTCTTTAAGTAGGTATTCAGAAATTGCATTACTACGGTTGTCTGTTACCAACTGTGATAAGCAGAGATTCTTAAAATTGAATGGTGGCATAACAGGTAGTTAGAAGTCTGGACTTGGGTGCTAGACTGCCTGAGTTCAGACCCTAGTTCCTCCAGCCCTGCCAGCGGTGTGGACTTGACCAACCTCTCTGACTTCTCCATGCTTTAGTGTCCTTGATAATAAAACAACAGTACCCACCACCTATGACTGTGGAGACCATTATAGGAATTAACACCAAGTGCTTAGAACAGCAGTGAGTACGTAATGTTACTTATCTATGTGTTACCCTTCAAATGAAAGCCAGATTCTTCCTTTTCATAATACAAAGGTCTCTGTCATTGATATCCCAAGGCCTAAATATCCTAACAGTATCTGTTATTATTTTTATTTTTTTCCTAAACAGAAGATAGGGAGAAAGAGATATAGTTCAGGATTTCAGAGAAAGGTTTTATTGTTGTTGGTTATTTTTTTGTCTTTTTAGTTTATTGGAAATATTACCTTGAACATTTACATTCTTTGTGAAGAGAATTGGGAAGTATACATAATGCTAAACTCTCCATGGAATTGCTCTTTTCAGAAACTGTTTTGAGGAAAATAAAATGACTGTTGGATTGATTGGATTCTAGTAGTAGAATAGTCAATTCTCCCCATTTACAGATTGGAAAACAAGTCAGATTGAAGGAAGCATGTAAACATAATGGCTGAGAGACACCATTGGAACCCAGAATTCTTGGGTTCCTCTTCCACTGTTTTTTCCTCTGGGCCAGATTGCCTCCCATACCAGGATAGGGAAGTAGCCTGAAATATAAACAAACCTTGAAGCAAGGGGAATGTTGCCAGACTGGGAGCAGGAGCCAGTCAGATGTTCGGTACTGAAACATGTGTCCAATAGGAAAAGAAAATGTGTCCAATAGGAAAAGAAAATGTGTCCAATAGGAAAAGAAAACCCCTCCTCTTATAAGTACACTTATATCCATGAAAACTGGCACTAAACTCAATCTATGAAATGCATATCAGGATATGAACCCATGTTAAACATACACACACACACACACACAGCAGTTGATGACTTGAACACCTCCCTTAGGTTGGAGAGCAAATGAACAAATGATTGGGTTTCTTTTTCTGTGAGATGCTCTTTGTGTTTTTCTTCCACTTAGTTCTCAGATATGGGAAGGTTTTGGTTCAGGAATCATTAAAACTCCTCCGGTTTCTATTTCATGAAATATGCAGCATATGCTATTGGAGAGAAATTGCCAGCTTGTTTTTATTATTATTATTATTATTATTATTATTTTTATTTGAACCCAACATATAACCAATCTACAATGCCAGTGGGGGATTCTCATAAAGAGAAAGGAAAACAGAAATAAAATTTTTGCTGAATAGAGCAACTCACAGCCAAAATGATACAAGTTTTGTGATGGCTAAGATGGGTTGTTTAGTTTAGGGGGTAAAAATGAGAGGAGGGCAGTCCCAGACAGATGAGGCCATTCAAGGTGAACCCCAGTCCCTGTCGACCACCTACAGTGAGCCTTGCAAAATAGTCAACTTGGTATATTGGCTCCAAGATTCAATTTCTGACTCTTGCTGTTGGTCAGTGTCTCTGGTTCTTGACTGGACAACTGTGATCTGTTGGTCCATCAGTTAGTCTTCCTTTCCCCCTCTTTTCCTCTTCTTGTTTTTGTCTCAGAGTTTGTCTCTCTTTCAGTCTTTGAATTGGTTTGTATCTCTTCTTGTTAGTGTCACTTTTGCTAGTAAAGACTGAAAAGTTACAAATATGTCTTTGAGACTATCTGGGAAATGGAGGAAGCTAACTCAGGGAATGCGCATAGACATTACTTCCATGCCCATTTAACACATACTTGCCTGAGCACCTAGTTTGTGTCTGGCTCTGGCTTTGTGCCTGGCATTATGAACAGTACCATGAGCAAGGGTGTCGTCTCTGCCATCTAGGCACTCTGCCTCACGCATAAATTACTGCCACAGTGTGAGATACGGTACAGGAAATATCTGCATGGCACTAGAAGCTTCCAGAAGAGTAATTTATTATGTCTAAAGAAAGGAAAAGGAGGGGGAAGCTTCAAAGAAGAGATTGCCTTTCAGCTGGAAGCTGAAGGTTGACCAAGAATTTCTCAGGTCTTGAAGGGATCCAGACCGGGAGAACTGTGGGCAAAGATAGGTGGGCATGAAGGTTCATCATTGGTTTGGAGACAGGCAAAGTTGGGTGTGGTTGTAGTGTACAATATGTGACTGAAATGGATTATTTTATACAGCATTTTCCAGATTGTGTTCCAAGGAACACTAGGGTTCCCCAAGATGGTTATGAGTATTTTAAAAGAAAGAACATACAGAAGGAAAATGTTCTGTGCCCCCCAAAGTTTGAAAAGCATTGAAAAACATAACACACTCTTGCTAAGACATGGTATTTACTGACATTAAAACTTCAGTAAGAAGTAAAAGCAAGCAAGCAAGGAAGCTCATTGAAATCATTAAGATCTTCTAAACTTACTTGCCAGAGACCCTCTCATTTCAAGAATCCCTTTTTAAAAAGTGTCTTATGAGATAGAGTGGGGAATATGTTTGTAGGTAAATCAATTAGGATTTTTACAAAAAGGAGTTGATTTTTTAAAAATATTTTATTTATTTATTTGACAGAGATCACAAGTAGACAGAGAGGCAGGTTGGGGGGGGGGGTGGTTGGAAGCAGGCTCCCCGCCGAGCAGGGAGCCCGATGTGGGGCTGAATTCCAGGACCCTGTGATCATGACCTGAGCTGAAGGCAGAGGCTTTAACCTACTGAGCCACCCAGGCACCCCAAAAGGAGTTAATCTTATCATAAAAGTAATATGTGTGATTTGAAATGTAGTATAGTATATGTGAGACATACAAAAAAGTATAAAAATAGAGTAAAAGTTGATTAAAGAAGAAAAAAAAGCAACCCAAAAAAGCTGAGAACACTCAGCTTAAGAAATAGAGCCATGTAAATACAGTTGAAGTCTCCTTTCCCTGATCATATCTCCTTCCCTTCTGCCAGAGGTAACCACCGTCTTATATTTGGTGTTTATGATTCCATATAATTCTTTTGAATATTCTTTTTAGAAGACAAAGAATTCCTTTGAATTCTCATTCAGTTTCTAGCTTGTCAGTACAGAGATAATAAAGAAATTGTTGTTCTGTCCAGGAATTGTTGTTCTGTTCCTGGAATAAAATTCATTTATAAGCTCTTCAGAAGAAGGAACTATGGCTTCTCCTTTTAACAGTTTTCAGAATGCAGTAGATGCTCAATAAATTTCTGCTGAATTGAATTGAACTAAATGTGTGCACTCTCATGGGGTATATTAAGTTCACGTGGTAACAGAGATTGGGGAAAAGTAATTATTTTTCGTTAACAGTATTGAAATTCTTTGTGATCAGAGATCTTGAAAACTTTTTTTGTTTCATTTTTGTTTTGTTTTGTAATCTGGATCTGTAAGTGAAAAGGCATTTCAGGTCATCAAGTTGAGCAGGAATAGAGATCCAGGTCTCCTGTACCCATGTCGGTATTCTTCCCACCTCCCCACGTTGACTTACCATCCTCAAGTATATTGTGTTGAACATGTGAAAGACTGAAGCATTTTTCTATATGAGGAATCACCATTATGCACAGACATTGTAACATATCTGCAAAAATGGGGACAGCAGGACAGACGTCTACCTGTGGCCCAAGGGATGATGATTATTTGTCGATTGCTATCCTTCTCTCTCTGTTGCTGTCTCTCTATGTCTTTCTCTGAAATTCTTTTTTTTTTTAATTTCAGATTTTATTCATTTATTTGACAGAGAGAGAGATCACAAGTAGGCAGAGAGGCAGGCAGGTTGGGGGGGGGGGCGGAAGCAGGCTTCCCACTGAACAGAGAGCCTGATGTGGGATTTGATTGTGAGACCATGACCTGAGCTGAAGGCAGAGGTTTAACCCACTGAGCCACCCAGGTGCCCCTCGGAATTCTTTATGTTATTAACTCTTTCATAAACTCACTCCCAGTAATATTTTTCCCATTCAAATATTATTTATATTTTAGGAGCTAGAGGGGATACTCGTTTCTCTCCTGGAATATGCCTAGGATATTCGTGTGGATAAAGTTTCAAATTTTTCTTCTCTCCTTGCTTATTGGGGTACCTTTCTCCTCTTTCTCACATTATGCCATCATGTTTCATTGTATTTTCTGGGGTGAAGATAATGCAAGTCATACTAATTTAGGTTGATGTAAAAAAGGGTGTCATTTTAAGGCAAAATTACAGGAAGGAGAAGCTGATCACTTGGTTACCCTAATATCACTCCATATTTTCTCTTTGCTCTCCCTGGGTTCATAGGAGTGAGGTCAGATATCATTTTGTGTACATTTGACTGCTCCAAATGTTTCAGTGGAGAGAGAGGTCTTGATTCCAGTAGCCATAAGTTAATGTGGCTGAGAGGAAGGGGGTTGGGAGAATGGATTGACATTGTCCTTTTTTAAAAACAAAAATACATGAGTCATTCAGCATAGGCTCAGCCAAGTTTGATGCCTCCCTGTGCCTGCCTTTCCTAGGCATGTGTATCGTTCTCAGGCTTCTGGAACCTCAAACTCTATTAAACAGCATACTTCATTCTGCCCTATGCTGTTCTGCTCCATGTCTGTTTCTCTCGATTCCTCTAAAGATTGAGAGTTTCTCCAGGGCCCTGTCGACTTGTCTTCCATGCCTCAGAGGCTTAGCTTTTCCAGGAAGTTCACACTAAATTCTTGCTTCTTCTGATTTATAATGCCTACCAAGGTTACTTTGCAGTAGAGAGAAGATTGTCCTCCCTTTCATGAACTATTTTGAACCTTGAAAACAAAATAAGAGCTTTCTCTTGTAATTTTCAGTGTTTCCTTTTGGGACCAGTCCTTGGCTTCTTTTATGCCCAAACTGTGCATTTCCTGCCCTGTCCTCTCTCCTTCCCTCCTTTACCTTGCTTCCTTTGTTTGTTTGTTTTGTTTTGTCCTTCCCCTTTCACCAAATCAAAGAAATTGCATGAAATCAACAACCACAAAAGGGCTCCCAGCTTAAAGTTTTGTAGTGTGATCTTGCACAGTTGCTGAAATATGCTTTATTCCCTCTTTCATGTGTTATTTCTATTTGGGGGAATAGTCAGGAGGTGGACCTTATCAGTTCTTTGCCCAGTTCCCTGGTAATGTAGGTATTTTAGCTGGGTGATTGTTCCCTTCATGGGTTGTCTGCAGTTGGTTTAAAATTACAATTTAAAGATGGAAACTCTGCCAACCATTGTGTTTTGGGGGCAAGGGGAGAGTGTCTCTGGGTGCTGTCCTGTGAGCACACCTCAAAACCCAGCCACACCACTGGGACATCCAAGCAGAACGTAACAATGTTAACAGTAGACACTGTGTCAGTGAGCGCTGTGTCAAGAGACACATACCAGGTAGCCTAATAGAAGGAATTTAATACAGGAAACTACAAGGAAAATTTTCATAGAATCACACACGTGTCTGAAGAGCTGAGAGTGGGATGGAACAGCAGTGGGAAGCTCCTTCTGGAGTTAGAGGCACAAAGGGAAGGGGTACTGTTCCCAGAGCCTGGGAATTGGGGCTGCATGGTGGGAGCAGGTCCCACACAGGGCTGAGTAGGATCCATCGAGGAGACTGGGCCGCTGCCCAGGATGCCACCTTGAAGCAGAAAGAGAGGGATAGAGGGAGATAGATACCCTAGTTTCTAACCCCCTCCCTTTCTTCCTGTCTCCTGCCTGCCATTCCCATTGATTGACCCTAACTGGAAGTCAGTTGGCCAGGGAGCCTGGGAATGGGACTTGGGCTCAGCTTCCTGCCATGCAGGAAGGCTGCAGCGCAGGGGAAGGAGCCTGAATCGGATCAGAGAGAAACAGGCAAAGGACTAGTTCTGATGCCAGGAAGACTAGTCTCTTATAAAAGTGTTTGTTAATATTGCAGAACTTGGGAATGGGAAGTAAAGCCCTGCTCCTCCTCTAAGCTGCCCTCCCATGCTGTCCCATCCAACCTCCCTTGCTGAACTGTGAGAGGGACCCCTGGCATTGAATCTCTATCTTGCCAGGGGGAGCTACGTCCATGCCAAGTGCCCTGGTGAGTAGAACAGTGATAGTCCCTATTCTGCAGTTCCCAAATCTAGATGACTCTGAAAAGTCCCAATATTTTTCCTAATTCATTGAATGGCAAGACCTGATCTGATCTGAATGGATACGAGGCTACTTATCATATCTGTTGATCCCCGTGAGTGTGAATAGTCATACATATGGCTTGAGAGGTATTGATGAACTTGATTACGGAGGGAGGGACCTAGCTAGGGGTAGTCCAGATACCTAAAAGCTAAGTGTGTGACATGTGACATGTGACATGCGACACGCTGCCTTTCTGAACTGCATATTAAAATCTGCATTCCGAACACATCAGACCCAGGAAATTTGGATTGTGAACCTGTATTTCAACATGACAGGAGAAGGAAGAGTGGAAATGTGGCCTGATTATAGGCAGCTCTAGGCCAGTGCTCCTGGTAAGCAGTACAGCCGTTCCGGGATCACTGAATGCCAGAGCAGGGTTCCTCTGTAGCCTGGCCTAACAGCCTGCTCAGTCTATAGATGGGGAGACTTCATTGAGGTTGGAGAGCTGGTCCATGTGTTGTGGGGTCACCAAGGGCTTCTCAGAGGAGCTGCTACTACTTGAGTTCCCTTTGCAGTCCATGCTGCTTTGGTCTGAAGCTTGGGTGACTTCCAGCCTTGAAGTTTCAGAATGAAGGAAGCCAGCTGGTGAGTGAACATACAGGTAAATCTGCCCTCCAGCTGTGGTCATCTTATCCTTTTGTAGCATTTCACATAGGCACGCACATTTGCACACCCACACACATGTACTCACACTCATGCAAAAACTTTTCAGCTTCTGATCTTATCAGACAGACAGGATGGGTGTCACCATCCCCATTTTCCAGACCCTCAGACCAAGGTTTGAGTAATGAAGTAATTAGGTCCATGGCTGTGGGCAAGTCCCTGAACGCTTGGAGCCTCCACTGGAAAATGAATTCTTACTCATGCTTTTGTTTTAATTGTTTAGCCACAATCAGACCTATAGGGGGAGTGGCAACACAATTAGAACTGTGCCTGGTGCCCATCGACCATCCTTTCTTCCTCACCGCTCCACCTTCAGACAAGTAAAGTAGATTACATGAAGCCACACAGCTATTCCCTTTGAAAGGGAAGGCTACAGTATCATGAAGAGAACTTAGTAGTTGACTGAAGACAGACCTTTTCTCTCTGTGTCTCTGCTTGCTTGCTTGCTTGCTTTCCTGGCTTTAAGAGGAGGGGCTTGAAGAAATGCCACCATACTAATTTTCTCTTTCTCTCCTGGGAAACTGGGTCTCAGTTGGCTGTGAACTTTGTGACCCCTATTGTCTTCACAGATCCAGATACGCACAGGTTGTTATTTTGGTTACTCCAAATCTGACTGGAGAGGAAACAACCAGATCACAAATACAATTTGCTGTAGAGAGCAACTTTATTTCTTGTCAGCACACATGGGACTTTGCTTATCATAATTCATGGTACATGGGCATAATAAAATATTCTCTTTTTCTAAGTATTTTGCAAGATTAGTAAGGCTGCATTCTTAGGGAAAGTTTATTAATCCATAACTTATAGAAAACTCCAGAGGAAGAAGATATGAGATATGTCCTGTAAGACGTCAGCGTTCGTTATTCAACTAGCTCTCTGCCAGGTGTAGTGCAGGTTGCTGATAGGATAGCAACTCTCCCTTGGATGTGATCTAAACCAGCAGTTGTCTCCATTTTGTTTTCAAATTGGGAGGGTGTGAAAAAGTAGGCGGCAGCCCACTGAGTAATCACGGTCCTTGGGATGCTGGTCCCTTCCACCCTTTTGGCGGCACTGTAGCAACATTAGACACAGAGGCATGCATCGGACCCTGGCTGCCTTGCCTCAGGCTGTGTGCCCTGGGTCTCTGCTCTCTTAGCAAATGGAGATGGTGTGCTGGTGGCAAGGGCGATAGCAATGATGAGGGTGATGGTGAGTGTCCATTACAAGGGGTAATGGCTGATGGGGAAGTACTCTGTGATCTGTCCTGTCACTCATTTACCCATGTTCAGTGTACCCTTGCAGGGTATTGGCACAATGGTGGGCTCCGTGGAAATGGCCACAAAAGATAGGCTTCCTTCTCAAGATTGAGGATTGGTGTGTAAAGCCCAGATACACAGATGACAACACAGTGGCTAAATACAATAACAAAAAAAGTAGAATTAGTTGAGGGATGAATTTTGCCAGCGTCCAGCTAAGTAATTTGAAGGTGAACTGGGATTTGCTGATGGATCGTTCTTTTTTTTTTTAAAGATTTTATTTATTTGACAAACAGAGATCACAAGTAGGCAGAGAGGCAGGCAGAGAGAGAGGAGGAAGCAGGCTCCCCACTGAGCAGAGAGCCTGATGTGGGCCTCGATCCCAGGACGCTGGGATCATGACCCGAGCCGAAGGCAGAGGCTTTAACCCACTGAGCCACCCAGGCGCCCTGATGGATCATTCTTATTGTAAATATGTTTCAGGTATTGTGTGGGGTGAATGTCACAGCAGCTGTTGTCTACCAGGGAAGGCGCAAATCCACAAATGCATGGAGGAGGTACGTTCTAGGTGAGGGGACCATGGTAAAGGTAGAGATGGGCACCTCCATGTATGGTGAGCCCTGAATGAGCTGGTATGAGCTGGCCAGAGCCGGGGAAAGTGAGGCCGTAAAGGTAGTACCTGGTTGCCATGTTAGCCTTGAGATTGTGGCTGGTGGTGAAACAGGCTTTTCTTTGTGTGCCCTTCTGGGCAGGTCTCACTCTTCTTCTCTTCCCTGAGGTGAACAGGCAGTCTAAGGAGAAATGGGGTTATATTTATTTAGGTGAAACGAGGATAGGTATGTGGCAGGTACGGTGTGTTTTAATGGTCTCTCAGAGGCCTCCTGTGACCATATCTGCAAGCCCAGGTGCCTACAAAGATGGTGTAGTTGACATTGCTGAATGAAACAATCCAGGGGAGGCATTGGGGGGGGCCTTGGGTTAGCTACTATTCAGCTCCAGCCAAGGGTTGCCATAAGAGAGTTCTAGACCAAAGTAGCCAAGTCTTCAGCTTTATTGAGAAAAGTTAGAAATTTTTTAAAGACTTATTTATTTATTTATTTGCCAGAGAGAGAGAGAGAGAGAGAGAACGAGCATGGGAGCAGGGAGAATGTCAGGAAGAGGGAGAAGAACTGAGCAGGGAGCCTTGGACAGGACTCAACCCCAGGACTCTGGGGTCATGACTTGAGCCAAAGACAGATACTTAACTGACTGAGCCACCCAGGCATCCCAAGAAATCTGTTTTTTAATTGTGAAATCCATCAGTTTAAAAATGTGGCACGAAATTAGTTACAGAATAATGACAATAACAACAGAAAAATAACATTTGTAGGCTAAAGATAACTGGCCCATGGGCTGATTTTGACTCATGAACCCCCTCATTGTGGATTCTGGCCTATTCTTGATAATTATCTATGACTACATAGATCTCTCTCAAATGGAAGTTCGATAAATATACCAAGGGGTAAATCGGGCCATTTTTAGTAAGGAAAAGTTTCTGTAAGACAGTTGGATGGTAGGAATTGGTCCTCATTTATTTCTGTGTGTTTCCTCAATCACCTCTTCTGTTGTTCTTGATTAAATGCTACTGATACAGGGTAAACCTTTGGTAAAACCGGTATCCATGGCAATCCCAGTGTGTTGCTCACTGTTTGCTGGGCAGCACTGAGGTATATGTGTGTCTGATTCTACAGCTGCCTTGGTGAAGCCTGTTACATCCTGCTGCCCAGGCAAGTGCCCGTAGTAAGTTAGATGAGTGGGTGTGGTATCTGTAAATGACAGTGTTCTATGGTGTTCTTGTTTAGGGTCGAGCTTTGACTCCCAGCCTCTGAAATATGCACATTTCAAACCAGAGTGAGAACACAAACAACTTAGTATTACTGTGGAATTGAGTGAATGTCATAAATATTTCTTTATCTTTTTCATAGCTCGCATAAAATTGTTAAGATATAAAAAAGTTGTTCATTCTAAAAACAACGAAAATTCATTGGCTATCCATCTCCTAAATGTGTGTGTCTCTTTGGGTTTTCATTAGCGTCTAGCAATATACTTTGAGAAATTAGATTTGAACAGAAGTTTCAGCAGAATATGAAACTCCTGGTGTTCATAATGAACCCGTTTTCAGCACTGATCCACTGCGTACAACAGCCTCCTTTTAACCATTATTTCTTCAGAAATAATCCCTTGTTTATTGAATTTGGAAAACACACAATAAATATGAAAAAAAAAGTCATAATATTTCTACTCAGAAGCAGTCTCTGTAATGTTTTGAATTACAGAGATAAACAGGCTAGAGATTGAGGTCAGATGAATATGGGTTTCTATCCAGGCTTCTTCTTTTATGTATTCTTTTTTTTTTTTTTTAAGATTTTATTTATTTATTTGACAGACAGAGATCACAAGTAGGCAGAGAGGCAGGCAAAGAGAGAGGGGGGAAGCAGGCTTCCCGCCGAGCAGAGAGCCCGACGCGTGGCTCTATCCCAGGACCCGGGACCACGACCCGAGCCGAAGGCAGAGGCCCCAACCCACTGAGCCTCTCAGGCACCCCTTTTATGTATTCTTGATAAGTCTTATTTTTCTCACCTATGAAATAGAAATATGGATATTATCTCTTTTATCTGATATTTTCTTGATTCAACCAGATAATGTACATGAAGCACATAGCTCTTCGCTCTTTTATCTGATATTTTCTTGATTCAACCAGATAATGTACATGAAGCACGTAGCTCATTGGTTGGTACACAGAATGCATTAAAAAATGAGCAATATGCTTATGTCTCCTATTCCTTTGGCTACAAACATTTTACTTTGTGGAATCCATGTGGTCAATGACCTATTTTCTGTTAAAAAAAAAAAAAAAAAAGGACGACTTCCCTTGTTCCCATATCTCTTTAAGAATCACTCTCCCTAGTATCCTTTTTAATATATTTCTTTACAGACCTGAATCATCCTTAAACTTTTCCCTTGCATGTTTAAGGTGTTTTCCATCCTTCTTTATTATAAATAATTATTTGATGGATATCTCTCTTCATCAATTGTTGGTGGCAGCTTGATTTTCTGGTTAATATAGTGACTGCATCTCAATGGGAAATGGGCAGGACTCCTGCCAGCATCCTCCATTGGAACCCATGCCGATGATGGATGGGAATGTTCTGTATCTGCACTGTCCAATATAGTAGCCACTAGCCATGCATGGCTGTTGAGCATTCGAAATGCAGCTGGTGTGACTGAGAAACTGATTTTTTTTTTAAATTTTTAACATTACTTAATTTTAGTTTGAAAAGCCCTGTGAGTTCATGGCTGCCATATCGTACAGCATGGGCTTCTGCTTTTCCGGTTAAAGGAGTAGAGTAGACCTAGGCTGGGGTTTGTTTTTTAGAGAAACCTGTCAGTGAAACATCTAGCTTTATCTTTTGGCCTTTTCCTTTAATTCTCTGGTACAGGTACTTAAGTACTGGATTTTCCCTTTCTTTGTGTACCTTCTTTTTATTTTGGCAGAGGGTTGATAGAGGACACATCATGTGCCAGCTAACTTCTTAACTTAGAAGCTGAGTTTTCAGTTTTGCTGATGTGAGGACAGTTCAGGTTGTCAGTGACAAGAATGTAGCTTAGTATGACTTTGGTCTAAAGGGGAACTCCTTGGCCTTTTTAATAGGATACTTTTAATATCTCAGGGAAAGTCTAAGTTGCCTCTTATAATCGGTGTCTAAATATCTAAATATATTACTACAGGGCTTGATTTTGAACACAGGACAAGTAAGAAAACGAAGTTTTTGCCTTGATTTTTGTTGGGTTTTGATTTATTTTGTTTTGGGTTTTTCTTTTTCTTAGAATAATCTCAGTGTGGTTGATGCACAGATTGGTTGATGCACAACCAATCTCAGTGTGTAAATGGCCTATTAAAAGGGCCATTTACAGAAAAGGGTATACAAAGAGCCAACATACACAAAAAGGTATAGTTCATTCCCAGAGAAATGCAAATTAAAGCAACAAAAAAGCCATTTTTCAAATAGAAGATTGAACAATTTTCAATTTTTTGGAGTTTCACTAATGTTGATGAGGCTGTGGAAAAAAACAACACAGTGCTGATGGAAATGTGAAATTGCTACTAACTCATCAGAAAATAATCCTGCAGAATCTAGTAAGAGTTCTGATTCTCGCACCTTTGCACAAATGCATTTTACTCATAGAAATTATTTGACCAAGAAGTTAGCATGTGTAAAACCCTGGTTAGCCAGAGGGAGCCATGTTGTTGTAAGCTTAGATTGACCATGCCCCTCCCAGAGGAACTTACTTACAAATCCCGGATATAGGGGCGGGCCAGGCCGGATGGAGACATCCAATCAGTGGGGTGCACATATATTTGCTATGGTGAGCTGGAATTCAATTGGCCACCGGTATGGCTGACCGAGCATGACTGTGCAGTTTTCCCTGTGTGTTGCAATCTCATTGGCCACCTGGGTGTGGGCCGGGCTCAACCACGTCTATAAAGGTTAGTGTGGGAGGTCAGGTGGGGGTAGCGTCCTTCGGGTGGTCGTTTGAGGTCTCCTGGCTGTCGGGGGAGCGGTCTCGTGGGGAAGTGGCCTCATCTTCAGGGGAGCGACCTCTTCCGGTAGGGTTGTGGTGGGGAAGCAGAGTCCCCGGGTCGGGGAGCAGCGTGGTCGGATAGCGGCCTTGCGAGGGAGCGGCGTGGTCCGTGAGCGGCCTCGTCCGGGGAGCAGCCTCCTGGTGTAGGGTTGTGGTGGGGAAGAGGAGTCCCAGGGTCCGGGAGCGGAGTCCCGGGGTCGGCGATCAGCGTGGTCCGTGAGCGGCCTTGGCTGGGGGCTGCGTGGTTGGTGAGCGGCCTTGTCCGGGGTGCACTCTCGTTGGGGGAGCGGCCTCCTCGGGTAGGGTTGTGGTGGGGAAGCAGAGTCCCAGGGTCGGGGAGCGGAGTCCCGGGGTCGGGGATCTGCGTGGTCCGTGAGCGGCCTTGTCCGGGGTGCATCCTCGTTGGGGGAGCGGCCTCCTCGGGTAGGGTTGTGGTGGGGAAGCGGAGTCCCGGGGTCGGGGAGCGGAGTCCCGGGGTCGGGGAGCGGCGTGGTCCGTGAGCGGCCTTGTCCGGGGTGCATCCTCGTTGGGGGAGCGGCCTCCTCGGGTAGGGTTGTGGTGGGGAAGCGGAGTCCCGGGGTCGGGGAGCGGAGTCCCGGGGTCGGGGAGCGGCGTGGTCCGTGAGCGGCCTTGTCCGGGGTGCATCCTCGTTGGGGGAGCGGCCTCCTCGGGTAGGGTTGTGGTGGGGAAGCGGAGTCCCGGGGTCGGGGAGCGGCGTGGTCCGTGAGCGGCCTTGACGGGGAGCTGTGTGGTCCGTGAGCGGCCTCGCGTGGAGCAGCCTCACTGGGGAGCGGCGTTGCGGTGGGGTTTGTGGTCAGGTAGGGTCGTCCTCAGGTAGCGGAGTTGGGAGCGGCGTTGTCGGGGTCAGTGTCCTGGTCCTGTCCTGGTCGTTGTCGCCCTGACTGGTCGGTTTGATTTTAGATGCTTGGCAAGGAATAAAACTTTGTGGGACTTTCGCATTACATCAGTCTCCTTCCTTTGATCAGGGACCCTAACTGTGCATTAGAATATTTATTGCAGCATTGAGGTGGAATTAAAAAAACTGATAGCTAGAAGTCCATCAGGAAATCCATTGGAAAAATTAAGATCTAAATCAAGAGAAGTCTATAGTATGGAATATTATGAAGCTGTTACAAAGAATGAGTTATGGACACACACTGACCTAGAGGAATATGTAGGATATGTTAAATGAAAATAGAAAGCTTTAGAGTCATATGCATGATTTTTTTAAGGTAGCCTTTGCACTGTAGGGCTGTCTCTCTGGGATGTTAATTCTTAGGAGGTAGGGAAAAGGTGATGGTGTTTTGAGAGAAATTCTCTTCTTTTTATCCCACTAAAATGATAACAACATGGGAGATTTAATTTGACCATTTAATTATGTATTTCATAGTAACTGGACTAGGAAAGAAGAAATCCAGGTTCTGTTTTGACTTACATGCCATGGATTATATTATTGGATTCCTAATCTCTTCTATCACCTGTTGAGGAAATATGAGGAATTATCAAATGCTCCAAGGTCCTCCTAGGACAAGATAATGTTTCCTCTGCACTTCTTACATTTTGCTGTAGTTATATACCAAGATTTAGAAGATCATAAATTAGTATGTCAGCTATGGTCCCCTAAAAAAGGGCCATCAGTCTTCACTTGAGAAGGTTCAGTGCATTTATGCCCATACTTAGCATATGGAAAATGGACACTCAGTCTGGAACACAGCCTACTTTTCATAGAATCTCCCAGTCATAGAACAATACATCTAGGAAGAAATGAGCAGACTTTAAACATGATTGCTCATCAGAATTATCTGCAAATCGAATAAATGCAGATCTATCCTATGCATACCCTCGAATGTACAGAATCAAAATATCTAGAAACTAAGCCCAGGAATCTTTTAAAAAATGACAACCAAGGGATTCTGAGCCATCTCCTTTGTACACTAGTGTTTGTGGACTACAGATGAAGTTTATCCTATAAGGTCGAGCTGCCTGTCAACAAGGCAGGGAAGACAACAAACATTTGTAAAGTCCCTACATAGGAAATACCTCTTAGTGCTAAGCCCTCCTGCACAGCTAGCAAGATGTATGAAATTCAAACATGTTAGTAGAGTTTCATTTTTCCCAGACTAGGATCCTTGATAAGGAATTTTTCCTAAAGTAACATACAAGTCTTGCCATAAAGGATTACCCTGAGCCACTTTAATCTGCAACTGATTCTCTGTGTCCTGATAGGCTGTGTCCTAATCTTTAGTCCAAGGGCATATACTTTATGCAAAAACTCCATCATCCGGTGGAGCCCTCTTTAAAACTTTGTTAAAGCTAATGGTCAAATTGTAGTTGTATAGTCCCTCTTTAAAAAAAAAAAAAAACAGTCTATTAACACCAGACCTTCAATTTCTGAAATGCTTAAAAGAATATTACCACTAACAGAAAGACCAAGTGGAAAGGGAACCATTTAGAAACACTGAAACAAAGCAAATGGCACGCATGGCATTTCTTTTTAGTTCTAAGGCAGTGAAGTACCAGATGTCATGTAACAAAGTCTGAGGGGACCATGGAACCTAATGGGCATAGCCAGAGTGCTAGCTTTAAAAAGCTCTTGTGCTTATAAAAACAAGCAACTTGTCACCATTAACTCCATATGTTAGACTTAAGACTTTTTCCAGCCTGCATTTGATTTACTTAAACACTTGTAATGCTTACCTTTTGCATTAAAAGGGAGAATATTAGTGAATAAGGGGTTTGTCCAGCCCTGTTATAGATCTTTCACATAGTAGGTTGCTTAGTAAAAATCTGGTGGCTCTGTTAGCTACTACCTTCTAATTGTGGGGATGGAAAAGGAAAGGTCAGCTGAAGTTATCTCTGAACTTGAAATAAGCTACACAACATAAGCAGTGACTTCATTATCTTATGGGGATGGCAGGAAATGGTGAGTTTGAAAATCCACAGCAGAAGTCTCTAATTCCACAATCTTAAAATGAGCCTTGGTTAATTTCAGGGTACACAATGCATAGATATAGTTACAAAATTACCAATGACCAGTCCTTCAAGTTCTTTTTCCTAGAAATCTATGGAATTATCCAAATGCAATGTTGCTCACACCTGTCTGACCACTGCTCCTTTGTCTCCATTGATGGATCCCCTCCCTACCCCAACCCCATTTGCTGCTCACATTATCACTCAGAACGTTCTCTGCAAGCTCTGTATTCTCTGCTCCAAACATGTTGATTGTTTTTCAGGGCACTAGTTCTATTATCTCTGTTCTGATGAGTTTCAGGCCTTTATTTCCTGTTCTGGCTTCTTCATGCTTCCAGTCTGATATGTTCATGATGGCTGCTGGACATTTCTATGTAGATGCCAACTTTTTTGAAACTGTTTATCCTTTAACACTTGTCCTCTTCCTATCCTCATTCAGGTTGGAGAAATCTAACCACCCAAGGTCAAAACTGCTCATTTTTTTTCTTCCCCACTATCATTACTCACTGAATCTTAGCATTCCTTTTTCCCAGCAGCAATGTCTTCCCTCCATCTCATTTCTCTCAATCTTCTTTCATTATATCATTCTCATGTGGCCATAATAACCTCCTAATTTCCCACTGCCTCCGTCAGTTCTATGCCTCAGTACCAAATTAATCCTCCTCAAGTACATTTATGTCATGTAGCTCTGCTGATCCAGAACACTTCAGTAGGCCATGACTTCTCAAGAATGCTGTTCAAACTCATTTTTCTGAAGTCCCAAACCCTCTGCAACTCTTTCCCTTTCCCCTCTGTTCTGGTCCGAGGAGTCTGCCATTTCACCAGACATGACCACAGCTCACTCCTACTCCATCCACTTCATTTTTAGCACCTAGGAGGCTGTCCTGAGCTCTGTCCTCCCATGTGAAAGGTCCCTTCCCTTCAACCTCTAGATTTATGTTTCATCTCTAGCGTGACCAAACAAACCCACAGAGACCACCTTTAACAGCTTTTTTGTTAGCACTAGTCACCTTTAATATAGAGCCTGTATCTTCAACTACTTCATATGCTTCCCCTAGTATTTCATAAATAGTAAATGCTCAAAGATTTATTTTGATTAGATTTAGAAACTGGCCTATTGCCTTGTTTATGATTCTCCATCCAACCTGCCCAAAACAATGAAAGAAAAAAGAACCCAAAGAAAATACTGGCAGGTAAGCTAAGTACCCCTCCTCCAAGGTTCAAACAAAGTTCTGTGAATAGAATTCAGTCTCCTCTGTCTCTGTTCAAATAATGCATGTCTCCTAAGACTGGGAAATCTGTACTTGGGGAAAGGTACCAGCCCAGATGGAGATATGGAGGAATGACTCTTGCCATAGGAACTTTTCTAACTTCCAGTTTGAAAAAATTCCTTTAGGGGGATTTTCTGATATACATGTGTGTCCCTCACCGTAACCAGCAACTGGTCCTTGTTTATGTGGGACAGGCAATTAGCATAGACCTGGATGGTTTCCCTAAGATTTTGCAAGTTCTGTGTTTCTGACCCTTAGAAGAATAAGTCATGATTTTACCTAGATGAATTTTCCTTAGCCAAACTACCTTTTAAAAAATACTAAAAACACAATTCTTCTTTCCAGCCCAAATTTTTATTTTTTCAAATATTCATAGTACAAAAGCATAATTCTTAAAACCCTGGTGTGAGTTTCCAGATAGATATATTTTTCTAAGATCTTACTCATTTTAGAGCAAGCGAGCACACAAGTGGGGAGGGGTGGAGAGAGAGTGAAACAAAATCTGAGGCAGATTCTGCGCTGAGTGGGGGGCTTGATCCCACAACTGCGAGATCATGACTTGAGCTGAAACCAAGAGATGCTCAACTGACTGAGCCACCCAGGCACATTACTTTCTTAATTATGCTAACTGGGATTGATTAAGTCTTAATATATTTTGCTGTGAAGAATTGGCTAATACTAAGAATAGATTAAATATTCTAGAAAATGATGGACCCAGGGACTGAGTCAAAGTATGCTAGCTTGGAGGGTATACATATAAGTCTTCAGGAAAGAAAAAAAAAAAAGATGCACACCCTTCTCTTTGTCTTCTAGTGTGAGAGATTGGGTCCCAAAGCCTGCTTCTAATAGTATGCCAATGAGGCTGAAATCAAAGTGTCAACAGGGCAACATTTCCTCTGACAGCTAGAGGGGAGAATCTGTCCATTCCCTCTAGCTTCTGATGACTGTGGCTACCTCATTCCAAACTTTCTCCATGGTCACACTGCCTTGTCTAATCTCTTGCTTCTTTAAGGACATGTGTGATTGCATCTTTAGGCTCTTCCAGATAACCTAGTGCAATCTCTTGTCTTGATATTCTTAATAAATTTGTAATGCTCTCTTTTCTTTTTTGTCATACAAGGGAATACACATTCTAGAACATCGATGTATTTTGCGAGCCATTATTCAGCCTACTAGAATGATGATGATTATTCTGCATATATAAAAAACTTAAAGTTTTAAACTATAAAACAGCAAAAATATTAGTGTCTATACCATATGGTCAACAATGATTATTCTTGGGAGTGGGTCGACCAAGAATTTTCACTTTCACTACCACACATGCTTATTTTTTCCCCCTAATATTATTGTGCTTTTGAAACCATTCACTCTTCTATTAAGAACATGTAACTGATATGTTTGTATTGAGGGATAAAATGGCAAGGATTAAAGTGCAAAATTCCAGCCATATAAAAGCAAAATGATGCCCTAATTGGGTATCTTTCTCCTTCATCTCATGGTACTTCTTTCCAGCACGGCCCTCCCTCGTCCTTGTGCTGCTGCTCATTCACTCATCTGTGCAACTTGGATTGAAAACACACTTGAGACAATTAAATCCAAACTTGGATTTGCTTGGCCTCAAAGTCCCTGCTGTTCCCTCTGTTGCAGGCTGTTTCTCTTAATTTCTCCCTTCAAAGACCAAAGAACTTTCCAGAAGAAAGGGGACAAGGAGAAGAATTGGAAGGAATAGGGAATATTTCTTTTTTTTGACTTGTGGTCTGAGATGTCTTTGGTTTCGTGTATGTTTGTTTTCCTCTCCTCAGCAAAGGCTGCAGAGTCCTGTGTGGGGATAGATCAAGCCTTACTCTTCACGTCCCAAACTCTACCATTTGTGGAAGGTTTCTTTGCTATGCTGCTGACTTAGTATCATTTGTCCTCTTTCTCAATTTGGATTCTTGGAGCATTTGCTATCTTTTAGGCAAGGATAGTAGGAGAATGCCCTAAGAAATGCAGTTTCCCTTCAATCTGCTGCCAGAGCCCAGTGCCGCAGATTTAAGATACATAGATCTCATTGGTGATTAATAACTCCCCCCATCACTCTCCTCTAACATCCAGTTTCTTTACAAATCCCTAGCAAGATCAAAGTGTCCACTGGTTTGAGCAAACTAAGGATTTGTAATTACACAGCGGTGTCCTTCCCTAGAAACGAGACTTCAACATGTTGAAGGACAAATCTGGAAACCCATCTTCTTTTCTATAGATATCTTAAAGAATTAGTCACTGTTGCATTGTATCTACTTGGCCATACTTTGCATTTTTTGTAGACAAGACATTTTCCATTGTTTTGGTGAAATAACAGTTTTAACATGTATATGCAATCAGGCATTTAATTAAATCAACTTAGTTTATCACTGGGTGCATTTATTGTACTGTCTAATCACGGAGGTAAACACAGCTGCCATGGGCATGTGGTGAGAATACTCTGGAAAAAGGGGGCATGGTGGGAAATCTGTTTAAAAGCTGCCAATTTATCTTTCCTTTTCTCACTTGAAATTTTGTAGAGAGGGGCTAGTTTTCACTGATAACAAAGGCAGCAGTCAAGTATATACTTTTTAAGGAGTTGAAGAAATCTAGATTTCATAGAAATGAATCATGGGAAAAGTGTATAACCAAGCTTCTCAAAACTGATGTGTGTAGAAATCACCTGGAATCTTGTGAAAATGCAGATTCCAATTTAGTGGGGCTGGGCTGGGGCCAGAGATTTTCAAACAGGCATTTCTGGTAATGTTCCCCACCCCCACCCCCACTCTCCTGGCGCTGATGCTGCTGGGGTTGGTTCAAGAGACAAGCAAGATTGAGAGGAGTCCGTCAAATGATTCGAGGTCACCATCTTTTTGAAATCAAGAAAACATCCACATCTTTTGTTTTTAGGGGCCAAAATATAGTGTTCTTTTTTGATGAATTAAAGAAGCTCTAATCCAGCGGAGTGCCTTTCTGATATTCCAAGCCTGCAATAATAGCTGCTTAGTTCTTTAAATGGCTTGGTTTACTCTGGACTTTTAAAATGTATGTATTTTTAAATTTCCAAATGCTACCATACTCATTGAGAGTAGAAACAGGATCCTGATAGTGCTGGATGCATATTAAATATTTAACATATGTGTCACCAATTGAGTAAGACTCTTTTGTTTCTATAAGGTATTTCCAGTGATCCTTGTCAGTGAATTTCCCCTTTTGCAAATTAAACAATTGAGAGAGCTTAGGAGGACACTGGGTCTAAGCTTTAAATGTGAACAGAGATTAAAGGCAAAGGTTAAGGCTTCCTATTAGATTTCAAAGAAATACTCTGAGATCTCTGGGAAACTGTCATCACCTGAATGCCCTGTCCTTCCCTTCAAGATTGCTATGCCAACGCCCTTGACATTGCTCCTCATTCAAAGCAAGCCTTCTTTTTCAATCATTTTCCCTTCTGTTTTGGTATGAACTTAACACTTTGTCAGTGGGATAATCCTGTGTATCTTCGAGAGGTTGGAGGTGGGTAAAGAGATCATGGACAACATTTATGTCCCAGCACCTATCTTGACACATCTTATTTATGTATAATTAGGTGTACTTACGATCAGAATTCAAACTTAGGGATTTTGCAAATATGACCATTTCCTAAATCATTTCTAGACAAAAACTTTAGCTTTGAAATTTTGAAAATACTTTTGAAATCTGTTACTTTAATTTAGGGCGTATATAAAATCAGGATCAAATTTCATTTGTGGGTCGCATCTAACAATTATTAGAGTGTTTGAACTTCAGCCTTGTTTTGTGCTAGGAGAGAGAAGCGGACAGTAAATAGCAATGGAATGCAGCTATAAATTGGAAATGCATACAGGACTTAATTTAATATAGAAGACTAAAGTAGCCTTCCACTTGCCAGGATACTGTAAAATCAATCTTCTCTCAGAAATAAGGAAAAACTGAATGAAGTCATTAGGAGTTAAAAATAGTAGATAAGGGGCGCCTGGGTGGCTCAGTGGGTTAAGCCGCTGCCTTCGGCTCCGGTCATGATCTCAGGGTCTTGGGATTGAGTCCCACATTGGGCTCTCTGCTCGGCGGGGAGCCTGCTTCTCTGCTTCCCTTCCTCTCTCTCTCTCTGCCTGCCTCTCTGTCAAAAAAAAAAAAAAAAAATAATGTAGATAAAATCTTCTCAAGCTGCCTATATAAACTTCACAGAGTCCTTACTGTTTATTTTTTGTTACACACAATATATTATTTGCCAAGTTCCACAAACCTAATTGCCAGAGCAGAGGCTCCCAGCCACCTCCTCCCCCCCCCTTTTCTGAAGCAGAGTCATGAACTGATTACATGGAATAAATAACTCATTAGGGTCATCCATACATACTTGAAATAAGAAAATATGGCTAAGTGTCCTCCACAGACAGGCTACTTAACCAGTTTTCTCTATTCAGACTTTATTCACTTACCAAACCAAACTTCAGATCACATTTGTCTATTAAAATCCTCAACATCCTACTGGAAAGTGAATTGTGCTTAGTGAAGGAACTAATCTTTAAAACGAGCTTACTTTTTTGGGAGAATGCTTTGGACATCCTAACTTTTCAGTGTCCACAAGGGCTAAAACCTCTCTCTGGCCTTCTAGAAGAAATTTTCATAGCCTTGTGAGGGTTTGTACTCCCCAGTTTGTTTCCCAAAATAGAGAGAAATGAGAGCTGTCACAAGTTTCTTTCAAATTCTCCATAGAAACCCTGATCAATCTGATATTTTCCAAACTATCATAATCTGGAATTTCTAGCCAAATAGCATTTCAGCTGTTGTATATTTAAGTGTCTATTGTTTATAAGTAACAGAAACCAATTTGAGATACTTTAGACTAAAAAGGGGAATATATTTCAAGGATTCAGACTGGGCTCTGGGGACTTGAAGGTGAAATCATGGTTGAAGGTGAAATCATGGACCTTTCTCAAAAGCCCTGGTCTCACCAGACCTACAGTCTCTCAGTATCACAGTACCTGAATTCTGAAAAGAAAGAAGTGGCTATCCATGTTTCAACTAACAAAGGCCAGGGACCCAATTTTAGGTAACTTAAGTCAAAAACCTGGTACCAAGCTCTACAGACAAGGTACAGAGCTTGGGAATCCCTGTGGCCAGGCTACAAATAGTACCCACTACAGGAAGTATTGATTTTTTTTTTAAAACATTAAGACAATAGTAGTGATCAAATTTTTACAACTCCTTAATCTGTACTTCATACAAGCCTACTCAAAATGTTCTAGAAGGGTTGAAGATAAACCCAGTAGTTCTGAGCTTGGGTTTCCTGGACCTATAAAGATCCATGCTAGGATTCTGAAAGTTCTTCAGCCGCTCCCGTGTTCTGAGAAGCCTTCACTTACTTACCAGGATAAAGCTGCAAAGGATCACTAGCCCCTTGAGTTTCTTGGATTTTTAGCTAAAATGTTATTAAGTTGATGTGGTAATGTTCTGTGTCCTCATGATAGAAGTTCATTATATAGATCTTTATTTAATCATGGAGAAATTAAACTCAGAAACAGACACAGTACTAATAGCAAACACTCATGCAATGTCTTCTGTGTGCCTGTGCTCTTCCAGTACTCCAGACGTGATCTTTCCAAAGCTGCAGTTCATTGACAAGGGAGGTAGAAGGAGATATTTAAGTGCCAGAGAAGACTGGGAGCCACCAAACCAAGTCTTCAGTTAGAGTTCAGCATCAGCGGTGATCCTCATGCAGAGATAGAAACATCTTGCTCTTGACAGGGAGTTAGTTATTCCCAGAACAAACTTCATAACTGAGTCTTCTTTTGCTTGCCACCCCTGAGTTTGATTCTAGCCACAGTTTCACACATTCCCAAGTTGTAGTTTTGGTCTGTGTTCAAAGTAACCCTTCAGCAGGCTTGCATTTTTTACTGTGCTGGACATCTGGGGTTAGACTGTTTAGCAAGATAAAATATCCTCATTAGACTATAGAACAATTTGAAACCACATAGGGCTGTTGTACTCTTTCAAGAATTTGAAATGTGTACTCTGATCTGCCACATGGCTTGTCTATCACTTCAAAACCATAAAGTAGCTATTTAATAACAATCCAGATCTAAGTGTTACTTTGTTAGATAATGAACCAGATACCTTTTCATAAATATTCATGGAAACACTCAGAGATGATATCCCCTCCTTTACAGATAAAGCAACTGAGGCTTGGCAAATAGCTTGGCAAATAGCAAATAAAAAGTACTCCAAAGCACCCCAGGAGTGAAAGCTGTAATGTTCTAGGCAGCAGAGACTGTACCTGTTTCCTGTTGTATTCTCAGTCCCCAGCACAAAATGGGTCCATAATAAATACACAAGTAAGAAATAAACGAACAACTCCAACTCTTATTTCGAAGTTCATTCTCTTTTCTGCTATATTGTTTCCTTTAAGATTACCCTGGCATACATTTTGTGCCTAAGCAAAGAAATAATTTATCAGCACTAGTAGGAGTAAAATATTCTGTTGTCATAGAATAAATGTATACTTCCACCCATTGGCTTGTCTTTTGTGTTGTTGGCATGAAGGTTAGTTGCAGTATATAGAAATAAATCCCCATAAGAAAAGCAATCACCATAAATCCATGCTTGAGGAAAGGGGCCATCATCATTTTGTTGGAATGCCGGTACAATATGCGAGCTATCAAAATTCACCTAATTCTGGGATATTTTTTCCCCAGATAACAATATATAAAAGGTAATTCCATTGAACTAATCTTGTCAGTATGTTTAGTTGATGTTTTATAGCAGTAAAAATGTACTTAACTGCAAACCTCAAACCAAGTTACTGGAAGGAAAGATAAATACACGGGTGATCTGTGTTATGAAAATCACAAGGCAAAATTGCTCTAACTTTACTCTTACATTGTTGATCATACCACATTGCTTTAAACATTCGAATTCCAGTTCTAAGTATTCATTGGCCTGAAAGAAATACTGTATGAATTATAACATTTACTTGCAGTCCTTAAAAAATAAGGAGGATGTATGCAGAAGACTTTGTCTTGGGAAATGCTGCCCAATGTTTGCTGGAGAAAATGGCTATATTGATTCCGGACAATGGTTTATATTATCTTAGCAAATACAGTTTGAGGTCAGTTACCAGTAATGCTATTTTTCACTGAGTTTATAAACTTCCTGGTATTTATAAAACTGAAAGAATGTGTGCTGTTCAACTTGTAACCATGATTATTCAGTGGGTCACTTTAAGTAAATATGTAAACATCTGGTTCCAAGAGACCAGCAAAGACCTCACAGCTTCAGATCTGTAAATAGTGCCTCTCTATTAAACCTCCTATATTAGTGTTTGGGTGAAAAACAAAACAAAACAAAACAAAACAAAACAGCTAAATGTTGTTCAGGGGAATATATAAGGTCAATCTTAGTTTTGTAAGCTTCATGATTATATGACCCAAAATAGATTATTTAGACCAGAGAGGGATAAATTCCTTTTTGGTTCTGGATCCTTTTGTGAAGCTGATGACCCCAAAATTGGCAGAATATTACATACAGCTTTAGAAGGTTCTCTGAACTGAAGTTCATCTATCTACATTAAGAATATAAATATCACTTCAATTTTTAGGCACAGGTGTACATGAATTTAAATCTACATATTAGCCTATTTTTCTCTTTAAACTCTTCATTATATTCATGTGCCTCTAAGTGCCCAAAGCCATAATGCTACAAATGTGAGAAAAGTTATTCTAGCAAAGTGGTATTTGATACTGTGCTGTTTATCTAGGCCCTCCCCTTTCCCTTGTCCACTAGGCAGTAGCTTATATTCCTTAACCTTATGTGGAGAGGCCTGCTCTGAGTTTTTGGTTGTTCAAGTGTAGGATTTTCTCTGGAAATTTTTTAGAAGTCATATTCAGGAAATGGGAGAAAACTGAACCTGGGAACATAATAAAACTTTTGAGCATCATGCTTCCCTTTTCCAGCTAATTCCATGGTGGTGTTACTCAGCTAAAATCTGTATGTCAATATCTTTGCCTTTCTTAAGTATCAGTTACAAAGTTTCTGCCTGAAATAGACATCTGTCTCTAGGATCTTACAAATCCAATTGGAGAGAAGAGGCTATACACGGAACAAGAAAATAGTGAATTATTCAGTATTGATACAGAATTGTAAATATTGATGGGGGTAATGGATGCTAAGAGCAAGTCTACAATTAAATCATTATAAACCTAATGAGTAATAGTGTGTTCCCAAGCTTATCCGAGCCTAAATCCTATTTTATAACACTGATTAACATCCAAAACAAACTAAGGAACTATTATCTAGAATTATCATAAATTTTCCTGAGGCTGAGGGAAGCCCTTGAGAAATAGACAGGATGTGAGTTTGGTTTGGTCCAGAATCACCAGGGATTATTTGTTTTAAAAAAAATTCATTACTGGGCACTACCTCTGTCGTATGAAATCATAATTTTTGATGTGGTGGCATTGGATCTCCACATTTTAATACCATCTCTGCCTTTATGAACAGTCAGGCATGAGAACCCCCTTACAGACATGTGTGATGAAGAGGAAAGGTGTCCATACCATGTAGACAAAAAATGTTCAACAGTAAAATTCTTTGAGCACTTTGAGTCTAACCTCAAAACTTGAGAACTTGAAAGATTTTGTAAATAGTGACCTCTTCCAGGCTATCATTTGCTGGACCTAATAAAATGAACTTCTCATAGCTAAAATAGTCCTTTTAGATTTCCATTTCAGCACATGGTTTCAAATATTTACTTCCTGCCAAAAAATTCAAATAATGCAAGTTTGTGTACATATAAGTCACAAACACATCTATCTACATAATTTCTTTTGATTTTTTTTAAAGATTATTTATTTATTTATTTAACAGACAGAGATCACAAGTAGGCAGAGAGGCAGGCAGAGAGAGAGAGAGAGAGGGAAGCAGGCTTACTGCGGAGCAGGGAGCCTGATGCGGGGCTCGATCGCAGGACCCTGAGATCATGACCTGAGCCGAAGGCAGCAGCCCAAACCACTGAGCAACCCAGGCGCCCCTCTTTTGATTTTTTTATGGGAGCATGTGGAGGCACTGATTGCCTTATATGTCAAACTTCATAAAAGTGAAGCAAGGGAAGAAAATAATTACAGAGTAAAAGGAGTTTCATGCACTTTTTTTCTTCATGACTGTGAGATCTTGGATAAAATTTGAGGACCTGCTAAGTCTGATGCCCAGAAGGACTTCTGATGAATAATTCCCATTTTTCCTCAGTGAGAAACACTTTTTAAAAAAAAAATCTAAATCCTTATTAAATGGTGGGACTGGATGTTTTTTTCTCTTAGGAACTAAAAGGGAAGGGAATTTAAAAGTATTTTACTTTTTAAAAAAGAATTTACTTTTCCTGAGGCTCTACTAAGGATCAGGTTCTTTATTTCACTTACTGCCCCTTCAACATCCAACACAACTCCATAAAGGAGGTGGTATGTCTCTAAATCCTTTTCATGGATTAAGAAACTGAAGCAGTAAGAAGTTGCATGGCCTCCTTAAGGTCTTAAGGACTGTTAAGTGCCAAAACCAGAGTTTTAACCCTCTTCTCTGTGCTGTGCTTGTTTTTCTGTAGCACATTTCCCGAGAGCAGCAGGACGTCTAAACATTGTACCTCTAGCCCAGGACACCCCTCACTTCCTGGTGGCAGACCATTTCTGTAGAGGGGAGCAGCCTACACCAGTTTCAGCTTGGGTGGAATCTGCTGATTGTGGAAACTTCTAGGAGCATCACAAGGTACCTAGTGTCTCCTCCACTCCAACAAGCAGAGTAGAGCAGTGATTACCAATGTGGACTTAGGTTTGATAATGACTAGCTGTTTAGCGTTAAGTGAGTTACCCAGCCTTTGAGACTCTTCCCTCAGTTGCACAATGGAAGTGAGGTCTACCGCACAGAGCTGTATGGGTTTAACAGCTTTAGTGAGGTGTCATTTACATGCTCTAAAATCAATTTATGTATAAATTTCACTGAATTTGGTAAGCATCTTTAGTTGGGAAATTGCCACCACAACCTAGTTTTAGGACTTTTGCATCACCCCCTAAAGTAAAGGGCCTTTTTCAATCCCTAATGCCTACCTTTCCTTGGTCCCAGAAACCATTTGACTGCTTTCTGTTCCAACAGTTTTGCTTTTTTCCGGAATATCACGTGAATGGAAACTGTGTAGTCTTTTAGCGTTTTTCAGTTAGCATGTTGTTTTGTGGTGCATGCATTTTGTTTGTACCTTGTATCAGTAGTTCATCCCTTTTATGGCTGAAAAGTATTCCATTGTATAACCTACCACATCTTATTTATGTTTGGGTAGTATCTATTTGGGGTTACTATGGATAATGCTGCTACACATAATCATATAAATATTTCTGTGGCCATAGGTTTTGTCTTGGGTAGATACCTAGAAGTAGAATTGTTGAGCCAAGTAAGTATATGTTTAATATTATAAGATGCTGTCAAACTTTTCAAAGTGGTTCTACCATTTTGCATATCCACCTACAGTACATAGTGTTTCAGTTCCTCCACATCCTCAACAACACTTGGTATTGTCCACCTTTCTAACCTGAATTATTCCAGTGGGCATGGAATGGTGTCTCAATGAGGGCTTAATTTAATTTCAATGATGGTGAGCTTCTTTGTGTCTTGTGGATTATTTGTATATCTTCTGTGGAGTATCTGTTCAACTTATATACCTTCTTTTGTGTGGTGCTTGTAAAGAAAACTATGTATCTTTTGTGTAAGGTGTGTTCAAATATTTTGCCCAATTTAAAATTAAGTTGTATGGTTACTAACATAAAAATTTTTTCTTACTGTGTATTTTAAGCACCTTTTATATTTTTTGGAAACAAATTTTTCATTAGATATTTCTGTAAATATTTTCTCAGTCTTTAACTTTTCATTTCCTTGCTGGTATATCTCAAAGACCAGAGTACTTGTAATAAAAGCTGACTTACTAATTTTTTTCTTCTATGACACAATAAACATAAGCCAGAAAAGAAGCTTTGGGTGTCACATCTCAGAAATCTTAACGCAGTGTCATGGATTTTTTTTTTCCCTAGGTTTTCTTCTAGAATTTTTAGTTTTAAAATAAGTTCTCATTTAGATTTATGATCTGTTTTAAGTTAACTTTTGTGCATGGTACAAGAATCAAGGTTCATTGTTTGCATGCAGATGGCCAGGTATCCTAGCACTATTTGTTGAAAAGATTTTCTTTTCACTATTGGTTTACTTCACCCCTTTGTTAAAAAATCAATTAACCATTTAAACATCTTTCCAAATTCTCCATTCTCTTTCATTGATTTGTATTTCTATTCTTATGCCAATACTATATGATTATTTTTATATTGTTTTGAAATCAGGTAGTATATAAGTCCTCTATCTTTGCTGTTCTTCTTTAAAAATGCTTGGTATTGAGGAGAGCCCAGGCAGCAACCTCTTTGACCTCAGCCACAGCAACTTCTTCCTAGAAAGAACCATTTCAAAGAACCATTTCTTGGTTTCATTGATCTATTTAATTTTTAACATTTTTATTTTTATTTCTGCTCTACTCCTTATTTCTTTCCTTCTGCTGCCTTTAGGCTTTGTTTGTTGTCCCTTTTCTATACATGTAAGGTGAGGTTGTTTGAGATTTTTCTTGCTTCTTGAAATAGGCCTGTATTGCTATATAGTTGCCTCTTAGAATTGTTTTTACAGCATCCAAAGATTTTGGACCATTGTGTTTTCATTTTCATGTACTTTATTTCTGTTTTTATTTCCTGGTGTTGGGCTGGCAGGAAGGGCTACTAAAGATGGCGAAAGTTCCCGCCACAAGACCTGAGCTCGGACAGGAGAACAAAGGCCCAAGCAGGAATCTGAGACCCCCCGCCCCGGGCTCCCGTGGACCAATGGGATCCCGATGAGCAAGCGGGATATCCAAATAAGGGAAACTTCCAAAAGACCCCTGAGCTTCCTCCGAGACCCCTTAAAAGCCCCCTCCTCCCTGCCTTGGGCGCGACTTCCGCCACTCTGCTTTCCAGAGTGGCGGAACCTCGCCCGAGGGTGCCCACCTCCTCCCGGCGCAACTTTCCTGGCTCCCCTTCTCCTGAGCCCTGAAACTTCGCTGGAGAGCATTTTTAATAAATCTTGCCTTGCACCCACTTTGCCTGGTGTTGTGTTTATCTCGCTGGAAAAAACTTTACACCTGGTTGACCTATTCATTGTTCAGTAAAGCATGTTAAACTCCATGTATTTGTGTTCTTTGCAGATTTTTTTCTTGTGGTTAATGTCTAGCTTCATAGCATTGTGGTCAGTAAAAGATGCATGGTAGGACTTCGATCTTCCTGAATTCGCTGAAGCGTGTTTTGTGAACCAGCATGTGATCTTTTCTGGAGAATATTCTGTGATACACTTGAAAAGAATGTGTTTTCTTTTAAGATAGATTTAACAGATATACTCAAAATATCCTATTCCAGTGTGTCAGTCAAAGCCATTGTTTCCTTGATTTTCCATTTATATTATCTGACCATTGCTATAAATGGTGTTTTTAAAGCCCCCTATTATTATTAGCTCCTTTGTTACTGTTTTATATATTTGAGTGTTCCCCTCTTTGGTGCATAAATATTGATAACTTCTATTTTCTTGTTGGAATGTCCCTTTTATGATTATATAGTATTCTTCTTTATCTCTTATTATAGTCATTGATTTAAGGTTTTTTATCTGGGGGGGTCTGGGTGGCTTAGTTGGTGAAGCATCTGAATCTTGAATTCAGTTCAGGTCATGATCTTGCAGTGGTGGGATTGAGCTCCACATCAGGCTCTGCATTCAATGGGGAGACCACTTGAGATTCTCTCCCTTTACCTCTTCCCCTTCTCACACGTGCTCTCTCTCTAAAGTAAAACTTTAAGTTCTATTTTGTCTGAACTAAGTATTGCTACTCCCACTTCCTTTGACATCCATTTGTATGATAAATGTTTTTCCATACCCTTTCAATTTGCAGGTGTCTAGGCCTAAAACGAGTCTACTATAGGCAGTATAAATGGGTCTTTTTTCCCTCAATCCATTCTGTTTTTTTTTTTTTTCTTCAATCCTCTATGTCTTTTGATTGGAGCATTTAGTCCACTTACATTCTAAATAATTATTGATATGTATTTATAGCCATTTTATTACATGTTATATTTTTTGAAGTGTTTCTCTAATCCTTCTCTTATCATGATTTTTGACTTTTTTTTTTAGTGATATTCTATCCTCTTCTACATATAGCTTTCTATATTAAGTTGGTTGTCATTTAACTTTGTGACCATTCTTTGTTCCTTAACTCCCCACATTTTAGGTGAATGTTTATATTTTATATCCTTTTATTCTGTGAGTTCTTTGACTCTGTGGTTTTTTTGTTTTGCTTTTTTTTTTTTTAAGAGGAAAGAATCATTTTTACTACTTTTGTGTTTCCTACCTCTATATTGTCACTTTTGGGGTTTCCTTTCCACTCAATGAATCCCCTTTAATATTTCTTGCAGGACTGGTTTAGTGGTCATGAACTCCTAGGAGGTTTTTGTTGGGGAAACTCTTTATCCCTTCTTCTATTCCTAATGGTAGTCCTGCTGGATAGAGTGTTCTTGGCTGCAGATTTTTCCAACTCAGCATTTTGGATATATCATGCCACTCTACTCTGGCTTGCAAAATTTTTTGAAAAATCTCCTGCTAGCCTTATGAGTTTTCATTTGTAAGTTACTGACTTCTTTTGTCTTACTGCTTTTAAAATATTGTTTTTAGCATTATATTTTGCCAGTTTAATATATGTTCTGGTGTAGGTCTGCTTTTGTTGATTTGATGGTAGTTTTTGTGCCCCCTGGATCTAGATATGTTTCCCTCCCCAGATTAGGGAAGTTTTCAGCTATTATTTCTTCAAATAAATTTTCTGCTCCCTACTCCCTTTTTTTCTGGAACTCTTAAAATACAAATGTCCTGTTTGAAGTCACCGAGTTCCTTAAATGTATTGTTTTATATAATTCCTATTTCTTTTCTTCAGTTTACTTCCCATTCTGTCTTCTAGGTCACTAAATTTTTCTGCTGCTTCTACCTAGTGTTCATTCCATCAAGCACGTTTCTCATTTTGTTTATTGAGCCCTTTCTCTCTTCTGTATCATGCCTTATTTCTGTTAAGGGTTTCATTCATGTCCTCCACTCTTGTCTCAAGTCCAGTGAGTACCCTCCTGATCATTGCCTTAAATTCTCTATCAGGTATATTACTTATATCTGTTTCACTTAGATCTCTAGGCATGGCCTTGTCCTGTTCTTGCATTTGGGATAAATTTCTCTGTCTCCTCATTTTTTTTCTGCATTTCTGTGTCTATTTCCCTGTGTTGAGAAAATCAGCTATGTCTTCTGTTCTTGAAAAGAGTTACTTTATAAAAAAGAGGTCTTGGAGTGCCCTGCAATAGAGTGTCCCCTGTTCACAGAATCTGGCATTTCAAAAGAGTATTCTGTGTGTGATGCCTATAATCTGTTGTTGTGTCTGAGTCACTTAGGTTCCTTTCAGTGCACTTGTCTGCACTGACATTCTGCCTGTTGTGGGCTGTGCTTGTTCTCTGTAGTGTTAGTAGGACCCAGGCACACCAGTTCTGAGGGAGCATGGCCACCAGGGAACTTGGGAGTGGGCAGCAGGATTAGCAAAATTTCCATTAGGCCGCAAATCCTATGCCAGATCTCTCGAAATGCTATAGTGGCTGGGGGCCATACACCAGCAGTTGGAGGCACAAGGTGTGGGGCATAGTATGCAGCAATGTCTGGGCAGGGTACATGTGCAGCTTTAACAGAACTTACCTTGAGGTCAGGCCTGAGTTATATTTTGCAGTGCTTGATATTGACCCACAGATCTTCAAGTTTGTTTATTTTTAACTTTATTGTTCTGTTTTTAGATTGTGACCTACTGATTTTTCATTCATTGTTTTTTTCTTCACCATTTCAAATCTGTTTGAGTATATACAATATATTTTTCATTTCCATTAATATGCTTTTCTTCTCTACAATAGCCATTGGATTCTTTTAGTTTCCTTCTCTTAGTATTTACTATTTGTTCATTATTTGAAAATTCCTTGAACAGGATTTCCTTTAATTTTTTAATGTATTTATAATAGCTCTTTGAAGTCTTTGTCTTAAATCCAACCTCTGAGCCCACTCAGTGTCAAATTCTAATGGCTGCCTTTTTCCCTAGATATGGGTCATTCCTGTTCCTTTTCACATCTCATATATTTTGGTCAAAAATTAGTAAAAAGCATTTGTAGTTGTACTCACAGTGAATCTGAAATCGGTTTTGTTCTTTGGAGGGATTTAGACTTTAACATGCCTGGACTCAAACTGAAATCTCCAACCACAGATGTTTTTTCTTTTGCCTAGTTCTCTAAGGAGTTCCTCTGCACCTGCATAGTTCAGAGGCCAAAGAGGCAGAGATTGTAGTCAGAGACTCTGAGTTAGTCAGGCTTTCATCCTCCTCTGTTTTGTGTAGATTTCACTGTGCATTCAGATGTGTGGCAAATTCACATGCTTTCTTTCAATTTTTGTTGGGTTCCCTGCTGTATCCAATAAGCACACATAGTTTAGCAGTTAACCAGGTATATATGGAAAGCTTATTGTATCAGTTGCTCTATAGCTTTCTCACATCCAAAATCTCCCTCTGAAATTTCTAACTGCTTTGTTGCCTGCTCCTGAGTCTGTCACCTCCAGCTCATAAAGCTGGATTTTCACTGCCCATGTTTGGTAGTTGGTGGAGCTTGGGAATGCTCTCAGACTCCCACCTCCCCTCCAAAAGTTAATTCTTAGTTATTACTCAATGCAGTACAGTAGCAGTTTCACATGAATTAGTATTTCCCAAGTTGTTGCCTACCTTTGGTTATTTTCCAGTGCCCTGAAATGATTGTCACAAATGGTTTTGTCCAGTGTATAGTCATTTTCTATGGAGCAGTCATCTGACCATCTCATGCTGTTGTTACCAGAAGTAGAGTCCCTAGATTACTTTAAGGATAAAAAGAAATAGTGTGCATTAAGTGTTGGGTATAGTTGCTGGCATATGGTAAGCACTCAGCAGGTGATAGAATCTGTTAAATAATAACAGGAAAAGCTAGATCCCTCAATGGACTCTCAGTATTATTCATCTTTTCTGGAACATAGCTTCCAAACTATGTGCTGGAGGATCCATCTCATCAGCCCTCAGGTTTCCTGTCACTTCCACTTTATGCAGGATTCCGAAATCCTCCATTTAACCACTGTTTCATACAAATACTATCATTTTCTGTGTATGTCATGATGTAGAAAGGCTTAGGAAGCATTACTCTTAGAGGAAAGCCCAGAACAGGATCCCTATTGGATGTTCTAGATCTGCTTCCAAACAAGTTCATGGGAACAAGTCTTTTAAGGTACTTTTCAAAGTTCTCTGAAATAGGAACTCCCTTACATATAAGACTCTCCATTCAATAAGTAATGTTGATGACTTGCAATGTGCCAGGCCCCTTTTCCCACCTTCTCTTAATTCCAGGAGTAAACCAGAGGTCCTGACTCCAGTGTGGCCCATGGTATTCTCTTCACTACCCTAAGGGATTGAAAGGCCCTAATTAGATGTGTGGCTTGCCAAAGACCTCTGGGTGTGTACATGCATGCATACATGCAGGAGATAGCTCTAGTAATAGCTCTGAGTATCCTGCCATATGTCTTCTAGGATAGTGCTGCAGAATAAGGTAATGGTGATCTTGGGTCACACAGTTTACAGTGCTGTATGGGAAATAGGCAGAACTTCATTTCAGTTATTTTCTGGTCTGGGGCCAGTCTTTTCAGTCACCAACACACGGTTACTGTTGCAGCCATCAGCCTTACTAGCTAGAGATGGACAATAATGTTGGTGCTCTAAGTCGTTGTTGGAATTTTCAAGTTTCTATTCCTGCTTGTGTGAACTAACCCTCACTAGAGTTCTTTGTGCCCTAGGCTTATGGGTTTATGCTAATTCGTATAACTTGGTGAATATATATCTACTTTCACAACTCTAGCATATTAACTAATAAATATTACATTTGAACTAACTTGGGTATTGCTTTTTACTGTTTATCTGTGTCCCAATTTGATTCAAAGAGGTTAACACTTTTATAGAGACCTATGATTTAATGGCAAAGTACATCAGCTTCCCACTAATGGATCATGTTTTGATGTTGCCACTTAATAAACCTTTTATGTAACTGTCAGCATTTCTGTGTGATACTAGCTTCAGTAAAAATAGCCTATGATGCCCACTTTTGAAGTAATATAAAGAAGACATGATTTACACATAATAAATTATGGCAAGAAAAATAAGCTTCACTGTTAAAAAAAAATACAAACAAAAAACACATTCCCAGGGAAAGGTTTACTGTTGGTAATTAAAATGCTTTACAGAAATGTTTCACTGAAAATAGTACAATGGTGAATTGTATTATTAGACTTACAAATCAAAACCCCAGTGAGATACCACATCACACCAGTCAGAATGGCTAAAATTAATGAGATAGGAAACAACAAATGTTGGCAAGGATGTGGAAGCAGGGGAACCCACTTACACTCTGGGTGGGAAGGCAAGCTGGTACATTCTTTACTCTGGAAAGTGGTATAAAGTATGGAGGCTCCTCAAGATGTTAAAAATAGAGCTGCCCTATGACCTACCAATTGCACTACTAGGTATTTACCCCAGAGGTATAAATGTAGTGATCCAAAGGGGCACCTGTGCCCCAATGTTCATAGCAGCAATGTCCACAGTAGCCAAACTGTGGTAAAAGTCTAGATGTCCATTGACAGATGATTGGATAAAGATGTAGTACATATATAAAATGTAATATATACAATATGACTCAGCCATTAGAAAGGATAAATACCATTTACACTGATGTGGATAGAATTGGAGGGTATTATGCTGATGGAAATAAGTCAGTCAGAAGGACAATGATCATATGGTTTCACTTTTATGTGGAATAAAACAGCATAGAGGGATCATAAGGGAAGGGAGGGAAAACAGAATGGGAAGTCATCAGAGAGGGAGAAAAAACTATGAGAGATTCTTAACTATGGGAAACAGGGTTACTGGAGGGGAGGTGGGTAGGGGGATGGGTAATTCGGTGATGGGCATTAAGAAAGGCTCATGATGTGATGTGCAATGGGTGTTATATGCAACTGATAAGTTACTGAACACTACATCTGAGACTAATGATGTACTGTAAGTTGGCTAATTGAATTTAAATAAAGAATAACATAAATTTTTCAAGCAGCTGCCAGTGCACAGTTCACACTGTAACAAGGGAAACATGGCTTCATCACACTCAAGTTGCAACAACCTCTTGTTCTTTAAATCTGTTTTTCATCTCTGCACAAGCAACTGCTAGTACAGAAAGATGTGTTACTTAAGTCCAGCATAGTTCATAATGGAATTATTTTCTATCAACAAGAGAAGTTTTGAAGTCAGTGCCAAAGGTTTATCTGAGGTTTTGTTTTAATTTAATCAGTTCATGTTTGGGCCCCTGCAATTAATATTCTTCTTCTAAAATGATCCTGAAATCTATGTACCATTTCAAAGTTCTGTAGGTAAAATATCAGATAAATTTAAAAAGAAAAAGTCTGTGAGGTAACTTGGTAAAGTATTGAACCAAGATATTTAAAGCTTGAAATTAAATGTCACAACCATAGTTGCAGAAATATATAGGAAACATGAATGATTTGTTGTTCATGACGCAATGGGTAGGCTAACGATGCTATATTCCACAGTCATGGAGGGATCCAAGCTCTTTTAATCTTTTCTCAGTCTTGCAGTGGGTTCTTGCACCCCTAATCACATGAGGAAAGTGAAGGTGAAGATGATCTCAAGTGAAGTTTCAGGGGCCAGGTTTGAAAGAGGTACATAGTACTTCTTCCCTCATGCCATTGACCAGACTAGTCTCTCAGGGCCGCCTAAATGAGCTGAAGAAATAGACTGTGATAATCTAAATAAAAAGATAAAAATAAAGATATTGATGAGCACCACTAATCTTGATCACAAGCATGGAGCTATACACTTACATAAATACATAACATGAGCTCTGAACAGGTGTATGAGGCCAATAAGCCTTACTTCTAAAAACTTAAATATTTGGTTATTATGTGAACTTCCCCTCATTTTGTTTTTTTATAAGATACCCCTTTTTATTGAGAGAAAATTGACAAATAGAGTTCTCAGAATGTAATTTTCAAGTTCATGTTCAAAGTTTCATTCAGGGAATACCATGTGCTTAGACATTCGTCACTTGCTGTTAACTTTTATTAAAATATTTGTACAGTAAGCTTATTGTAGATAAACTTGTACTATACCAACTATGTAATACAATTATATTTTTCATCTCATTTGTATTTATAAGCATTTTATTTTCTCTTGAAATATCTTTTGTAGCTAAAACATTAAAAATATAATATGTAACTGACATATTCCCTGCAACATATCTAAAAGTTAAATATATACTGAAGAAAATTAAAAAAAAAATCTGTTGCTCTACTGTGGTATTTTCTGACTTATATTTTTAACTCCTAAGTATAGAAGGCATTTCTTAACCTCTTCTAAAGTACTTCTTCAATACTAATATTGTTTCACATGCACTTTTAGTTTAAAATAACATAACTTTGAATAAGCACTGATGTGCTTCTTTGGATGTATGACTATAAGGATCAATGCCTCCTGAAGATTACTAGAACCAAATTTCTCAAGTTTATCTGACACAATCACAAGTATTTTAAACTTCTAATTTTTGGTAGTAGTTAATAATTATGTTACTCTAAATCTGTCACCATTGAAAACTTTAAATATATTAACCTCTAATATATTAACAATTAAGAACATGAGAATATTCTACCAAGATCAGTCCCATCTTTCCCAAATGAAATGTTAGGAAATGTAATCAGCATTGAGTATCAATGAGGTATGAAGATGAATAAAAATAATTCCTATACTTAAGCTTGCATTCCAGTTCTGAATGGGCATGAGAGCTATTATGTGAATATGTGCGTGTCTATAACTAGAGATCTAGACATGAGAGTATCTTCCCAAAATGGACAGATGGAAAAGTGTCACTGAGTCTTTGGTGATTTTTAGTGGATGACATTTTTGGAATGTTTCAGAAGATATTAAGGACAAGATCTTTAAAAATGAGTTGGTTTACAACAAATGATGGAACGTTATATTTAAATCTGAGGAATCTGTATTAGCATGTAGGGGCTTACTTAATCACTATATTTTATATATAATGTTCACAGTGCAAGGATCATAAGAGTTCAAAATGGATAGTGGATGTGTAGAAAGATCAATGGATGGTCAAACAAATGAAAGTTAGAATCATTTATTTTTATTCATCCAATCAAAAACCAAAAGTAGTCCAAAACTATGTAATATCATAGAAGAAAAGATAAGCAAGAATTTCAAGAATGGGTCATACTCCAAAGATCATTTCACAAATGTTTTCTTCCAAACAGACCTCAGAGTTAAGGATATAGCCTGTAATTAACACATGCATAACAAGTTCATAGTAAGGTAGCTAGAACTTTATGAGGTAGTTCATTTCTAGGCTTTAAATCTTGGGTTAATGAGTCTGTGAGTGATGGCTCTTCAGGAATAAAGAGTACCAATGTGTATTTGCCCTAAAATCTTTCTTTCAAGAAGCATGGAGTATTCTCTTTGTGGGGAACTGGCAAAAAAAAAAAAATCTAGAGTTAACTTTCTCAAATCATTTCTTAGAATTGAGTCATTGTCTGGTTATCCTACATCCTTTCTGTCTTCTTGGCTGTTGGATTGCCCTTCTCTAGACCCTCTTCAAATTTGTCTTTTTGTCTTTTTTATTTCCTTGGTAGTTTTGGGATACTTTAAGGCTCATTTTTAAAAATTTATTGAAGTATAGCTGGTCACATAAAGTTATGCTGGTTTCATTTGTACAACATAGTGATTCAAATCTATACCTTATGTTATGCTCACAGGTGTAATTACCATGTGTCACCAACCAATCCTATTTCAGTATCATTGACTATATTCTCTATATCCTACCTTTTATCCCTATGACTCTTTCCATAACCAGAATCCTGCACCTCCCTTCCCCTTTCACCCATTTTACCCATCCCACACCACAGCCTCCTGCTCTCTAGCAACCACAAGTTTGTTCTCTGTATTTATGGGGGATTTATTTATTAATTTGAGACCGAGAGAGAGCATGAGTAGGGGGAGAGGCAGAGGGAGAGGGAGAAGCAGCCTCCTGCTGATCCAGGAGCCCAATATGGGGCTTGATCCCAAGACCCCGAGATCATGACCTAGAGGAAGGCAGATGCTTACCTGATGAGCCACCCAAGTGCCCCTGCATCTGCTTCTGATTTTTTAGATTTCATGCACAGGTGAAATCCTACAACATTTGTCCTTCATCGTCTTACTCCATTGAGCGTAATACTCCTTAGGTCCATCCATGTTGTTGCAAATGGCAAGACCTCATTATTTATGGATGAGTATTATTTTATTTGTGTGTGTGTGTGTGTGTGTGTGTATACACACACCTAAACACTTTCATCTATTCATAGATCAGTGGACTCTTGAGTTGTTCCATGTCTTGGCTATTATAAATGATAATGCAATGAACATTGGGATGGAAATATCTTTTCAAGTTAGTGTTCTCAATTTTGAGGGTGACTACTCAACAATAGAATTACCAAATCAATGGTATTTCTATTTTTAATTTTTTGAGGAAATTCTATACTGTTTACCTGAGTGGTTGCACCAATTTATATTCCCACCACCTATGCATGAGGGTTTTTTTTTCCCTCCATAGCCTTACCAACGCTTGTTATTTTTTGTTGATAGTATCCATTCTGACAGTTAAAAGGAGATCTCATTGTGGTTTTGATGTGTATTTCCCTGGTTAGTGATGGAGAGCACTTTTTCATGTGTCTGTTGGTCACCTGTAGGTCATCTTTGTAAAAATTTGTATATTCGGTTCCCTGCCCATTTAATCAGATGTTTTTGTGTGTTAAGTAGTGTAAGTTCTTTATGTATTAATTATCCAAATTAATAGTTTGGATATTAACCCCATATCAAATACATCATTTGCAAATATCTTCTCAGTAGGTTGCCTTTTCATTTGTTTATCATTTCCTTTGCTGTGCTAAATATTTTTATTTTGGTGTAGCCCCAATAGTTTATTTTTGCTTTTGTGTCCCTTGCCTATCTAGAAAAATGTTATGGCCACCCTCAAACAGATTATTGCTTATGTTTTCCTCTAGGAGTTTTATGGTTTCAAGTCTGACATTTAGGTTCACTAATCCATTTTGAGTTTATTTTATGTGTGGTGTAAGAAAGTGGTCCAGTTTCATTCTTTTGCATGTAGCTGTCTAGTTTTCCCAAGCACCATTTATTGAAGAGACTGTCTTTTCCCTATTGTATATTCTTGCCTTCCTGTAATAGATTGATGGACCATACAAACGTGAATTTATTTTTGGGCTCTCCTATTGTGTGCCATTGATCTGTGTGTTGATTTATGGGCCATTACCATAATTTTTTGATTACTGCAGCTTTGCAATACAATATTGAAATACCTGGTATTTTGATACCTCAGTCGTTGCTCTTTCTCAAGATTGTGTTAGCTATTCAGGATTTTTGTAGTTCCATACAAATATTAGGACTATTCCAGTGTTTTGAAAAGCACTGTTGGTATTTTCACAGGAATTGGTTTGAATCTGTAGATCGCTCTGGGTGGAGTGAACATTTTACCAATAGTATTCTAATCCATGAACATGTATCTTCCATTTGTTCATGTACTTTTCCATTTCATCAATGTTTTATAGTTTTCAGGGTACATCTTTTTCTTGTGTTTATTCCTAAGTATTTTTATTCTTTTTGTGTAACTTTAAATGGAGTCTTTTAAAATTTTGTTTTCTGCTCCTTTTTTTGGTGGAGTCTTATGGGATTTTATTTATGGTGTCATGTCATCTGCAAATAGTGACAATTTTACTTCTTTACCAATTTGGATGGCTTTTATTTCTTGTTTGATTGCTGTGGTTAGGACTTCAGGTTATGCAGAATAAAAGTGGTGAGAGTGGAATCCTTGTGTTCTATTACCTGTGGGTTTTGCCATCAATGGTCTTTCTTATGTTTGAGGTATGTGTTCCATGTAATCCCACTTATGAGTTTGTATCACAAACAGCTGTTGAGTTTTATTATGACTTTTCGACATCAATTAAGATACCATTTTTATCCTTCATTTTGTTAATGTAGTATCAGTTGATTTTGTAAATATTGAACCATTCTTACACTCCCAGATTAAGTCTCACTTGATTGTGGTGAATGATTGTTTTACCGTATTGTTAAATGTGGTTTGCTAACTTTTTTCAGGAATTCTGGCATCTGTATTCTTTACGGATATTGGCCTGTAATTCTTCCTCCTGCTCCTCTTTGTAGTGTATCTGTCTCATTTTGGTATCAGGGTAATGCTAGCCTCATAGAATGAATTTAGAAGCGTTCCTTCCTCTTCTATTTTTTGAAATAGTTGGAGAATAGATAGTATCTCTTCTCTTAAATATTCTAGAACTTGTGAATATGTCTAGTTTTGGACTTCTGTTTCTTGACTTTCTTTACCAATTCAATTTTATTACCAATCATCTGTTCATTATTTTCTATTTCTATTTACTTTTGGAAGATTGTATGCTTCTAGAAATTTATCCATTTCTTCTAAATTGTCTAATTTGTTAGCATATAATTTTTGATAATCTCTAATCTGTATTTTTGTGGTATTGTTATTTCTCCTCTTCCTGATTTCAGTTGGGTACTCTCTATTTTTCTTCATGAGTCTTGTTAAAAGTTTATCATTTTGTTTATATTTTCAAAGAAAGCTCTTGATTTAACTGATATTTTCTATTTTGGTAATTTTTTAGTGCCTATTTCATCTGTTTCTGCTCTGATTGTTATTTCTTTCTTGTACTAACTTTTGGCTTTGGGTTTTCTTGGTTCTTTATCTAGTTCTTTAGATGAAAGGATGAATTGTTTACTTTAGATTTCTATTGCTTCTTTTTTTTTTTTTTAAAGATTTTATTTATTTATTTGACAGAGAGAAATCACAAGTAGACGGAGAGGCAGGCAGAGAGAGAGAGGAAGGAAGCAGGCTCCCTGCTGAGCAGAGAGCCCGACACGGGACTCGATCCCAGGATCCCGAGATCATGACCTGAGCCGAAGGCAGCGGCTTAACCCACTGAGCCACCCAGGCGCCCGATTTCTATTGTTTCTTGAGGTAGGTTTTTCTCGCTATAAATTTCTCTTAGGATGGTATTGTTGTGTCTCAAAGGTTTTGGACCACTATGTCTTCCTATTTATCTCCATGTATTTTATTTTTCTTTGATTTTTTTCACTGACTCGTTGGTAATTTAGTAGCATGTTGTTTAGCCTACATGTCTTTTTTTCCATTTTTTTTTTCTTTTGTAATTGATTTCTAGTTTCATTCCATTGTGGCCAGAAAAAAAAAAAAATGCTTGATATGATCTCCATTTCAAATTTTTTTTTTAAAGATTTTATTTATTTATTTGACAGAGAGATATCACAAGCAGATGGAGAGGCAGGCAGAGAGGGAAATAGAGGGAAGAGGGAAGCAGGCTCCCTGCTGAGCAGAGAGCCCGATGCGGGACTCGATCCCAGGACCCCAAGATCATGACCTGAGCCGAAGGCAGCGGCTTAACCCACTGAGCCACCCAGGCGCCCTCCATTTCAAATTTATTGAAACTTGTTTTGCTGTCTCCCATATGATCTATGCTGGGGAATGTCCATGTGCACTTGAAAAAAAAGTATATTCTATTTTGGGTGTTCTGTTTATATAAGTGTATCTGATTTAATGTGCTATTCAAAAACATTGTTTTCTACTGCTTTTTTCTCCTCTGCCTGGATGACCTATCCACTGATGTAAATGGAGTGTCAGAGTCCCCTACTGTTACTGTATTACTGTCGCTTTCCTCCTTTATGTCAATATTTGCTTTGTGTTTAGGTACTCTAATGTTGGGTGCATAGATGTCTACAAGTGTTATATCCTTTTGTTGGATTAATCCCTTTATCATTATGCAGTGCCCTTTGTCTCTTATTATAGTCCTTGTTTAAACTTTATTGTGTCTAAGTATTGCTATTCAGCTTTTTATTTTTCATTTGAATTTGCATGGAGTAAATTATTTTATCCTTCACTGTTAGTCTGTATGTGTCTTTAAGTCTGTAGTGTCTTGTATGCATCATATAGATGGGTATTAGGTGTTTTGTTTACCATTCAGTCACCCTGTGTCATTTAGAGTATTTAGGCCATTTACACTTAGTTGATTTGTTTTTGCCATTTTGTTAATTGCTTTCTGATTACTTTTGTAATTCTCTTGCTCTTATCGATGAGTTTTAGTGCTATGCTTGATTTCATTTCTCTTCACTTTTTGTGCATCTGTTGTAAATTTTTGGTTTATGATTACCATAAGGTTCATATATAACATCCTAAATCAATCTATATTAAGTTATCTTCACTTAAGTTTGAATACACGTTAAGGAAGTTTCATTCTTCCTGTTTTTTATGTATACTGTCCTATTTTATATCTTTATTTTGCCAGTCCCTGCAACTAGTAATATCTTATTATTTTTGTCTCTTAATCTTTATAATAGCTTTATAAGTGGTTCTACTACCTTTAGTGTATGTTTGCATTACTGGTGAAATTTTTTCTTCCATAATTTTCTTATAATTATGGTCTTTCTACTTAAAGTATGTTTAACATTTTTTATAAGGCCAGGTTAGTAGTGATAAACTCTTAACTTTTGTTCATCTAAGAAACTTTCTCCTTCAATTCTGAATGATAATCTTGCCAGGTAGAGTATTCTCAGTTGTAGGTCTTTTTTTTTTTTTTTACCTTCCAGTACTTTGTAGCCAGAAGGGAGTGGCATGATATAGTCGGTTTCTGACAAAAGTCATCTGATGTTGTTATTAGGAGGTTTCCCTTGTATGTAACTAGTTGTTTCTTGCTACTATTAAAATTGTCTTGATGTTTAATATTTGCCATCTTATTTTTTTAAAGATTTATTTAGAGAGTGAGCATGCAGTGGGGGAGGGCCTGAGAGAGAGGTAGAGAGAAACTGTAAGCAGACCCTGTGTTTAGTGTGGATCCCCACATGAGGCTGGATCTCAGACTCTGAGATCATGACCTGAGCCTAAACCAAGAGGTGGACACTCAACTGACTGTGCCACCCAGGTGCCCCTAATCTTTACCATTTTAATTTTTATGTGTCTTGATGTGGACCTCAGTGGCTTTTTCTTGTTTGGTACTTTCTGTCCTTCCTGAACTCAATGTCTGTTTCTATCCCCAGGTTAGGTAAGTTTTCTGTTATCATTTCTTCAAGTAATTTTCTGCCCTACCTCTCTTCTCCTCCTGGAACTACTATAATACAAATGTTTGTTTTATATTATCAAAAAAATATCACTTACTCTAACCTCATTTAATATTTTTTTCATTTTGCTGTTGAGCTTGGGTACTTTCCATTATCCAGTATTCCAGATCACCTATCCATTCTTAGCTTTGATTTCAGTTATTTTTCAACTCTGGTAATTTTATATTTATTATCTAGATCTTTGCTGAAGTACTCATTAAGTTCATCTACTTTTCTCTCCAGTCCAGTGAGCACTTTTATGATCAGTACTTTGAACTCTTTATCGGATAGATTACTTATCTGCTCTGTTCTTTTTCTGAGGTTTTGTTTCTTTTAGAGCAATTTCCTCTTAATTTTCTGGGTGTATTTCTATGAATTAGGTGTAAAATCTACTTCTCCTAAACTTAGAGTAATAGTCTTGTGTGTGGCCATCACCAGTGTACACTTGTGTGCCTGGTGACTTTGGGTGGCTGACTAGAGCGGTGGCTGGTGGGGGTGTCCTGTGTCATTCTTTTCTGGGGCTACCCTGGTGGGATTGTTGGAGCCAAAGTATGCACAGACTGGTATGGTCCTGGGGATTTCTTTATCGACAGTACCTTGGCAGGGTTGCTGAAGGTGAAATGGGTACAAGCTGGAAGGTCCCAGGGCTTTCTTTGTAGAGGACATGCTTTTTCAGAACAACTGAAGGCAAAGTAGATGACAGCCATGGTGTCATGGGGCACTCTGTATAGAGGGTGCACTGGCAGGGTGGCTGGAGCTGAGACAATGTGGGCTGCAGGATCCCAGAACACTCCACATTAGGGGGTGTCCTGGTTGGGCAGCTGGGGCTGAGCTGGCACCAAATTGTGGGGTGGGGAGGGAGGTCCCTGTGTGTTTTGCTTAAGGGTGTTCTGTGAGTTGTCTGAGTCTAAAGCAGCTATAGGCTGAGAGGTCCTGAGGTGCTCTGCACTGGGGATGTTCCTAAAATTCTGGTGCTGAAGTGGTGCAGTGATTTGTGCCTGTGCTATTTTATCAAAATGGCTGGAGCTAAGGGAGTACTATCAAGGGGTATCCCAGTATGCACTGTACTGAGGCTACCTTGGTGGGACAGCTGGAGATAGTGTGCAGCAGAACCCCAGTTCTCCTTGAAGCAGCAGGCCAACTATAGTGCCCAGTTCCTCCCCCCATCTGTACTCTCAAAGTGGAGGGGTAGCATAAAGTATTGTGCTTACCATCACCTTAGATCCAGGGAGCGTTCTAGCCACTCCCCTGACATTTGGCAGGGATTCAGGGCTAGTTCCTTTGAAAGGGCAACTATAATTTAAAATGGCAGCTTCTCCCTCCCCACCACCATGTTTCCCAGGGAGAAAAATTTGTTCCTGGTCCTTCAGTACTGTCCCTTCCTATGATAGTTTGCAACATCAGGGTTGGGGGTTTCTTTCATTACTGTATCTCCATCTCTCTTGCCATTCTTCATTGTGCAGAAGCTGTTCAATCAGGCCTCCATTCTTCAGAAGGAATTGCTCTATATGAAAGTATAGATTTGGTTTGTTTGTGGAGAAGTTGAGTTCAGGATTTTCCTACATTGCCATCTTAGAGTCTCCCTGATTGTTTTGTCTTTCTTGAGGTTTAATAACTAGCACCACAGGCAATACACCAACTGACTTTTTAAATAAGTGTAACTACTGTTATCCATTTCATTTCTGGAGGTCCAGTCCTTCCTTCAGCACTGACACATTAGCAGATCTTGAATCTTTGCATTTGAATCCAACTTTACAATATACATTTCTCTTAACCTACATCTTCTCATTTGATTTTATAATAATCTTCCAGTACAAGGATGGGTTCTATAGTTCTCTTCACTTTACAGGTAAGAAAACTGAGGTCTAGGACAGGGAAAAGTCTTGACCAAGGTCACAATAATAGATAATGAAAGAGCCTGAACCTTTGATTCTTAGGGCCATGATAATGATGAGGATGAAGAGGAGGAGATACCATCTACTGCAGCTTATTAAAAATATACACAACTAATGAATCATTGAAAACCACATCAAAAACTAATGATGAACTAATAATAAATTACATAGAGATACTTAACTCTAGGCACCATGCTAAGTAACTTCCTATTTCCGTGTTATAAGCAGTCCTCCTAGCCGAAGGTCAAAATTGTTAAGGGATTTGCAAAAGCTCACAGGGCTAGTAAACAGCAGAACATAGTATCTAGGCAAGATGTCTGCCAGATGCAAAAGCTCATTATCTGGTATAGACCCTAAGACCCAGTCCATTGTTTTGGTCTTGGTACATCAGGCAATGACTTCACAAAACCAAATAAATAGTTTTGGGTCTGATCTGATAACTTGGGCTTGTTATCATTAGAGAGATATCTGTAAGGGTGACAGCCATCCCAGTTTGCCCAGGACTCCATGGTTTCCCTGATTGTTGAATTTTAGTCCTAAAGCTGAAAAGTCTTGGACAAACCAGGATGACTTGCTCACTGTAGGTCCTGTGTCCTTTAATGCATCTTGTTGGAAATTCCTGGTTTTTTAAATCCTAGTTTGCTATCTTGTTTCCTAGAAGAGCTAATTTATCACTGGAGTTAAGATATCAACTTTAACCAAGCAGAAAAGGAGGAATTTGAGCCCTGACAGGTAGAGGTAACTTTGAGTAATCCATAAGGTTCTTTGGCCTCTGAAGGCCTAAAGTAAAGAAAGACTGTATGTAGGTATCTATTATATACCAAAATGTAGTTTAATTGAATTGTTCTTCAAAATTATTTTTGTGAACTCTCCCACACTTAAATAAAAGTCAATTCTATGTGTTTTTCCATTCCCTAAATGCTTAAATTTTATGATTTCTTAGAAGCCACTCCCTGCCTTTCCCTTATGTATTTAATTTGTGTCTATAAATTTATTCTTTAGTTGACATGTTCCCTAAGAACAACATCAGCATATAAACTGTTCCTTCATATGGTTTGAGATTGTGAAATCCATGCTTGCAATGCAACCATTAAACATGAATAAAGTTCTATTTTGTTTTATTAGAGTTTTGAGAGTTTGTATCTTAAAGCAAAGGCTCTAACAGCTTTCTTTTGCAATATAAAGTGGGTTTGTGGTCAGCCAGGGCTGAGTGGTTAGGCCCCAAAACTCATAATTCCTGTTATCACCACTTTCTTTTTGGCTACATACATATATGTACATTAAGAGTTTTTTTTTATAACATTAGTGTGTGTTGTACCAGGTTTTTTATGAGAGTTGAATTAAATGACAAATGGTTGGGTAGTAGTAGCCTAGGCTAAGGGGGAAATGTGATCCAAAAAAAAGATCCTAATGACTTGATTTTCTGTCATGGTGATATATCACAGACAGTTGAGCTGAGCTATTCATGTTGGCTACTATGATGGAGAAGAGAATAATGAATAAATGTATCAAGTGGCTGTAAGTACTATAATGAAACCCAACAAGATAAGAAGATAGAAAGTGAGGTTGGGGAAGTTGCCTCCAATAAAATGGTGACTGATTAGAGCTATGACTGAAGTGAAAGTGACCCATGCCTATGTCTGGTGGAAGAAAACTCCAGGCTGAAAAAATGTGAGAGATCAGTCAGTACCCTTGGATCACTTCCTTCGTCAAGGAAATGGTGGCATATACCGCAAATTAAGAAGAGGCTAGTTAGTAGCAATGAGAATGACCTTTTACAGGCACCATGGTCTTTATATCCTGGTAGTTAGCAACTCTGTTCTTTAAATGTGAGCCAGAGTACCAAAAAAGGAAAAGCCACTGGGCTATCTACACTATGAGGGTGGCTGGGAATCTCAAAATATAGGGAGAAGATTCTCTTTAGGGTATTGGGAATTGTTTGACATATCTGGATACCCAACAAAAAGGACCCTGCCTTTTGAATACCCATAGCTCCTGAGAGAGTGGACAAAACCTCTACTTCTCTAAGATGAAAGATGACTGGGACCTTTACTAGAACACAGATTTACCAAGCATCAGGAGAGCCTTGTGCTGTGGAGAGACAGAGGTGTCTCATTGTTTCATTGGCAATAAGGTGTTCTGTTGGCATTCCTCACCCTGTTGCAGAATCACTCCACATATGAAGCTGATAATTTTTTCCTGAAGGGGAAATAGTAAAGGAGGTAAGAACTTAAAGGAAGAGTTCCTACAGCCTATCACCTTGAAGCTTTGCAGAGCTGACAGGTTATCAGGGATAAGAAACTTATATTGACATTTTTAGTAAAAGAATGTGAATAGCACAGAGACTGACCATGAAATATTACACTCCTAGAGGACACAGTGATGAGCTTAAGCATGTAGGTAATGGTGTATAAGACAAGCTTCTGATGTCAAGAGATATATCATCTAGTGAGGGAAAAATCAGACTTGCCTATCAAAAATTAATTTTTACAAATGAAAAGAACCTGAACTTCTAAGCTTTGTTCTGTAAAGTTACTAGGAAAATTGTCAAAAACCTATTAAACTACCATCTTGGTAGGCAAGGCAATAATTTTAGGCAGTAAGGACAAAAAAATAATACACATAGAAGCTTCATGGAGTAGGGTCTTAAAGGATCTAAAAAGAAAGTGAAACTTTCTTATAGGGAGGAGTATGAAAAGGAGTGGGGAGCGAGAATACTAATAAAAAAATAAGTGAACCACCAAAGCCTGAGAGAATCACCAACAAGATATTAGAGAACAATTCCTATATCTCAAAGTAAAAATAGTTTCTCTTCTTGAAGGCTAGAGTAGAAAACCCCAGTAATTCATAGGATATCAGAAGACTACTCAGAAAGATCTACCTTCAGTAGTGAAGCAAAATTGTCTATGGAATGAAGCCTGCTCTAATCCTGACATTTTAAAGGAAGTTATAGAAGAATCCAATTGTTTCCAGGTAATTTAACAGTGTCAAAGAATAAACTTCAAAAATATTTATAAGAACAACAAAAAAAAAAGATAAATAGTCAAGATGGAAACAATGTTGTCAATTGGTGGATGAATGGATAAGGATATGAGACACACATACATGCATATATATACTATACACACACATGCACAAATACTACTCAGCCACAAAAGGAATAAAATCTTGCCATTTGTAACAACATGGAGGACTTCAAGGGTATCCTTCTAAGTAAAATAAGTCAGAGAAAGACAAATACCATATGATATAATTGGCATGTAAAATCTAAAAAACAAAGATGAACAAACAAAACTCATGAATACAAAGAACACAGGGATGGTTACCAGTGGAGAAAGGGCCTGGTGTGCAGGCAAAATGGATGAAAGGGAAGGTACAGATTTCCAGTTGTGAAATGAATGGGAATGTGGTGTGAGCCTGGTGATTATGGTCAATGGTATTGTGCATATTAGAAGGTTCCCAGGAGAGTGGATCTTAAATATTTGCATTATAAGAACAAAGTTTGTAACCTTTTATGATAATTAATGGTGACTAGACTTACTGTGGTAATCATTTCACAGATAAGGATTGAATCATACTGTATTCCTGAAACTAATGTTTCATATCAACTCTTACTCAAAAACAATTATGTCCAGAACCCAACAAGGTAAAATTCCCAGTGTCATCCAATCAAATATACCAGCCATGCAAAAGAGTAGGAAAATAAGTCATGATGAGGAGAAAAATTAATCAATAGAAACAGACCCACAAATGCTGCCAGTGATACAGGTAAGAACACTTTTTCTTTCATTTTATTTTTAATTTTTATTTAAAATTTTATTTTATTTTTTTTTATAAACATATAATGTATTATTAGTCTCAGGAGTACAGGTCTGTGAATCACCAGGCTTACAACTTCATGGCACTCACCCCAATGTCCATAACCCCACCACCCTCTCCCTACCCCCACCCCTGGCCACCCTCAGTTTGTTTTGTGACATTAAGAGTCCCTTATGATTTGTCTCCTTTCCGAGCCCATCTTGTTTCATATTCTTTTCCTACCTCCCAAACCACCCACATTCCATCTCCACTTCCTCATATCAGGGAGATCATATGAAAGTTGTCTTTCTCTGACTGACTTATTTCGCTAAGCATAATACCCTCTAATTCCATCCACGTCATTGCAAATGGCAAGATTTCATTTCTTTTGATGGCTGCATAGTATTCCATTGTGTATATATACTCCACTTCTTCTTTATCTATTCATCTGTTGATGGACAGCTAGGCTCTTTCCATAGTTTGGTTATTGTGGACATTGCTGCTATAAACAATCGGGTGCACATGGCCCTTCGGATCACTATCTTTGTGTCTTTAGGGTAATACCCAGTAGTGCAATTGCTGGGTGGTAAGGTAGCTCTATTTTCAGCTTTTTGAGGAACCTCCATGCTGTTTTCCAGAGTGGTTGCACCAGCTTGCATTCCAAACAGTGTAGGAGGGTTCCCCTTTCTTCGCATTCTCACCAGCATCTGTCATTTCCTGACTTGTAAATTTTAGCCATTCTGACTGGTGTGAGGTGGTATCTCATTGTGGTTGATTTGTATTTCCCTGATACTGAGTGATGTGGAGCACTTTTTCATGTGTCTGTTGGCCATCTGGATGTCTTCTCTAGAGAAATGTCTGTTCATGTTTTCTGCCCATTTCTTGATTGGATTATTTGTTCTTTGGGTGTTGAGTTTGCTAATTTTTTTATAGATTTTTGATACTAGCCCTTTATCTGATATGTCATTTGCAAATATCTTCTCCCATTCTGTGTGTTGTCTTTTGGTTTTGTCAACTGTTTTCCTTTGCTGTGCAAAAGCCTTTGATCTTGATGAAGTCCAAATAGTTCATTTTTCCTCCTGCTTCCCTTGCCTTTAGCAATGTTCCTAGTAAGAAGTTGCTGCTGCTGCGGTTGAAGAGGTTGCTGCCTGTGTTCTTCTCAAGGATTTTGATGGATTCCTTTCTCACATTGAGGTCCTTCATCCATTTTGAGTCTATTTTCGTGTGTCGTATAAAGAAATGGTCCAATTTCACTTTTATGCATGTTCCTGTCCTATTTTCCCAACACCATTTATTGAAGAGACTGTCTTTTTTCCATTGGACATTCTTTCCCACTTTGTTGAAGATTAGTTGACCATAGAGTTGAGGGTCTATTTCTGGGCTCTCTATTCTGTTCCATTGATCTATGTGTCTGTTTTTGTGCCAGTACCATACTGGGAAAGAACGTTTTTTAACAGTCATTTCATAATATTCCATATGAACAAGAGGGTAGATAAGATAGATCATGTAAGTAGAGATAGAAAACATGAAAGACACAAATTAAAATTCTAGAGATAAAGCTGTCTAAATATACACTGGACGAGTGAACACATCACCAAAAAAGATGTACAAATGGCCAAATCAACATATGAAAAATAGTTTGTAATTAGCCATTAGGCAAATGTGAATTAAAACTACAATGTGGGTAAAAAGTGACTTCAAACTTTGGACCTTGAGTAACTGGAATATTTATGGTATGCATGATTATTAATATAGGAAAGCTAGTTAGAACTGGAAGTAAGGGATTGAATCTTAGATATGATACGTTTGAGGTAATAGAGGAACATCCTGAGTGGAAATATTTATCAGACAGATGAAGATATAGAACTAGAACTTGGAAGACACGTGATGTCCAGATATATAATTAAAAAAAATAGAGCCATGTAAGCTATACCTAAATGATTTTTTCTTGATGATACAGTGTTCTATGTATGTTTTGTGTATGCTCATATGTGTAGTCATGTGAAAAGCTTATGTTTCATTGCTTTGAAGTAGCAAGCACTCAATTGTCTAAATTAAATTACATTTGGTTAAATGAGAAACAGCATACTCAACCCTTACCTATTCCTCTTGTTCAGAGTGACACAAAGTTAGAAATCCTGGGGAAAATGCATTTTAATACTAATATTTAGAAAAGATCAATGTATAGCTTTAAGTCTAATCCTGCATGCAAGTCATTTTTCATAGGTATGCCTCATCCTTCATGGCTACCGTCAAAAACAATACACAGTCCCTAGCACACCTCCCCTCCAAGTCTGTGTTAGGAACACCATTAACAATTATAGCCAAATAGTAACATGCTGTATCACTTATGGAGGAAATGAGATAATTAAGTCTTAGCATCCTTGGATTTAAGCCTAATATTAGATTGAACTATGTAAGGAAATGTTCTTTTAGAGAGAGCCATTTGCACAAATGGCTGAATTTGGTGAGGGTATTGGCTAAGAAGTTCTTGCTTGCAGCTTCCTATCCATTGAAAGCATGACCGCTATGGATATCCCTGGGTATTTTTCAGCTCGACTACTTTATGTAGACAAAGAAATTTCCATTCTGGCATCCCAAGTATCAAGCTGATTAGCATAAGCATTTGTTGATCTTTCAGTAGTAAAAACATAGTAGTATTCAAGTCAATGATATGAAATTGAAAATGTTTAGGTCAGCACATTATCAATAAAACGACTTTTAGAGGCATTGAAATCCATTCAAAACTGATGCCTAGAAGCATTTTGTCTCAAGAGTGTTTCCTCTGCCAAATATCAAGTAAGGATTTTAACACAGAGACCTATGTTTGAGCAAAAATGTCCTTTCTGTAAAAAGCAGGATAACACTAAGCAGTGTTTTTTGTTTGTTTGTTTGTTTTTTTAGCAGTGTTTTAATCAATAAGCTTTCATGAATAGAATACCTATAAAATTCTTTTGTTTTGGGGGGTGTGTAGGGTGTTTTTTTAAATGTGAACTTCTATTGGCCTCATACACAAGAATAACACACAAAAAAATATACACAAATGATACATGTTCAGTTGAATGACTTTCCAGAAAGTGAACACACCTATGTATTTGATAACCAAAGACTGAAAATTACCAGCACCTAGAATCTCTCTTGAGTTCCTCACAGTCCTTGCTTCTCTCCTCAGGGTTAACCACCATTGTAACTTTTAACACTGTTACTTAGTTTTACTTGTGTCTGAATTTTATGTAAATGGAATCCTATTCTTCAGGTCTGAGTTTCTTTCACTCAACATTGTGTTCAGGAGAGGTGTCAATGTTTGTGCATGCATGATGGTACAGTGTTCTCTTATACATTCTCTTATCTCAATGTATCCATTCTGTTGATAGACATTGAGTTTTCAGTTTGGGACTATGACAATTATTACTACTATAAATGTTCCTTTATGTCTTTTGGTAAACATAGGGGTATAGTCCTGTTGGGTATATGGTAGAACTTACTGAAACATTGGGTAGATACTACTAATTTCACCTAAGAAGTTGCAGTGTACATTTTCATCACCAAGCATTGTAGTTGTTGCATAACATAGCTAATAGTTGATCCTTAAAAACTTGGGTATGAACTGCTCAAGTCCACTTCTATACTGGATTTTTTTTAAAATAGTACTGTAAATGCATTTTCTCCAAGGATTTCTTAACAGTTTCTTCAGCATGCTTTGTTGGAAGAATACAATATATGATACATATAACATACAAAATGTGTTAACTGACTTTGTGTTATCAGTAGGGCTTCCAGTCAACAATAGTTAGGTTTGGGGGGAGTCAAAATTTACACATGGATTTTCAAATACGCAGATGTCAGTGCCCCTCATCTCTGTGCTATTCAAGAGTCAACTGTATGTGGTATTATTTGCCTTTAATTTGAGCCATACCAGTGGTGGTACTGCACTGAGTTTTAATTTGCATTATTCTGATGATTACTGATGATCCATTGGTGTGTTTGGCCATTTTCAATGTCTTTTTTCATAAAGTGCTTATTTAAGTCATTTTCTCATATTTCTGTTGGATTATCCTTGAGTTGTAGGAGTCTTTTATATATTTTGGATATGACATCTTATTGGAAATATATGGTAGTCATAATTAAAATTTGTAAAAAAAATTGTAAATATCCTCTCGCATTCTGTTGTACCTTTTGATAAATAGAATTTCTTCATTTTAAAGTAGTCTAATACTTCAGCTTTTTTTGTCTAGACCTTTTTTCTGTTTTTAGAAATTTTTGCCTATCCTGAGGTTTTGAAGGCATTCTATTTTTTTTTTCCTTTGGATTTCTCCTTTATTAAGAGGTTTTTTTTTTAATTTTTTATTTTTTATAAACATATATTTTTATCCCCAGATGTACAGGTCTGTGAATCACCAGGTTTACACACTTCACAGCACTCACCACCAAAGCACATACCTTCCTCAATGTCCATAATCCCACCCCCTTCTCCCAAACCCCCTCCCCCAGCAACCCTCAGTTTGTTTTGTGAGATTAAGAGTCACTTATGGTTTGTCTCCCTCCCAATCCCATCTTGTTTCATTGATTCTTCTCCTACCCACTTAAGCCCCCATGTTGCATCACCACTTCCTCATATCAGGGAGATCATATGATAGTTGTCTTTCTCTGCTTGACTTATTTTGCTAAGCATGATACACTCTAGTTCCATCCATGTTGTTGAAAATGGCAAGATTTCATTTATTTTGATGACTGCATAGTATTCCATTGTGTATATATACCACATCTTCTTGATCCATTCATCTGTTGATGGACATCTAGGTTCTTTCCATAGTTTGGCTATTGTGGACATTGCTGCTATAAACATTCGGGTGCACGTGCCCCTTTGGATCTTTAGGGTAAATACCCAATAGTGCAATTGCTGGGTCATAGGGCAGTTCTATTTTCAACATTTTGAGGAACCTCCATGCTGTTTTCCAGAGTGACTGCACCAGCTTGCATTCCCACCAACAGTGTAGGAGGGTTCCCCTTTCTCTGCATCCTCGCCAGCATCTGTCATTTTCCTGACTTGTTTATTTTAGCCATTCTGATTGGTGTGAGGTGATATCTCATTGTGGTTTTGATTTGTATTTCCCTGATGCCGAGTGATATGGAGCACTTTTTCATGTGTCTGTTGGCCATCTGGATGTCTTCTTTGCAGAAATGTCTGTTCATGTCCTCTGCCCATTTCTTGATTGGATTATTTGTTCTTTGGGTGTTGAGTTTGCTAAGTTCTTTATAGATTCTGGACACTAGTCCTTTATCTGATATGTCGTTTGCAAATATCTTCTCCCATTCTGTCAGTTGTCTTTTGATTTTGTTAACTGTTTCCTTTGCTGTGCAAAAGCTTTTGATCTTGATGAAATCCCAATAGTTCATTCTTGCCCTTGCTTCCCTTGCCTTTGGTGTTGTTCCTAGGAAGATGTTGCTGCTGCTGAGGTTGAAGAGGTTGCTGCCTGTGTTCTCCTCAAGGATTTTGATGGATTCCTTTCGCACATTGAGGTCCTTCATCCATTTTGAGTCTATTTTTGTGTGTGGTGTAAGGAAATGGTCCAATTTCATTTCTCTGCATGTGGCTGTCCAATTTTCCCAGCACCATTTATTGAAGAGGCTGTCTTTTTTCCATTGGACATTCTTTCCTGCTTTGTCGAAGATTAGTTGACCATAGAGTTGAGGGTCTATTTCTGGGCTCTCTATTCTGTTCCATTGATCTATGTGTCTGTTTTTGTGCCAGTACCATGCTGTCTTGATGATGACAGCTTTGTAATAGAGCTTGAAGTCCGGAATTGTGATGCCACCAATGTTGGCTTTCTTTTTCAATATCCCTTTGCCTTTCGAGGTCTTTTCTGGTTCCATATAAATTTTAGAATTATTTGTTCCATTTCTTTGAAAAAGATGGATGGTACTTTGATAGGAATTGCATTAAATGTGTAGATTGCTTTAGGTAGCATAGACATTTTCACAATATTTATTCTTCCAATCCAGGAGCATGGAACATTTTTCCATTTCTTTGTTTCTTCCTCAATTTCTTTCATGAGTACTTTATAGTTTTCTGAGTATAGATTCTGTGCCTCCTTGGTTAGGTTTATTCCTAGGTATCTTATGGTTTTGGGTGCAATTGTAAATGGGATTGACTCCAGGGGGCACCTGGGTGGCTCAGTTGGTTAAATGGGATTGACTCCTTAATTTCTCTTTCTTCTGTCTTGCTGTTGGTGTAGAGAAATGCAACTGATTTATGTGCATTGATTTTATATCCTGACACTTTACTGAATTCCTGTATAAGTTCTAGCAGTTTTGGAGTGGAGTCTTTTGGGTTTTCCACATATAGTATCATATCATCTGCGAAGAGTGATAATTTGACTTCTTCTTTGCTGATTTGGATGCCTTTAATTTCCTTTTGTTGTCTGATTGCTGAGGCTAGGACCTCTAGTACTATGTTGAATAGCAGTGGTGATAAGGGACATCCCTGCCGTGTTCCTGACCTTAGCGGAAAAGCTTTCAGTTTTTCTCCATTGAGAATGATATTTGCAGAGGGTTTTTCATAGATGGCTTTGAAGATATTGAGGTATGTGCCCTCTATCCCTACACTTTGAAGAGGTTTGATCAGGAAGGGATGCTGTACTTTATCAAATGCTTTTTCAGCATCTATTGAGAGTATCATATGGTTCTTGTTCTTTCTTTTATTGATGTGTTGTATCACATTGACTGATTTCCGGATGTTGAACCAACCTTGCAGCCCTGGAATAAATCCCACTTGGTCGTGGTGAATAATCCTTTTAATGTACTGTTGAATCCTATTAGCTAGTATTTTGTTGAGTATTTTCGCATCTGTGTTCATCAAGAATATTGGTCTATAGCTCTCTTTTTTGATGGGATCCTTGTCTGGTTTTTATGGGATCCTATGCTGGCCTCATAAAATGAGTTTGGAAGTTTTCCTTCTATTCTATTTTTTGGAACAGTTTCAGGAGAATAGGAATTAGTTCTTCTTTAAATGTTTGGTAGAATTCCCCCGGGAAGCTGTCTGGCCCTGGGCTTTTGTTTGTTTGGAGATTTTTAATGACTGTTTCAATCTCCTTACTGGTGATGGGTCTGTTCAGGCTTTCTACTTCTTCCTGGTTCAGTTGTGGTAGTTTATATGTTTCTAGGAATGCATCCATTTCTTCCAGATTGTCAAATTTATTGGCGTAGAGTTGCTCATAGTATGTTCTTATAATAGTTTGTATTTCTTTGGTGTTAGTTGTGATCTCTCCTCTTTCATTCATGATTTTATTTATTTGGGTCCTTTCTCTTTTCTTTTTGATAAGTCGGGCCAGGGGTTTATCAATTTTATTAATTCTTTCAAAGAACCAGCTCATAGTTTCATTGATTTGTTCTATTGTTTCTTTGGTTTCTATTTCATTGATTTCTGCTCTGATCTTTATATTTTATCTTCTGCTGGGCTTAGGGTTTCTTTCTTGTTCTTTCTCCAGCTCCTTTAGGTGTAAGGTTAAGTTGTGTACCTGAGACCTTTCTTGTTTCTTGAGAAACGCTTGTATATTTTCCTCTCAGGACTGCCTTTGTTGTGTCCCACAGATTTTGAACCGTTGTATTTTCATTATCATTTGTTTCCATGATTTTTTTCAATTCTTCTTTAATTTCCCGTTTGACCCATTCCTTCTTTAGAAGGATGCTGTTTAGTCTGCATGTATTTGGGTTCTTTCCAAACTTCCTTTTGTGGTTGAGTTCTAGCTTTAGAGCATTGTGGTCTGAAAATATGCAGGGAATGATCCCAATCTTTTGATACTGGTTGAGTCCTGATTTAGGACCAAGGATGCGATCTTTTCTGGAGAATGTTCCATATGCACTAGAGAAGAATGTGTATTCTGTTGCTTTGTGATGAAATGTTCTGAATATATCTGTGATGTCCATCTGGTCCAGTGTGTCGTTTAAGGCCTTTATTTCCTTGCTGATCTTTTGCTTGGATGATCTGTCCATTTCAGTAAGGGGAGTGTTAAAGTCCCCTACTATTATTGTATTATTGTTGATGTGTTTCTTTGATTTTGTTATTAATTGGTTTATATAGTTGGCTGCTCCCACGTTGGGGGCATAAATATTTAAAATTGTTAGATCTTCTTGTTGGACAGACCCTTTGAGTATGATATAGTGTCTTTCCTCATCTCTTATTATAGTCTTTGGCTTAAAATCTAATTGATCTGATATAAGGATTGCCACTCCTGCTTTCTTCTGATGTCCATTAGCATGGTAAATTCTTTTCCACCCCCTCACTTTAAATCTGGAGGTGTCTTCGGGCTTAAAATGAGTTTCTTGGAGGCAACATATAGATGGGTTTTGTTTTTTTATCCATTCTGATACCCTGTGTCTTTTGACAGGGGCATTTAGCCCATTAACATTCAGGGTAACTATTGAGAGATATGAATTTAGTGCCGTTGTATTGCCTGTAAGGTGACTGTTACTGTATATGGTCTCTGTTCCTTTCTGATCTACCACTTGTAGGCTTTCTCTTTGCTTAGGGGACCCCTTTCAATATTTCCTGTAGAGCTGGTTTGGTGTTTGCAAATTCTTTCAGTTTTTGTTTGTCCTGGAAGCTTTTAATCTCTCCTTCTATTTTCAATGATAGCCTAGCTGGATATAGTATTCTTGGCTGCATGTTTTTCTCATTTAGTGCTCTAAAAATATCATGCCACTCTTTCTGGCCTGCCAGGTCTCTGTGGATAAGTCAGCTGCCAATCTAATATTTTTACCATTGTATGTTACAGACTTCTTTTCCCGGGCTGCTTTCAGGATTTTCTCTTTGTCACTGAGACTTGTAAATTTTACTATTAGGTGATGGGGTGTGGGCCTATTCTTCTTGATTTTGAGGGGCGTTCTCTGAACCTCCTGAATTTTGATGCTCGTTCCCTTTGCCATATTGGGGAATTTCTCCCCAATGATCCTCTCCACTATACCTTCTGCTCCCCTCTGTCTTTCTTCTTCTTCTGGAATCCCAATTATTCTAATGTTGTTTCATCTCATTTTGTCACTTATCTCTCAAATTCTCCCCTCGTGGTCCAGTAGCTGTTTGTTCCTCTTTTGCTCAGCTTCTTTATTCTCTGTCATTTGGTCTTCTATATCACTAATTCTTTCTTCTGCCTCATTTATACTAGCAGTGAGAGCCTCCATTTTTGATTGCACCTCATTAATAGCTTTTTTGATTTCAATTTGGCTAGATTTTAGTTCTTTTATTTCTCCAGAAAGGGCTTTTATATCTCTCGAGAGGGTTTCTCTAATATCTTCCATGCCTTTTTTGAGCCTGGCTAGAACCTTGAGAATTGTCATTCTGAACTCTAGATCTGACATATTACCAATGTCTGTATTGATTAGGTCCCTAGCCTTTGGTACTGCCTCTTGTTCTTTTTTGTGCATTGTATTTTTCCATCTTGTCTTTTTTGTCCAGATAAGAGTATATGAAGGAGCAAGTAAAATACTAAAAGTGTGTCAACAACCCCAGGAAAATATGCTTTAACCAAATTAGAAGAGATCCCAAATCGTGAGGTGGGGAAAAGGGGATGAAAAGAGGTTCAAAAAGGAAGAAAGAAAAAAAAAAGAAATTAGAAAAAAAAAGAAAAGAATTAAAAAAAAGAAAACAAATAAGTAAAGTATAAAAAAGAAAAAATATGTATATTATATAAACTAGTTAAAAAACTTTAAAAAAGAAAAAGGTAAAAGTTAAAAAAACATGTAATCAGAAGGCGAGAAAAAAATAAAAACAAAAATGAAAAAGAAAAAAATTAACTGCAAGCCTAAAAAAAAAATCACAGGGAAAAAGCCATATGTTCCGTGCTTTGCTTTCTCCTCCTCTGGAATTCTGTTGCTCTCCTTGGTATTGAAACCGCACTCCTTGGTATGCGAACTTGGTCTCCGCTGTATTTCTTGTTGATCTTCTGGGGGAGGGGCCTGTTGTAGTGATTCTCAAGTGTCTTTGCCCCAGGAGGAATTGCACCGCCCTTATCAGGGGCTGGGGTGAGTAATCCGCTTGCGTTTGCTTTCAGGAACTTTTGTTCCCTGAGCACTTTCCTTAGAGTTCTGGAGGACGGGGAATACAAATGGCGGCCTCCTGGTCTCCAGCCCGGAGGAGCCGAGAGCCCAGGGCCCCACTCCTCAGTGCGTCCTCAGAGAGCACCGCCCAGTCTGCCTGACCTCCGGCCGCGCTCTGAGCTCACCGAGCCTGCGACTGGTTCAAGGTAACACCGAGCTGTGAGCTTACTGTCGTGAGCTTACTGTCGGCACTGTCTCTGTAGCCGGCTTTCCCGTTCCAATACCCGCAAGCTCTGCGACACTCAGACACCCCCGATCCTTCTGTGACCCTGCGGGACCTGAGGCCACGCTTACCCCGCGTGGGATTCGCCCGGGTTTAGCCCCTGGAGCGATTTCCCTCAGCGGAACAGACTTTTAAAAGTCCTGATTTTGTGCGCCGTTGCTCCGCCGCTTGCCGGGAGCCGGCCCTTCTCTCCGGGGTCTATCTTCTCTTCGCTTTGGATTCACTTCTTCGCCAGTCCTACCTTTCAGAAAGTGGTTGTTTTTCTGTTTCCAGAATTGCTGTTCTTCTTCTCTTTGATCTGCCAATGGATTTTCAGGTGTTTGCAATCTTTAGATAAGCTATCTAGCTGATCTCCAGCTAGCTGAAGTAGTCTAGGCCTGCTACTTCTCCGCCATCTTGACTCCTCCCCCCCTGTTTCTTGTGTTTTTCAATTAGCCATTCTGATAAGTGTGAAGTGTGAAGTGATATCTCATTGTGGTTTTGATTTGCATTTCCCTGCTGATGAGTGATGTTTAACATCTTTCCATGTGTCTGTTGGCCATCTTTATATTTTTTGGATACTGATCTCTTACCAGATATGTCATTTGCAAATATCTTCTTCCATTCAGTAAGTTGTATTTTTGTTTTGTTGATTGTTTCCTTTGCTTTGCAGAATATTTTTATTTTGATGTAGTCCCAATATCTTATTTTTGCTTTTTTTTAAAAGATTTTATTTATTTATTTGACAGACAGAGACCACAAGTAGGCAGAGAGGCAGGCAGAGAGAGAGAGAGATGAGGAAGCAGGCTCCCCGCTGAGCAGAGAGCCAGAATCGGGGCTCTATCCCAGGACCCTGGGATCATGAACCGAGCCGAAGGCAGAGGCTTAACCACTGAGCCACCCAGGTGCCCCTTATTTTTGCTTTTGTGTCTTTGCTGTAGGAGACATATCCAGAGAAACATTGCTGTAGCCAGTGTCCATGATATTATTGCTTCTGATTTCTTTTAGGATTTTTATGGTTTCAAGTCTCAGATTTGTGTCTCTACTCCATTTTGAGTTTATTTTTTGGGTATGGTATAAGAAAGTGGTCCATTTTTATTCTTTGCATGTAGTTGTCCAGTTTTCCTAACACCATTTGAAGAGACTGTCTTTTTTCTGATTACATATTGTTCCATCCTTTGTCATAGAGTAATTGACCATATAATTGTAGGTTTATTCCTGGACTCTTTATTCTGTTCCATTGATCAACCTGTCTGTTTTTATACCAGTACCATTGTGGTTTGATTACTATAACTTGTAGAATATCTTGAAATCTCAGATTGTGATACTTTCAATTTTCTTCTTTTTCAAGATTTCTTGGGCTATTCAGGTTCTTTTATGATTCCATACAAATTTTAAGATCGTTCTATTTCTGTTAAAAATGCTGTTGGTATTTTGATAGGGATTGCATTAAATCTGAAGGTTGCTTTGGATAGTATGGACATTTTAACAATAACTGTTCTCCCAATTCATGAGCATGGGATATCTTTCTATTTGTTTGTGTTGTCTTCATTTTCTTTCATCATTGTTTTATAGTTTTTGGAATACAGGTATTTCACCTCTATGGTGACATTTTATTATATTTTGCACTAATATAAATGAGATTGTTAATTTTGCTTTCCACTACTTTGTTATTTGTGTGTAGCACTGCATTGGATTTCTGTATATTGGTTTTTGAATCCTTTGATCTTACTGAATTTATATATCTGTTCTAGTCATTTTCTGGTAGTCTTTAGGATTTTCTAAATATAGTATAATGTCATCTGCAAAGGGTGAAAATTTTACTTTTCCTTACCAATTTGGATATCTTTTTATTTCTTGTCTAATTGCTGCAGCTAGGATGCCCAGTACTATGTTCAATAAAAGTGGTGAGAGTCCGTATTCTTGTCATCTTCCAGATCTTAGAGGAAGAGCTTTCAGTTTTCACCATTGAGTATGATATTAGTTGTGTATTTTTCCTAATAGCCTTTATTATGTTGAGATACATTCTCTCTAAAGCCACTTCACTGGCAGCCTTTATCATGAAAGATTTTACCATGAGAGGTTGTACTTTGTCAAATACTTTTTCTATTGACATGATATATGGTTTTTTTCCTTTTTCTTGTTAATATGATGATTAATCTCTGCACTCTTTTTTTTCCCTGAGGCTTTGTCCTGTTCTTTCCTTTGGATCATATTCCTCTGCCTCACATTTTGTTTGACTTTCTCTCTTTCTGTGAATTAGACCTAATAGCTATGTCTCCTAAACTTGAAGGAATGGCCTTGTTTTTAGATGCCCCCAGTGTCAACTGTGTGTACCTCATGTCACTGCGTGGCTGGTAGCTAGAACTGTATCTGGTATGGGATAAGGGTCTGGGCCACTTTGTGCTAGGCCACTTTGATGGGAAAGCCAGAACTGAAGTATGTACAGGCCAAGGGGGTGGGGCTGTTCCAGTGTTCTTCATCCAGGGTGTGTCCTTAGAGGACAGCTGAAGCTGAAGTGAGTTCAAGTCAAGGAATCCTGAGTAAGTCTGTGAAAGGGCACTCTCACAGTCTGGCTGGAGCCAAAGCAAGTGGAAGCCAGGGATAGTGGTGTATTTTTCTGGGGTATAGAGATCTGAGGTGGGTGTTGAAGGTCCTGTAGTGCTCTACTCAGGAGACACACTGCTAGGATGACTGGGACCATGGCAGGCATAGGCCAGGCAATCCTGGGTACTCTGCACAGGGAGATTCTGATGGAACAACTAGAGCTAAAGTGGGAGTAGACTGGGAGGTTCTGGGGTGCTCTATGTCATTGGTATCCTGGAGAGTCATTTAAAGCTGAAGTGATAAAGACCTGGAGTGTTCTATGGTGCCTTGTGCCTATGTTGTCTCTGTGAGATGACTGGAGCTACAGCAAGTGGTTTTGAGGTGTGTCTTGGTGTGTACCATGCTCGAGCCATCTTAGGATCTGGAACAGGTGTCTGGAACTTGATGAGGGACAAATCAGCTGTGTGGCATCTAGACCCTGCTCATTATGAAGCTGAAAAGGGGATCCAATCCATGGCATGGCCACCCTTTGACACAGAAAGTTCCAGAGTTTGATGAAGGGCTAGTTTTTTTTATGTAGTACTTGCACTTTTAAATGGTAGCTTTTTTTCTTTGCCCCAGGGGAGACAAATCTCAGTTCCTCAGTTCTGTCCCCTCTTTCCCTGCTGCAGTTCCTAACATCAAGGGTAGGTATTCCTGTATTACAGTGTCTTCATCTTTCTGCTCCTCTCTATGTAGTCCCTCTGTCCTCTGTTGTGCAGAAGCTGTTCAGACAGTCCTCAGGTCTTCTTCAGAAGGAATTCTTGATATATAGGTATAGATTTGGTGTGTCCATGGAGGAGGTGAGTTTAGGGTCTTCCTATGTTAGCATCATGAATTCTCCTTGTAATTCATCTATTTTAACTGATGTTTAAAGCTCCATTTTTGTGGAGACCTACAACTTACCATTTCTACTACTGGTGGAAATTCACATTTTTCTTTGTTCTGTGATTATGAAATAAATCTGTGTTGAACACTCCTGTGTGATTTTCCTGGTGCACATGTGCATGAGTGTTTTCAATTTACTAGTTAACACCAAACTGTATTCTTTCAAGGTGCTACTCCAATTTATATTCAACTGAGCAAAGAGGCAAGTTTCAATTGCAATTTTCCTGATACTGTCAAAATTGAAGAACTGTAGTTGTGAAATGGTGTCATAGTTTGGTTTTCATTTCCACTTCCCTGTTTACAATAATACTGAGCATCTATTCATATTTTTATCATTTATTTCTTTTGAAATACATGTTCATATCTTTTGCCCATTTTCATAAATACGCACTCTTTTTTCATGTTGATGCTCATCTTCTGATTGATGCTTACATATCTTCTTTCCATGTGTGACTTGACTTTTGACTTTTTCTACAGTTTATTTTGATGAAAAGCTCCTAAATTTAATAGAACTGAATTAATCATAAATTTATTATTTCTGCATCTTGTTTGACAAATCCCTTTCTACCCTGAGGCGATTTCTACCCTGAAGTTATTTTGTCTACAAAGTCTTCTAAGGTTTCACCTTTCAGTTCTTAATCCAACTTAAATTGTGTAAAGGCCCAAGTTAATTTTATTCCCATGTGAATAACTAGTTGTCCCAGTTATATTTATTAAACAGTCCATCCTTTCCCTACTGACCTGCAACACTACATCTGTCAATGATCAAGTTTCTCTTTAAGAATCTACTGCTGACCTAATTGTCTGTCCTCATGCCAATTCCACAATCTTAATTACTATAGCTTTATAATATCTTGATATTTATGACAAGTCACTCTACTTCTTCTGTAGGAGTACTTGCCTCTTCCTTACCATTTGCTGTTTCAGTATTGTTCAGATTTGAATTATCCAATTTTAACAAATAAATCAAAATTTTGATTGAAATTAAATATGCTGTGTTTCTGTTTATTTGTCACCTTTAATTTCTTTTCATAACATTTTATCATTTACTCTTTAAATAATTTGTGTATCTTTTGTTATAGATGTGTTGCTAAATACCTTATATTTTTGTGGATGATATATTTTTACATAATATTTTATGTGTTGATAATTTATAGAAATTCATAGGACTTTTGAATTTTAATTACATAGCAGTTGACCATGCTAAATTCTCTCACCAGTTGTATAACTATAGATATTCTAAAGTTTTCTATGTGGTTAATCATATCATCTATGAAAGCTGACATTTTTCTTTTTAATACCCCTACCCTTTATGTCTTGTTTATGTTGCACTAATTCTGTTGAATAAAAATGATGGGGCACCTGAGTGGCTCAGTGGGTTAAGCCGCTGCCTTCGGCTCAGGTCATGATCTCAGGGTCCTGGGATTGAGTCCCCCATCGGACTCTCTGCTCATCAGGGAGTCTGCTTCCTCCTCTCTCTCTTTGCCTGCCTCTCTGCCTACTTGTAATCTCTCTCTGTCAAATAAATAAATAAAATCTTTAAAAAAAAATGATGACCATAGCCATCTTCATTCTTGATTCAAAGAAAAAAGTTTTGAGTACTTTATGGCTGAGTGATGTGTGTAGATCAGAAACAGAATAGGTTGTCTCACACTATGTTACATGACTCTTAGCTGCTTTATATTTTATAACTGTTTCTTTATGTTTTCAATAATTTCTTGAATGTACTTTCTGTATTCCCTCCTTTCATCACCTTATATCATATTCTTTATCTCAGACATTATTCTATATCCAGCTCTCCACCTGTTTTAGTCAATAATATTGTACTAAAACACAGTCATATCTACTTGTTTCATATCATCTGGGTTGTGAACCATACTATGTCAGAATTGAATATTTGCAACAGAGACTGTATGGCCTACAAGCCTAAAATATTTACCATTAGGTCCTTGGCAGGAAAACTTTTTTCCAAACTTTACTCTCCCTGATCACTTCAACATCAGCAAGCTGTACAGGTCTAATTCTGCTCTTAGTTGTTTCTTCTGACTTTTGCCCATGGTGGCTTATTTCCTGGTATCCTTAATAAGTATTGATAGTTCATATTTTGGAACTTCATCTGTGGGAATTCTTTGAAAGATTTCCTTTTTTCTGCTAGGAACCTAGAGACAGGTCATGTCACAAACCAAGTTCTCCCAGGGAATGAACTCTGCGTGGAAAATCTTCATGGAAGCACTTTACTGAGGAGTACTCTCACAAATGAACAGCTATAAGGGAATGAAGGAAGTACAAATTAGTAGGAAACTTGAACTTCTATGCAGTTAAAACAGATTTCACAGTATATTTTTTCCATTTTGTCGAAGATTATTTGCCCATAGAGTTGAGGGTCCATATCTGGGCTCTCTCTACTCTGTTCCACTGGTCTATGTGTCTGTTTTTATGCCAGTACCATGCTGTCTTGGTGATCACAGCTTTGTAGTAAAGCTTGAAATCCCGTAATGTGATGCCCCCAGTTTTATTTTTGTTTTTCAACATTTCTTTAGCGATTTGGAGTCTCTGCTGATCCAATACAAATTTTTGGATTATTTGCTCCAGCTCTTTGAAGAATACTGGTGGAATTTTGATCAGAATGGCATTAAAAGTATAGATTGCTCTAGGCAGTATAGACATTTTAACAATGTTTATTCTTCTGATCCAAGAGCATGGAATGGTGTTCCATCTTTCTGTGTCTTCTTCAATTTCTTTCATGAGTGTTTTCTAGTTCCTCAAATACAGATCCTTTACCTCTTTGGTTAGGTTTATTCCCAGGTATCTTATGGTTCTGGGTGCTATAGTAAATGGAATCGATTCTCTAATTTCCCTTTCTGTATTTTCATTGTTAGTGTATAAGAAAGCCACTGATTTCTGTACATTGACTTTATATCCTGCCACATTGCTGAATTGCTGTATGAGTTCTAGTAGTTTGGGGGTGGAGTCTTTATATCTTTCCAATATAAAGAATCATGTCATCTGCGAAGAGAGAGAGTTTGACTTCCCTATGACCCTGCAATTGCACTACTGGGTATTTATCCCAAAGATACAGATGTAGTGAAAAGAAGGGCCATCTGTACCCCAATGTTTATAGCAGCAATGGTCACGGTCGCCAAACTGTGAAAAGAACCAAGATGCCCTTCAACAGACGAATGGATAAGGAAGATGTGGTCCATATACACTATGGAGTATTATGCCTTCATCAGAAAGGATGAATACCCAACTTTTGTAGCAACATGGACGGGACTGGAAGAGATTATGCTGAGTGAAATAAGTCCAGCAGAGAGAGTCAGTTATCTTATGGTTTCACTTATTTGTGGAGCATAACAAATAGCATGGAGGACATGAGGAGTTAGAGAGGAGAAGGGAGTTGGAGGAAATTGGAAGGGGAGGTGAACCATGAGAGACTATGGACTCTGAAAAACAATCTGAGGTTTTTGAAGGGGCGGGGGGTTGGAGGTCGGGGTACTAGGTGGTGGGTATTATAGAGGGCATGGATTGCATGGAGCACTGGGTGTGGAGCAAAAATAATGAATACTGTTATGCTGAAAATAAATAAAAAATAAACTAAAAAAAAAACATTTCACAGAGAACAGTAAAGCAGGGCTGGCCCTTCAACAACATTTCAAGTTAAGACAAGGGACACAAGACTTTGTGCCTCAGCATAATTTAGTGTGTACATTTGGGCTACCCCTGGGAAGGAATCTTAATCTTAGGTGGAGCTCCCTTTAGCTGTGAAAAGCTTTTTATTTTTGTGTAGTCCCAGTAGTTCATTGTGGCTTTTGTTTTCCTTATCAGAGGAGAAATATCCATCAATATTTTCGAAATGCCAAAGTCCAAAGATTACTGCTTTTGTTTTCTTCTTGAATTTTTATTATTTCAGGTCTCATATTTAGGTTGTATCCATTCTGAGTTTATAGAAGTAGTTCAGGTGCATTAACTGCCTGCAACTGTCCAGTTTATCTAGCACTATTCATTAAAGATTGTTTGCCCCCCCCAGAATTAAATGTATATATTTTTGCCTCCTTTATCACAGATTAATTGATCATATAAAAATGGGTCTATTTCTGGACACTCTATCCTGTTCCATTGCTCTGTGTGTATCTTTGTGCCAGTATCTTACTCTTTTGATTTCTATAGCTTTATAGTGTATCCTAATGAATCTGATATCATATGTCTTTTTACTGGAGTATTTAGTCCATCTACATTCAGAGTAAATAATGAAAGATATGAATTTAATGCCATTGTATTAAACTGTGAAGTCACAATGTCTGTAGATTATCTATTCCTTCTGTTATTTGTTACTTTTGGGTTTTATCTTTACTTAAAGGATCCCCTAATTTAATAGTTCTTGAAGAGCTGGTTTAATGTTTGTGAATTCCTTTGGGAAACTCTTTGTCTCTTCTATTCTGAATGACAGCCTTGCTGGGTAAAGTATTCTTGGCTGCATATTTTTTCCCCATTTAGCACCTTGAATATATCATGCCAGTCCTTTCTGGTTGGGCAGGTCTCTCTGGGCCTGTCTGCTGCCAGACTTATGTTTATGCCCTTATATATTAAGGACCTCCTGTCCCAAGCTGCTTTCAGAATTTTCTATTTATCTCTGAAATTTTCAAGCTTCACTATTATATGTCAAGGTGTTGACCTATTTTTATTAATTTTGAGGGGAATTCTCTGTGACTCTTGGACTTGAATGTCTGTTTCTTTCCCTAGATTAGGGAGTTTCTCAGGTATAATTTGTTCAAATAAACCTTCTGCCCCCATCACTCTCTCTTTATCTTCTGGAACTCCTATTATCCAGATATTATTTTGCTTAATGGAATTGCTGAGGTCTCAAAGGTTCCCTTCATGATCCAATAGTTGTCTTTCTCTATTCTTTTCCTTATTTTCCATTATTTTGTCTTCTGCATCACTGAATCTCTTCTATGTCATTTATCCCCACTATTAAACCCTCCATTTATGACTGCATCTCAGTAATAGTAATTTTTTTTTATTTTGGCCTGATTAGATTTTAGTTCTTTTATTTCTCCAGTAAGGGATTCTCTAGTATCTTCTATGCCTTTTTCAAGCCCAGCAAGAGTTCTTCAGAATTACTGTTTTAAGTTCTAGTTCAGAGATCTTACTTATATCTATATTGATTAAACCCCTGGTAGTGAGTACTACCTCCTATTATTTCTTTTGGGGTGAATTTCTCCATCTCATTATATCAGAGGGGGAGAGGGAGGAAGGAAAACAGTAACAACAATAGGGGGAAAAACCCCACAAGAATTCAGAAGAAAACAAAACAAGAGAAAATCAAATAACCAAAACAGAACAAAACAAAACAAACAAAGAACACTAGATCCTGGTGTATTTTGGCTTGTTAAAAAAAACTAGATCCCCAAATAGGAAATAAAGAAAGAAAAACATATATACAAAAATAAAATATAGAATGAAAGGAAACCCGAACATATATTTATATATATATATTATATATATAAAAGAATTGAACAAAATAAGAAAATAGCTGAAAAGAATAAAACTGAAATACTAAAGAATTAAAAAAAAATGCAAGTACTATATACTGTTTTCCCCAAGAGCAGAAGATTATATAGTTTTCAATAATTGGTAAACTTGGCAGTAGCCAGCTGTTCCTGCTAGTCTTTTGGGACAGAGACCTGTTGAACTGATTTTCAGGTGCCCTTGCACATGTGGAAATATGCCTCTCTTTCCAGGGCCAGGTTCAGTGTAAGTGGCTCTGGACTCTGCTATGTGATGCTTTTTGATCACTGAAGGCTTTCTGCAGTGATGAGGGGAATGAAAATGGTGGTGCTGCTCTCTAGCCCCAGAGCTGAAAGTTTCCACCCCCACCCCCACCTCTTCAGTGAGCCCTCACTGGAATGTAGTCAATTACTTGTGTCCCCTGGTTTCTGTCCCAACTCTGAGTTCACCCAGTCTGTGACCGAGCATTTATCTCAGGCATGCGACGGATTTTCAAGTCTCCAAATTTTAGAGACTTTTGCAGAACAGACCCATGTTGTTCCTTCTGAGGAAGGGAGGGGGATATCTCCATGCTTCTGCCTGCCTAGACACCTTCTAGGAGAATGGTCCTGCGACTGTGCAGTGATTCACAGTTTATGGCAACCCCAAGCACAAAGCTGATGCCCAGGCTTTCTGTCTGTGTCTGGCTTCCCCATCTGATAACTGGGAACTCTACAGCATCAGGCAGCCCCCCGCCCCCATCCTTCTTATGACCCTGGGGATCCTGAGACCATGCTGTCCCACCTGGGATTCTACCTTGCTTCACCACCAAGCACCTTTAAGCCAGAGATATCCCCCACTGCAGCAAACTTCTAAAAGTTCAGATTTTGTGTTTTGATGCTTATAGTAATTTGCCATAGTCTCCTTAAGCCAGCTCCCTCCCCACTCCCATATCCTCTGATATATCACACTACCTACCTTCCAAAAACTAGTCACTTTAATTGCAGCATTTCTTTTCTCAGATCTCCACTTGTTTTTACAGGTGTTCATAATGGTTTGATAACTAGCTGAATTCCAGAGACCAGACAAACTTAGGGTCCCCTACTCCCCTGCCATCTTAATCCTTCCCCCTGGTAGTACATCTTAAAATGTAGGATTTTGATACCTTCAGCTTCATTCTTTTTCAAGATTGCTTTGGTTATTCAGGATCTTTTGTGGTTCCACACAAATTTAAGGATTATTTGTTCTATGAAAAGTGCTGTTGGTATTTTGATTGAATCTGTAGATTGGATTTAGTGATGGACATTTTAATAAAATCAATTCTTTCAATCCATGAGCATGAAATATCTTTACATTTGTATCATCTTCAGTTTCTTTCATCAGTGTTTTGTAGTTTTCAGAGAAAAGGTTTTTCACCTCCATGGTTAAGTTTATTCCTAAGTCTTTTATTATCTTTGGTGCAACTGTAATGAAATTGTTTTCCTTTTTCTTTTCTTTTTAAATTAGGCCCCATGCCCAGTGTTGAGCCCAAGGCAGGACTTGCACTCATAACTCTGAGTTCAAGTCTTGAACTGAGATCAACAGCTAGACCCTCAAACAACTAAGCCACTCAGGCATCTCTGGAATTATTTTCTTAATTCCTTCTTCTGTTACTTCATTATCAGTGTATAAAAGCACTGAGCCAATTTCTGGGTTATTAATTCTGTATCCTGCAACTTTACTAAATTTACTTATCAGTTCTTACAATTTTTAAATAGATTCTTTGGAGTTTTCTATGTAGAATATCATGTCATCTGTAAATAGTGATGGTTTAACTTCTTTACAAATATAAATGTTTGTCTTGTCTGATTTCTGCAGGTAAAACTTCTAGTACTATAGTGAATAAAAATGGTGAAACACATCCTTGTATTGTTACCGATCTTAGGGGAAAACTGTTTTTCACCATTTAGTATAATGTTAGTTGCGGGTTTTTCATGTCTGGTCTTTATGATGTTGAAGTATGTGGCCCTGTGCACTTTTTTTTTTTTTAATCATTTAAAGATGGTGTATTCAGTCAGATCTTTTTTCTGAATCTATTGAGATAATTATATGGTTTTTATATTTCCTCTTAATGACATATCGTATTTTTATATCAAATATTAATTCATCTCTGGAATAAATCTCACTGATTCTTTTGTATTGTGAATTCAGTTTTCTCATATCTTCTTGCATATTTTTGCATCTATATTCATCAGAGATATTGGCCTGTAGCTTTCTTTCTTTCTTTCTTTCTTTTTTTTTTTAAGTGTGTTTTCCTAGTTTGGGGTGCAGGATAATTGTGGCCTCATAGAATGAGTTTGGAAGCTTTCCTTCCTCTTCCAATTTTTGGAACAGTTTGAGAAGAATAGGTATTAACTTTTCTTTGAATGTTTGATAGAATTAATCTGTGAAGCTATCTGGTCCCGGACATTTGTTTCAAGTTTTTTGATTACTGATTGATTCCCTCTTTTCTTTTTTCCCCTAGTAATCAGTCTGTTCAGATTTTCTCTTTCTTCCCAATTCAGTTCTGGAAGATTGTATGTTTCAAGGAATCTATCCATTTCTTCTAGGTTTTCCACTTCGTTGGCATATTATTTTTCATAGTATTTTATTATCCTTTGTATTTCTGTGGTGTTGGTGCTTATTCCTCTTACATTTCTGATTTTTTTTTTAGAATGCATATTTCAATTAACATCTCTTAAAAATTTTTATTTAAATTTAACTTAGTTAACATTTACTGCGTTATTAGTTTCAGGGGTAGAATTTAATGATTTGTCAGTTGTCATTTCTGATTTTGAGTTGTCTCTCTTTTTTTTTTCATGAATCTGGCTATAGGTTAACTAATTTTTTTTATTTATTTTTAATCTTTCCAAAGAACCACCTCTTAGTTTCAGTGATCTTTTCTCTTGTTTTTTTGTTTGTTTGTTTGCATATTTACTATCTCATTCATTTCTACTCTAATATGTATTGTTTCTTTCCTTCTAGTTCCTTTAGTTATAAGACTAAATTGTTCATTTCAAATTGTCTTATTCCTTAATAGTAGGCCTAGATTGCTATAAACTTCACTGTTAGAACTGCTTTTTCTGTGTCCCAGAGTTTGGACCATTGTGTTTCCATTTTTATTTGCCTCCATATATTTTTTTAAATCTTTTGCTTGGATTTCATTCACTCATTTGTTGTTTAATACTATGTTTAGACTTCATATGTTTGTGTTTTTTTCCAATTTTCTTCTTGTAATTAATTTTTAGTTTTATATCATTGTGGTTGAAAAAGGTGCTTGATATAATTTCAATATTCATTAATCATTTTGATATAATTTCAATATTCATTAATACATAATCTATCTTGGAGAATGGGCATATGCACTTGAAAAGAATGCATAGTCTGTTCTTGGATAGAATGTTTTCTATATATCTGTTAAGTCCATTTGGTCCAATATGTCATTCAAAGCTACTACTTTCTTATCGACTCCTGCCTGGCTGATCTATCCATTGTTGTAAATGGCTTGTTCAATCCCCTACTATTATTGTATCTGTCAACATCTCCCTTTATTCTATTAATATTTGCTTTATATATTTTGGTACTCCTATTTTGGATGCATATATATTTACAAATGTTCTATCATCTTGTTGAATTGATTCCTTTATCATATAATGCCTGCCTGCTTGCTTGCTTGCTTTCTTTCTTTCTTTCTTTCTTTCTTTCTTTCTTTCTTTCTTTCTTGTTAGAGACTTTAAGTTCCATATCTGCTGTTCTAATTATTGTTACTTCAATTTTTTTTTGTTTGTTTCCATTTTCATGAAATGTCTTTTTTCATTCCTTCACTTTCAGTGTGTGTATGTCTACATTTAAAGTAATTTTTGATAGGTCTGTACATCTTGTTATTTTGTTTATTGTTTTCGGGGTGTTTTGTAGTTCTCTATTCCTTCCTTTCTTGCTTTCTTCCCCTGTATTTTGATGACTTTCTTTAGTGTTAAATTGGCTTCTTTCATCTTTTTAAAATGTTTCTATTATAGATTTTTGATTCACGGTTACCATGGGATTCACATATAACACAATTTGTTATAGCGTATAGCAGTCCATATTAAGTTGGTTTACTTAAGTTTGAATCCATTCTAAAAGCACTACATTTTTACTAACCCCATCATATTTTATGTTTGTAATGTCATAATTTACATCTTATTGTGTATCTTTTGTAGATATATTTGATTTCCTACTTTTGTGTTTTAACCTTCATACTGGCTTTTTAAGTGAGTGATCTATGTTTACTATATGCTTGCTCTTGTTTGTGTTACTTTGATTATTATTATTATTATTATTATTTACTTCTAGTTATCTTTTCTCCTCACTTAGTAAATTCCTTTCAACATTTATTGTAAGGCTGGTTTAGTGGGGATGAACTTCTTAAACCTTTTGGGGGAAACTCTATATCTCCTTTTATGCTGAATGATAACCTTTCTGGGTAGAATATTCTTTGTTCTATTTTGTCCTTCTTTGTACTTTGAATATATCATTTCACTTTCTTCTGGCCCACAAGATTTCTTCTAAAAAACCAACTTATAGCCTTATGGGGTTTCTTGGTGCATAACTTTGCTTTTCTCATGTTCTTTTTAAAATTCTCTTTGTCTTTAATTTTTGAGGTTTTAATTATTATGTGTGTTGGTGTGAATGTTTTTTGGTTTATCTTGTTAGGGGCTCCCTATGCTTCCTGGGCCTAGATACTTGTTTCCCTCTCCAGGCAAGTGAATTTTTCAGCAATTATTTCTTCAAATAATTTTCTGCCCCCTTTTGTCTTCTTCTGAGACCCCTGTAAGGTAAACTTAGTGGTCCCTTAACCTATTATAATTTTTTATTACTTTTTTCTTTTTGCTACTCAGGTTGAGAGCTCTCCATTACCCTATCTTTCCCAATCACTGATCCATTCTTCTTCATCCTCTAATCTGCTATTGATTCCCTGTAGTATATTTTTATTTCAGCTTTTATATTTTTTAAAAGATTTTTTATTGATTTATTTGACAGAGAGAGATCACAAGTAGGCAGAGAGGGAGGCAGAGAGGAAGGGAAGCAGGCTACCTGCTGAGCAGAGAGCCCCATGCGGGACTGGATCCCAGGACCCTGTGATCATGACCTGAGCCGAAGCCAGTGGCTTAACCCACTGAGCCATTTTTTAACTCAGACTCATTATTTTTACATCTTCTAGCTCTTTGTTGAGGTTTTTAGTATATTAATCCACTCTTCAAGTCTGGTGAGTATCATTATGACCATTACTTTGAACTGTTTATCAGATAAATTTCTGTTTTTTTTTTAAGATTTTATTTATTCATTTGACACAGAGAGATCACAGGTAGGCAGAGAGGCAGGCAGAGTGGGGGGGGGGGTCAGGCTCCCTGCTGAGCAGAGCCTGATGTGGGGCTCGATCCCAGGACCCTGAGATCATGACCTGAGCCAAAGGCAGAGGCTTAATCCACTGAGCCACCAGGCGCCCGTATCAGACATATTTCTTACCTCCATTTCATTTAGTTTTTTTCCTGTGATATAGGCCTATTCTTTCATTTACCACCGATTCCTTTGTCTCTTTGTTTTGGCTAACTCTGTTTCTATGTTTTAGGTCAGCTATGTGTCCTGGTTTTGAAATTAGTTGCCTTGTGCAAATGTCCTGTGGTGCCCTGTAGCACAATACCCCCTCATCACCAGAACTGGACACTCCTGGGTTGTCTCGTGTATGGATTGCATGTTACTTCCTATTGTGGTTGAGCTATGGATACTGTGGGTGTGCTGGTGGGTGGGACTGGACCTCAGCCCAGCTGGCTGCAATGACTCACTTTCCCTGTGAAAAGTGTGTCCACTGCTGGTACACTGGGTAAGGTTGTTACCTGAGCTTTGAAGCTTATGGGCTCATTGATGGGTACAGCCTGGCTGCTATTAACCACTGTGACAGCTGTGGGCACACTAAAGCAGAGAGCTTGTTCACTGTGTAGCCAGCTAAGAGATCCAACTTCAGGAAATGTGAGGGCCCTGGTGTCTGGGGATATCCTCCCTGCACCATTTCCAGGGCAGGAATCACTTTGAAGGATTGCCAGTCTGAACCAGGGTTGCCTGCCAGTTGTGTTTGAGCAGGAATTGCTTTGGAAGGAGTACCTGGTAGGTTGGGTTGAGTAGGTCCAGAGGGAATGTGAGGGAGCAGGGGGTATTAGCAATGTAGAAGGAAAGTGCTAAAACAGGCTTCTATAAACATCCAATTATCTAGGCTAGGGTAGAGCAAGGTAAAAAGGCCCATCCACCCCTGCAAATCTGTTCTAGAGAAGTCTGTAGATCCCTATTTCTCTGACACATATCCTAAAATTAATTAAAAAATAAAGAGAAAAATCTCCTTCACTTATATCCCAGGGGTTTTTAAACTGCTGCTTCTGTGGTGTGTCTTGGACTGGTTTTTTAAGGGTGGGGACATGGTCTTCTATCACCCCTCAATTATCTCAGATTTAAGGACTGCTTATTTTCAAAGTCAAACATTATGGGGACTTGTCTTCCAAGTATGGGTGCCCAAGGCTATGGGTGCCCAGTGTGATGGATGGGGGGTGGAGTGGGGTCTGATTCGCTTTTCTGTGCTTGTGATATCCCTTCTGTTTGTGGTTGGTTGCACTGGGGGTTTGGCTCCTCTGTCTCAACCTTTTTTTGAGGTGGTCTTTATGACTAGCTATAGAAGTTCTCTTCCACCAGTCTCACAACATTTCAACAGTTAGTTACAATATATATAATTGTTGCCTTGTTGTGCACTGGGGACAAGGTGAGCTTAAGAACCAGTTTCGTTATCTCATTCCTTAAAAATAACTAAGTAAAATGACCGTTATTATGCAGGGTCCTTTGGTTACAAGTAGGACAGCTGACTCAAACTGACTCAAACTGGTCTATACAGTAAAATTTTTATATTACATAACAGGAGGCCCAGAGGTAGGACTAGCTTAATTGCTTGATTCAACAAGATTACCGAAGACCCAGGTTCTTTCTTTCTCCCCACTCAACAGTCCACAAAGTCTGCTTCACTCTACAGCTCATTCCCTTCCTAATTACAGGCTTCCACTGGCAAATACAGTTATTCATTTCCTTGTTTACATTTAACAGGAAAGTGACCGCCCCCCTCACCATGAAATAATAATCCTTCCCTTTAATTTGATTTGGCCAATTCACAACACATGTTAATCTCCACACTAACAAAATTTCCTGGGCACTGATTGTTCTGATTGGCTGATCAAGACCCATTCCTAATGAAGGTATAGAGTGAGTATCAGAGCAAACCCCTTCTGCTAGAGCTTAAGAAGGGGAAAATAGATTTGGAGGAGCAGCCAGCAGCATCCAACAGTCATCTAGTCTTATACCTCTGAAGAAGAGCATTAGATATCCTTTTCTACATCTGGGTAAATTGTGCCTTTAAAAGTATCGAAGCTGTGTAGCTTGTACCAATAGAGAGAATGTCTATACAGAACTTATTCTGAAATTTTCCATTTTTATTTTATATAAAGTGTCCTATTTGTCAGTAGCTGTTGTAGAAAATACCATCTAATGTGTGTGATAAAGAGATGCCAGCCTGAGAAGAGAGGAAATAGTTTCAAATTAAATAACTGATCAACAATTAGGTTCAAATACCCAATGGAAAGGTCAAGAAACAAAAACACGGGGCGCCTGGATGGCTCAGTGGGTTAAGCCGCTGCCTTCAGCTCAGGTCATGATCTCAGAGTCCTGGGATCGAGCCCCGCATCGGGCAATCTGCTCAGCGGGGGGCCTGCTTCCTCTTCTCTCTCTGCCTGCCTCTCTGCCTGCTTGTGATCTCTGTCAAATAAATAAATAAAATCTTAAAAAAAAAAAACAAAAACACCAGGAACAGCAATAAAAAAAGGTTAAATAGATCCATAATAAAATAGTGTTTTATTGTTTCTAATGTTCACAGTGGAACATACTTGGAGAAGCATCTGCTCTCAGCTCTTGAAGTTGTACAGGAGGAGAATATACTTTTCCTGTAGACATAGTAACAGAAGTTACTGTGCATTAAGAGTCTCTAACAAATTAAGCATTTTCCAGACAATATCTCATTGGTACCATGAGTGTAAGCCCATCACTGGCAGAAACTGCTATATCCCTAGCACCTACTGCCATACCAGGCATAAAAGTAACTTTAACAAATGTGTCCAAATGAAATAAATCTCACAAAAATCTTATGCAACAATATATTGCTCTTTCCTCAATTTCAGGATTAGGAATCATTGGCTCTAAATGTTTAAGCAGTTTGGTCAAGTGATAGCGCATGGATTAAAATCCAGCCTTACTCTCTTTTTTCCCCCACTACCTGAAGAGGAAATAGATGGGAGAAGATAAATCCAGTGACTTAGAGATCAGATATTTTTAATTTATTGTTTAAATATTCTTAGCAGTAGTACATTTGTTAGGTTTTAAGAAAAGACATACTCCAGATACATCAGATAATAGCAGTTTATTATAGGAAACACAGGAAGAATTGAGACTATTTCCAGACCTGCCTCTGGAGGCTAAAAGATCATTTGCAAAGGACAGTGTGTCCAGTGCCTATGATCCCTGCTTGAGAACCTTGCCATGGTGGTTATTGAGCTATTACCTGTGTCTACTGCCTTTGCTCCTGATACTGAAAAAGGATTTTTTTGTTGTTGCTGTTTTGAGTGTAAACTCCCCAAGATCTGACTACATCAGCAGTTAGTCACCGTCAAGTGGAGTGAGCCCAGCTAGGCAGGAGTCACTTGTCATTCCACCTGATCATCCACTGGCTGCCTTTAAGTTCAGTGTCAAACTAAGTGTGGTTACAGGGGAAGGAGTTAGAAGATACCAGGCAAATGATACCTCAAAGGAAGACTGTGGACAAGTCAGACATTCTTAAGATATCCAGGATGTCTGCTATAAGTACTTTCCTCTAAAAAGAATCTTACGCATTTTATTCAATGTATTAGTTCTTGAGTCTAATAGAACATAGAAGACAGAGTTGTTATAGTCAGGAACCCTAAGGTACAAATATTGGATAAAGTGAAAATACACAAAAAATTCAAAAACTTCATAGGATCAAACATCTATATTGTCTTTAGTCTGTATTAGGTGTTATTCTAAGCACTGAACATGTGTCCTGCTTTAATCCTCATAATAACCCATGAACTAAGTACCAGGAACTCCAGTCTATAGATAGAGAGGCAGAGGCACAGAGAGGTGAAAAGCATTGCCTGAAGTCCCCCCAGCTAGTGCCAGCAACTTGTCTCCAGAGTACGGGCTTTCACCACCCTGTCATTTGTTTTATTAGGTAATTGAACTTTGTAGGAAACAGGGAAATTTCCAGATGCCAAACATTTGGAGGCCAAAAGCATCAGCTAACATGCAAAAAAAAAAGCTGATACTCTGTACTTCTGGGGTCAAGACTATGAAAAGAGACTATCAAGTCTGAGGCTGGGATTCCAATGTCTATATCAGGAAGATACGGAGAGCTTACAAGCAAGTTTATAAAAAGAAAGGGAACTGGGATGCCTGGGTGGCTCAGTTGGTTAAGCAGCTGCCTTCGGCTCAGGTCATGATCCCAGTGTCCAGAGATCGAGTCCCACATCAGGCTCCTTGATCGGCAGGGAGCCTGCATCTCCCTGTCTCTGCCTGCCATTCTGTCTGCCTGTGCTCACTCACTCTCCCTCTCTCTCTCTGACAAATAAATAAAGTCTTTAAAAAAAATAGAAAAAAAAAAAAAAAAGAAAGGGAACTTCAAAGTGTGGTGAAAAACTCCCTATAGCAGGAGAAATAGAGGAAGTTTTAGTCCACTTGAGATTTGGGTGATGGGAGATCACTGAAAAATAGACACCCCAGGTCTCTACCATGTATGGGTGCGGTCTACTAATTTACACTCTGCATGATAGATAAATTGCAATTAAGAGCTAACCTATAACCCAGCAGTCTCAATACTGGGTATTTACCTTAAAGATGGAAATGTAGCTATCTGAAGTTGCATGTGCACTCAAATGTTTATAGCAGCATTGTCCACTATAGTCAAACTATGGAAAGAACCTAGATATGTCCATCAACAGAAGATTTGATAAAGAAGATATGATATATATATATGATATATATCATATATATATATATATATATATATATAAAATGGAATACTATGCATTCATCAGAAGAAATGAAATCTTGCCATTTCCAATGACATGGATCAACTACAGGGTTAACTTGGTATAGTGAGACTAAACCTGCATTGTGCTGGTGCTGGGCATGGTGGCTGCTTAATCATCTCTCTCTCTTTCTGCACCCTTTCCCTGTCTCTGTCTCTGTCTGTCTCTCTCTCTCTAAAAAAGAGTCTCAAAACTATAATCTCCCTACTTTAGAACCTAGAAAAAGAGGAGAAAATAAAACTAAAGAGGAAAATCAGAAAAATCATTCTACCCAATCTCAAGATATTCGTCTACAGTAATCAAAAGTGCGTGGTGTTGATGAAGTGCTAGACCAATGGAACAGAATAAAGATCGATAAGTGGAACAGAATCAAGGACCCAGAAAGAGAACTGCACCCTATGTACAATGGGGCCTTGACAAAGGTAAAAGGCATTTCAGTGGAGGAGAGAAAGCATTTTGAATAAATGGTGCTAGAGCAAGTGGACATGCATAGGCAAAGAAGAAGAAAGAGAAGCAGAAGAGGGAGCGGGAGAGGGGAGGAGGAGGTGGAGGACGAGGAGGCCGGGGACCACAATCTAAGTATCAAACCCTATACAAAACTTAACTCAGGCTGCCTGGGTGAGGCAGCCTGTGCGGCAGCCAGCTCTTGATTTCGGCTCTTGTCAAGCTCTCAGCGTCCCGGGACAAAGTCAGGCTCCAAGCTCACTGGTGAGGCTGCTTGAGGATGCTCTTTTCCCTTCTCCTTCCAGGCCCCTGCCCGCTCATGCACATGTTCACTCTCCCAGAAAGAAAAAAAAAAAGAGTATTTTAAAAAGTAGCTCAAAATTAATCACTGCCTTACATGAAAAATGATAAATCTTATAGGGAAAATGTGGGGAAAAAATTCCAGAATGGAAAGCTAGGTAAAGAATCCTCCAGTCGAACATCAAATTATTTTCCCTAAGGTTAAGTTGATTAATTAGACTTTATCCAACAATCAGAAATGTAAATCTGTGCCGTGTGAAAGACCTCCTTAAGAAGACCCAAAAGACAAGCTACCAACTTGGAGGAAATAGGTCCAAATCACATAGCTAATAGAGGACTCCTGTCTGAAGCATGGAAACTCAGAATTTGATCCCCAAGTAAGCATGCAATCTAGTTAGCAAAAGGAAATAGAAGGGGGGTGGGGAAAAAGTAATGGGCCTGCCACCTTTACCAAAGCGTAGACAGATGGAAACCACATAGAAAGTTGCCATTGGGGCAATTCAAATGAAAACTCCAGTGAGCTCTCACTGCACACCTATCACAGTGATTCAAACCAAATGCGCCAGAGAGGGAGAGAGAGACCCCACCACCAAATGCAAGGCAGGATGGGGAATGACTGGATCACTCCCGCATCACAGTTGGGAATGGAAAATGATAGAGCTGACTCTTGAAAACAGTTAAGAGTTTCTTTTCCTTTTCCAAGCCGTGAGTTACATTCCCGTTCACATGCAGTATAATATCAATTTCAGGTGTCCAATAGAGTGGCTCAACCCTTCCACACAGATTCTTTGAGAACTAGACTTGCTACCGCCATAGGAGCAGGTCATGGCACTATGGCATTTATCTTAGAGAAATCAAAACTTAACATTTGCTCCAAAGCCTGTAGGGGAATGTATCTGTGTCCTTATGAAAGCAGTGGGGCTGCCAAGGGGGTGGAAGGGACTGGAGTGGTTGGATATTGACACTTGACAGGGCTGCTGTAAGTGATAAACTCCTCTTGCTTCTTTGAAGGCCCCTTCCCCTTAATGGTGGTCCTGAGGACGAGGAGAATAGGAATGTCAACGATTTCAATCGCTTTCAACCTGCCAAGCATTAGAACACCATCTCTTCTACACTAGTTCACTCTCGTCTTAATCCTCAGTATCCCAAAGCAGACAGGTGGGGTCTGGTCCTAGAGGGGTTGCAGGCAGTGTCCCTTCCCCAGGCCATCTCCCCTATTGCCCAGAAGCCCAAAGACCAGGTCCCAGGCTTTCAACTCATCTAATTTCTGTGCCTTCTCTAGGGACACCAGGGAACTTCTGGGCTCTTTTTCTGCCTTCAAGGAGGCTCTGCGACGCTGGGTCTAGTGCTCTCAGCCGACTTGGACCACACGGCCAGTTGTCTCCTCCTGATGGGCCACCTATTGGCTCGGGTGGATCAGGTGAGGGCATGTCCTCTCAGAGAGATACATGGAGAACAGAATAGAGGACCTCTTTCTGGCATTGTTTACCCTAATCTCTCAGTGGTTGCTACCATCGCTTGACTTCCCTGGAATTTCAAGCCCAGGAGAGGGGGTTGGGTCAGCAGCCAGAACTGTGGCTTCACTCTTGTGTCTTTTTTGAATGTTTTCCGCAACCCAGAGGGCTTCCGACAACACCAATTGATAACCGCATATGGTTTCCGTGGGCCAGGCATCCAGGTGCATCTAGCCAGGGACCTGTGTCTCAGGATCTCTCACAAGGCTGCAGTCAAGATGTCATGTGGGTCTTCAGTCATCTCCAGGCTTGTTGGCGCGAAATCTGCTTGTGTGCTCACTCGGGCGGCTCCTAGCAGCCAGAGGTCCTCCATTGCGGTGAGCAAGAAATATTCATTCCTTGCCACATGGGCCTCTCCATCATACAGCCCACAAGGAGCAGGCGGCTTCCCTCGAAACCAATGGTGAGGGAGCGAGAGCAAGCCCAAGAGGAGACCAGTGTCTTTGTCTACGAGTCTCAGAAGGGACATGCTATCTATCTCTCGGGCCATATTCTGTCCTTTCGAAGTGAGGCAGGAGTTCCTGACTCTAATCCAGTGGTAGAGTATGGAACACAAAACGAGGTGTACCCACGAAGGGAATCGTTGGAGACCCTGAAAGGCTGCCCTCCATGCTTTGCTGGGACTTTACCTCAGCTAGGCATCACCATAATCCTTGCATCCAAACTAGAACGTGACCTATGAGAAAATTTTGTCAAGCCCTTCTGGGATCCTTACAGCAGCTTGCCTAGAAGTTCCTTGCACAAGGGAAGGGTGCCTGTGTGGCCTAGTCAGGTCAACGTCTGACTCTTGATTTCGTCTCAGGGCGTGGTCCCATGGTCTGTGAAATCCAGCCCAGCGTCTGGTTGTGCACTTGAGTGGGAAGGCTGTCTAGGAATCTCTCTCTCCCTGCCCCTCCCCCGCTTGCATGTGTGTGTGCCCTCGCTCTTTCTCTCTCTCAGAAATGAAGAAGCAGAAGTCATCGTATTGGTAGGAGTGTTAGTTATTTTCACATCAGTGGGTAATGAGACAACCTTGGCTTGGAATGGGAGCTCTGAAATTCACTAGCTGTGTGATCTTGAGGCAAGTTGTGTCCCCTCTCTGAACCTCAGTAGTATAGGACACACTGGGTTATTGGGACAATTAAGTGATCAGTAAAGGACACTTAAAACCCTTCGTTGCTTGGCATAGAATCCCTTCATACAATCAATTCTCAGTCGCAGTAGGATCAGCAATTTGATCGTTTTATTTTTTTGGTCCTTAACAATGAAAAATGCTCCCTCACATGGCTATAGGGAATAGGTAGCATCAGTTCAAGAATGGGGTGGATCTCCAGTCAAAGGAGCAATGGGTGTGGCTGAAGGGGTAAGGAAGCACAGGAGCTTTTGTGCTCTGGTTGTGAGTGTTGGTGGCTGCTGGGAAAGGGAATCAGACCTGCAGGGGACCCGAGAACTTGGAGTCTGGCCAGTGCACCCTTGTTCCCTTCTTGGGCTTCTGGGCTTTCAGGGGAGCCTGTGGCCCTTGAGGGCATTTGGAGGCTGTGCCCAGAAGAGCAGGAGCAGGAGCTGGAGCTGGAGCAGGAGCAGGAGCAGGAGCAGGAGGCCCCCCGGAGACAGGCTGTACCTTGGGCCCAGAGTTGGCCAGCTTCTGCCTGAGGCAATGGTTTTCTTCCTTGAGCCTTTGGAACTCCCTCTCTGCCCACAGAACAGCCTTCTGGCTCTCCTCACTTCTGTTCTCCACCAGGAGGCGCTCTCGGTCATGCAAGGAGGAGATTCTCTGCCATTCTCGGTGCAGGTCGTCGGCCATCTTCTTGTAGAGGCCTAAGTTCCAGTGGGCAGCATCCACCTTCCTGCGCACCTTGGCGAGATCGTTCTTCACTTGCAGGCAGCGTGCCTTCTCCTCCATCATCTTCCTCTCCAGGTGTTTGAGGTGCTCTTCGCACAGCTTAGGCTCTGCCTCGAGCTTCAGGTGCAGCTTCTGAATCTCCCTTTCCAGGAGGCTGTTTCGCTGGTGAAAAGATACTTGCTCAGCTTGGTGGATTGTTGTGTTTCCTGGGAGCTCTTCATTCCCCTGACGTGCCTTCTTCAGTGCCCTGGATGGCTTTCCTTGATTCAGGGGGCTCCCACGGGGCGCGTGATCAGTGGAGGAGGAGCCAGTCTGCACCTGCCTCCTTGAGCCCCCACCTTCCAGATGATCTCAAAGGAGTTCTAGCAGATGCATCACCGTCAGTAGGATCTGGCTGAGGGTGTGGTGTTGGCTCTGGCCCTCAGCGGGGGCCTGCCACGGCACACCTCCGTCAGGAAGCTCTGGCCTGCCTGCCTCCCCTGCCTCTTCCTGCCCTCTCAGTCCACAGCTGCCAATGTCCTGAGACAGAGGGTCTGCACTTCCCCGCAGATCAGGGCTGTCCTTGAAGTCTTCTGGCATAATCCTCGCAGGGGGTTCTCCATCGTCCTGGGCTGCTCCACAGATGGGATTTTCATCGGTGAGCTGGTGAGGGCTCTTCTTCAACAGCCTTTGCCGAACTCCCTTCAGCAGTTGCGTAGCGTCTCCCTGTGGCCCGCCAACGCTCGCCCGCGAGGAAGGAAGACCACCGACACAGGATTCTTCTCTATCACGCTTTATTGAAGTGCACTTGGTTGACGTCTGTAGGGTGATGGAAGCAGGAAGCGCCTGGGTAGAGCCAGGGCTGCACATATATACAGGCTAGCTGGGGCGTGTCTCATTCTGGGATACGTGGCTCACTATGGTAGGTCAGCCTTGTTGCTGGGCAGAATAAGCTTAAGGCCACGCGTCCAACCACTTGTTTACGAGGCTCTCCGGCGCCATCTTGTAATGGCGGCAACGGGTTGCCACATCTCCCCCTTTTTCTTTTATTTTGCAGTCATGGCTAAAATCAGAGGAGTGTCCCCTAGTAAACATGTCCTCCTTTGCCTAGGGACGGGAGAGAAACGGAGGTACCCGTATGCAGACACTCATGACTTTCAGGGTGGCTCACCCTGTGCACTCCTAGGTGCAAACCACCCGCGGAAAATGCAAGGTTGTCTCTATTCGGGTGCAATGGGCTACTCAAAGCCCTCCGAGTGCAAGAGCACAACCTATGTTTCATTTAACTTGCTGAGCCAAGCTTGGGGAGATGTTCCAGCCTCTATAGCGGCAAAGGCACGCGCTATGGCCACCTTCTCTCTTCTGCGAGCCCTCATTACCCTCAGAATTAAGAACAAAGCCACCAGTAGTCCTGCAAACATTAGCATGCCCATGACTCCTACTCCGAGAGTGGTAAAGCACAAGGTGCCTTGAAGGTTGAAATTTGTAGTGTTATAACGCTGTACCTTATTATTGATTTGTTTACAGGGTAAATCAAAAACACATTCTGGAACATACAGATGGGGTAATGTTTTTGTCGCGTTTGTGACTGGCATGGGGATGGGCCATGTTCTTGAAACGGCCCAAAAGGTAGCTCCCTCAACTCTGGTCAGGCAGATCATCAGCACTATCAGCATCTCCAGGGTTGGAGTCCATGTCTGCTTCTTTGGTGTTGTCATCGGTTCTTTCATCCAACTTTCACGTCAGTCGTGATGGCACCCACACCGGATCCGAGCGGTCCTGTGGAAAAACACAAACAGCTCCCCTGGATCTCCTAATCACGGGATCCGGTCCATACCATTTGTTATCCAGGATATCTTTCCACATTACACGTTCCTTTATGGCCTCAGCCTCTTCTGCGTGTCTATCTGCCGCACTTTTGCCATTGGCATCCAGAATTAAAAAATTGATAGTAAAGATTGCTAGGGATAGGCGATCTCGAGGGGTCATAACCGCCTCTATTCCCCCTTTTTGTTTTTGTATTAGTTCTTTAAGCGTGCGGTTAGCGCGCTCAAACCCAATCCCTTTCTATCATTTTTCAAGCTAGGACTGACTAGCTCTGATTCTCCCTGCAAGTATTTACCTAGGCCTTTGCCTGGCATATAGCCTTGTTTCATCATCAAATCTTTGCTCTGTTTGGAATACGTTCCCTCATTAGTCAGAATTAGATTTAATTGACTCTGGACATCTCTTCCCCAGAGATTGATGGGAAGGTCCAGTACGAACGGCTGAAAGGTCCCTTTGTTCCCTTCCATCCTCCAATGTAGAGTTTTTGCACTAATCTCAGGTGTGTTTTGATAGCCTAGCCCCTGTAATGTTTGAGAGGCCTTTTGCAGCGGCCAATTCCTTGGCCAGAATCGTTGGCTCATGACGCTTCGGTCAGCCCCCGTATCTATTAGACCGGTGAAGGCCTTTCCTTCTATCTCCAAACTACACATGGGGCGACCTGTTAGCTCCAAAGATAAGTAGGCCATATCGACTCCAGAGGATCCAAAGCCCTTATCTCCTCTGACCTTATTTTGGGCGGGGAAATGGTCATGCAAGGATGAGAGAACTACCAGCTGGGCTATTCTGTCCCCAGGGGCAATGGAGACAATGCCAAAAGGTGAGTGACACATAACCCTAATTGTACCCTGATAGTCTGGGTCAATGATCCCGGGGAGGACCAATAAGCCCCTCATGGTGCTGGATGATCGGCCTAAAACCAGCCCAGCCGAGCCTACAGGAAGAGGTCCTGACATGTCAGTAGGAACCGCTTGTATACCCATACGAGGGGTTAAAACCAGTCCGGCGGTGGCGCAGAGGTCCAGCCCCGCGGAGCCTGTCGTGGCTCGTCGGGTGCTCTCGGCGGCTGAAGGATCCCCTCCTGAAACGCCCCATATATTTTCGGGCCCTGAGGGCGTGGGCCCCTCTGCATGTTTTTTGACTCCGGGACATATGGGTTATTTATAGGTTGTCCATTAATGTCTTTTGTGGATCTACACTCATTGGCCCAATGTTTCCCCTTCTTGCATCTTGGGCATGTCCCTGGCTGCTTGGTATTTGGTCCCTTTGCCCTGAAGCCTTCCTTGTTAGGACAGTTTCTCTTTACGTGTCCCGGCTGTCCGCAAATGAAGCAGCCATCACGTCTCCCGTGCTTAGTAGCCGCTATCATAGCTCTGGCCAGTCCTTCATTGGTGAGTGGTCCTCCTATCTCTCTGCAGGCCTTTAGCCACGCATCTAAACCTTTTCCTTTCCATGGTGTGATTGCTCGCTGGCAATCCTTAGTGCATTGCTCATAAACAAGCTGTTGCACTAGAGGCATGGCCTCCTGAGCGTCTCCAAAAATTTTTCCAGCTGCCTCTATCATTCTAGCCACAAAATCTGAAAAAGGCTCATTCGGTCCTTGGATTATCTTAGGTTTCCTGATACCTCTCCCCGTTTAGGTATCATCCTCCATGCTCTTTTAAATATTTCTATGATCTGCTGATAAACAGGCACCGGGAAGGCCGTCTGGTTATCAGCCCACTGTCCCTGCCCCAGTAGCATATCAGCAGTCCAGGGTGCTGTGTTTGGTGTACGAGCATTCACTCGCGCCTGATTATGCGCGGCTTCTGTAACCACTGCTCTATAGTCTAGATACTGTCCTGTGTTTAGGCACGCTCGAGCTATCTCCCACCAATCATTTGGTGTCAGGGCTGCGGTGGTGATCCTATCCAGTAAAATTAACGTATACTGTGCATTGGGCCCCCAAGTACGGGCGGCCTCTACTAAGTCCTTCAACTGTTTGTAGGGTATGGGCTCATGATATCTTTGCTGGTTTTGGTTTTCAAAGACAGGGAACGCAACAGCGTCCAGCGGGGTGAACTCGGCAAGGCATCTGAGCGTTTTTCGAGAGAGCCTATGGGCCCCTCCGTTCTGCTTGCCTGGATAAGGCGGAGGCGGAGCTCTTGCCGGAGGCGGCAGTCCGTATCGCTCCTCCTCATATCTAGCCGCCTCTTCCTCTAACTCCTCCTCCTCGTCCTCCGTTAGTGAGTCATCTCCCGAGTCCCTCTCTTGCTTTACACTGAGAGCGGCGAATTCCTCATAGAACTCATCTAAACTCGGGTAGATGGGTGCACTGGGAGCGGTTGCCTGATGTTTTTTGTGCTTACTTTTATCATCTGTTTCCTTTTGTTTTTCACTTCCTCTTTTATATCCATTTTCTGACTTCTTCATTTGTTTTTTGTTTCCCCCTTCCTTTATACTACTTGATTCCGAAAGGCTGTCCTGATGTTCCGCTAAAGCACGCCTGCCCTTTTTCAGATGCTCTACGTGTTTTCCGTCCCGTAAGCACGCATGTACAACTCTCCATAAGGGTAGGGTGCCTGATTTAAGCTGCTGATTGGCCTTGGCTGCATCCAGATCTCTTCCTAACTTTTCCCAGCAGGGAAGGTTTAAGTACCCTGACACGGCAAACCACGGGGCACACTCATCTATGTCTTTAAGAACGGATTTGACTGTCCTCTCTGAGATCCTTAACCCCCTCTCTTTTAATAGTGCCTGTATGGGGCTCACGAAGTCTGGATATTTGCACTCACGTATCCAAAAGCAAAAAAGCAAGGCTACAACTGCAAGGACAATTATAGCTATAGCAGCTACCCAAGGCTCAAGTGTCCAAAATAACATACCGGGGAATACTTACCGGCGCCGACCACTTCGCATGTAGAGTTCTGAATCCTTTCTAGGCTCCCCGCGGTGTCCGCCGAACTATTCCCGGGTTTCGGCACCAGCTGTGGCCCGCCAACGCTCGCCCGCGAGGAAGGAAGACCACCGACACAGGATTCTTCTCTATCACGCTTTATTGAAGTGCACTTGGTTGAGGTTTGTAGGGTGATGGAAGCAGGAAGCGCCTGGGTAGAGCCAGGGCTGCACATATATACAGGCTAGCTGGGGCGTGTCTCATTCTGGGGTACGTGGCTCACTATGGTAGGTCAGCCTTGTTGCTGGGCAGAATAAGCTTAAGGACACGCGTCCAACCACTTGTTTACGAGGCTCTCCGGCGCCATCTTGTAATGGCGGCAACGGGTTGCCACATCTCCCACAGAAAAGTACCCGACATCTTGATTCAGGGCAGCCAGAGCAAGGATCTGTAGCGGGAGAGGACTGGCCTTGTGCTCCGATGATGCGACGGCTCCATGGGCTGGTGCATCCGGGTCGGTCTTCTCCATGTCTTTTCCAGATACTTCATTCTGGGCACAGGGCCCCTTTCTTCCTCTTAAGCGGAGTCCACACTTTACTGGAATGAACACCAGCAACACAGTGCACACGAGGATCTCCCAGCCAAACCCAGAGTCTCGTGGCCCATGTGGCCAACGTTCGATTATCGGCAACCCAGAAGCCCACAGCTGTTCCCGGAGAGCCCACAGCGGCTCCAGAACTGTGTGGGGAGACATTGTAATGGCCACCAGCTGGCTCCAGAGAGCCTGGGGGCTTTGTCTCTGATCACCAGTGTCCTCTCGGCCACTAGAAACTGCTTGGAACCCCTACGAGGGTTCCGTCTCCAATGCAAACCAGTGCCTGGCAACAGGAGCTGAAGGGAGTAGGGGTGGGGGAGGTGCACCCGAGACTCCAAGACAAATCAGTGCCTGGCAACAGGAGCTAACAGTCGTTGGGCAGCGGAGGAGAATCTCTATATAGTGTACCTGAAAAAAATGCAACCCTCTGTAGCATTGTCTTGGAATTAAACTTTGACACTTATATAAAAAAGTTAAAAATGAAACTAGATATCAAAGGGAGAAACATAACAAAATCTAAACACGTAGAAAGTAACTTTCTAGATTATCGGAGACAAAAGATAAAATTTCAGTGCACTGACCCGAAGGAAAATAAAACTACAACGTATTAAAATTGGTGGGACACAGCTAAATCAACAGAGAGCTCAATTTTTAGCACTCAATGCATACATTAGAAAGGAGGAGGAGCATCTGGGTGGCTCAGTCAGTTAGTCCAACTCTTGATTTTGACTCGGGTCATGGTCAACCTTGGGATAGTGAGGCTGAACCTGCATTGTGCTGGTGCTGGGCATGGTGGCTGCTTAATCATCTCTCTCTCTTTCTGCACCGCTTCCGTTTCTCTGTCTCTGTCTCTGTCTCTGTCTCTGTCTCTGTGTCTATCTCTCTCTCTCTCTCTAAAAAGAAAAGGAGTCTTAAAACTATAATCTTTCTATTTTAGAACCTAGAAAAAGAGGAGAAACTAAAACTAAAGAAGAAAACCAGAAGAATCCTTCTACCCCATTTCAAGATATTCGTCTACAGTAATCAAAAGTGCGTGGTGTTGGTGAAGAGCTAGACCAATGGAACAGAATACAGATGGATAAGTGGAACAGAATCAGGGACCCAGAAAGAGAACTACGCCCATATGTCGAATGGGGCCTTGACAAAGGTAAAAAGCCGTTCAGTGGAGGAGTGACAGCGTTTTGAATAAATGGTGCTAGAGCAAGTGGACATGCATAGGCAAAGAAGAAGGAGAAGCAGAAGAGGGAGCGGGAGAGGGGAGGAGGAGGTGGAGGACGAGGAGGCCGGGGACCACAATCTAAGTATCAAACCCTATACAAAACTTAACTCAGGCTGCCTGGGTGAGGCAGCCTGTGCGGCAGCCAGCTCTTGATTTCGGCTCTTGTCAAGCTCTCAGCGTCCCGGGACAAAGTCAGGCTCCAAGCTCACTGGCGAGGCTGCTTGAGGATGCTCTTTTCCCTTCTCCCTCCAGGCCCCTGCCCGCTCATGCACATGTTCACTCTCCCAAAGGAAAAAAAGAAAAAAAGAGTATTTTAAAAAGTAGCTCAAAATTAATCACTGCCTTACATGGAAAATGATAAATCTTATAGGGAAAATGTGGGGAAAAATTTCCAGAATGGAAAGCTAGGTACAGAATCCTCCAGTCGAACATCAAATTATTTTCCCTAAGGTAAAGTTGATTAATTAGACTTTATCCAACAATCAGAATTGTAAATCTGTGCCGTGTGAAAGACCTCCTTAAGAAGACCCAAAGACAAGCTACCAACTTGGAGGAAATAGGTCCAAATCACATAGCTAATAGAGGACTCCTGTCTGAAGCATGGAAACTCAGAATTTGATCCCCAAGTAAGCATGCAATCTAGTTAGCAAAAGGAAATAGAAGGGGGGTGGGGAAAAAGTAAAGGGCCTGCCACCTTTACCAAAGCGTAGACAGATGGAAACCACATAGAAAGTTGCCATTGGGGCAATTCAAATGAAAACTCCAGTGAGCTCTCACTGCACACCTATCACAGTGATTCAAACCAAATGCGCCAGAGAGGGAGAGAGAGACCCCACCACCAAATGCAAGGCAGGATATGGAATGACTGGATCACTCCCGCATCACAGTTGGGAATGGAAAATGATAGAGCTGACTCTTGAAAACAGTTAAGAGTTTCTTTTCCTTTTCCAAGCCGTGAGTTACATTCCCGTTCACATGCAGTATAATATCAATTTCAGGTGTCCAATAGAGTGGCTCAACCCTTCCACACAGATTCTTTGAGAACTAGACTTGCTACCGCCATAGGAGCAGGTCATGGCACTATGGCATTTATCTTAGAGAAATCAAAACTTAACGTTTGCTCCAAAGCCTGTAGGGGAATGTATCTGTGTCCTTATGAAAGCAGTGGGGCTGCCAAGGGGGTGGAAGGGACTGGAGTGGTTGGATATTGACACTTGACATGGCTGCTGTAAGTGATAAACTCCTCTTGCTTCTTTGAAGGCCCCTTCCCCTTAATGGTGGTCCTGAGGACGAGGAGAATAGGAATGTCAACGATTTCAATCGCTTTCAACCTGCCAAGCATTAGAACACCATCTCTTCTACACTAGTTCACTCTCGTCTTAATCCTCAGTATCCCAAAGCAGACAGGTGGGGTCTGGTTCAAGAGGGGTTGCAGGCAGTGTCCCTTCCACAGGCCATCTCCCCTCTTGCCCAGAAGCCCAATGACCAGGTCCCAGGCTTTCAACTCATCTAATTTCTGTGCCTTCTCTAGGGACACCAGGGAACTTCTGGGCTCTTTTTCTGGCTTCAAGGAGGCTCTGCGACGCTGGGTCTAGTGCTCTCAGCCGACTTGGACCACACGGCCAGTTGTCTCCTCCTGCATGGGCCACCTATTGGCTCGGGTGGATCAGGTGAGGGCATGTCCTCTCAGAGAGATACATGGAGAACAGAACAGAGGACCTCTTTCTGGCATTGTTTACCCTAATCTCTCAGTGGTTGCTACCATCGCTTGACTTCCCTGGAATTTCAAGCCCAGGAGAGGGGGGTGGGTCAGCAGCCAGAACGGTGGCTTCACCCTTGTGTCTTTTTTGAATGTTTTCCGCAACCCAGAGGGCTTCCGACAACACCAATTGATAACCGCATATGGTTTCCGTGGGCCAGGCATCCAGGTGCATCTAGCCAGGGACCTGTGTCTCAGGATCTCTCACAAGGCTGCAGTCAAGATGTCATGTGGGTCTTCAGTCATCTCCAGGCTTGTTGGCGGGAAATCTGCTTGTGTGCTCACTCGGGTGGCTCCTAGCAGCCAGAGGTCCTCCATTGCGGTGAGCAAGAAATATTCATTCCTTGCCACATGGGCCTCTCCATCATACAGCCCACAAGGAGCAGGCGGCTTCCCTCGAAACCAATGGTGAGGGAGCGAGAGCAAGCCCAAGAGGAGACCAGTGTCTTTGTCTACGAGCCTCAGAAGGGACATGCTATCTATCTCTCGGGCCATATTCTGTCCTTTCGAAGTGAGGCAGGAGTTCCTGACTCTAATCCAGTGGTAGAGTATGGAACACAAAACGAGGTGTACCCATGAAGGGAATCGTTGGAGACCCTGAAAGGCTGCCCTCCATGCTTTGCTGGGACTTTACCTCAGCTAGGCATCACCATAATCCTTGCATCCAAACTAGAACGTGACCTATGAGAAAATTTTGTCAAGCCCTTCTGGGATCCTTACAGCAGCTTGCCTAGAAGTTCCTTGCACAAGGGAAGGGTGCCTGTGTGGCTTAGTCAGGTCAACGTCTGACTCTTGATTTCGGCTCAGGGCGTGGTCCCATGGTCTGTGAAATCCAGCCCAGCGTCTGGTTGTGCACTTGAGTGGGAAGGCTGTCTAGGAATCTCTCTCTCCCTGCCCCTCTCCCGCTTGCATGTGTGTGTGCCCTCGCTCTTTCTCTCTCTCAGAAATGAAGAAGCAGAAGTCATCGTAGTGGTAGGAGTGGTAGTTATTTTCACATCAGTGGGTAATGAGACAACCTTGGCTTGGAATGGGAGCTCTGAAATTCACTAGCTGTGTGATCTTGGGGCAAGTTGTGTCCCCTCTCTGAACCTCAGTAGTATAGGACACACTGGGTTATTGGGACAATTAAGTGATCAGTAAAGGACACTTAAAACCCTTGGTTGCTTGGCATAGAATCCCTTCATACAATCAATTCTCAGTCGCAGTAGGATCAGCAATTTGATCGTTTTATTTTTTTGGTCCTTAACAATGAAAAATGCTCTCTCACATGGCTATAGGGAATAGGTAGCATCAGTTCAAGAATGGGGTGGATCTCCAGTCAAAGGAGCAATGGGTGTGGCTGAAGGGGTAAGGAAGCACAGGAGCTTTTGTGCTCTGGTTGTGAGTGTCGGTGGCTGCTGGGAAAGGGAATCAGACCTGCAGGGGACCCGAGAACTTGGAGTCTGGCCAGTGCACCCTTGCTCCCTTCTTGGGCTTCTGGGCTTTGAGGGGAGCCTGTGGCCCTTGAGGGCATTTGGAGGCTGTGCCCAGAAGAGCAGGAGCAGGAGCTGGAGCTGGAGCAGGAGCAGGTGCAGGAGCAGGAGGCCCCCCGGAGACAGGCTGGACCTTGTGCCCAGAGTTGGCCAGCTTCTGCCTGAGGCAATGGTTTTCTTCCTTGAGCCTTTGGAACTCCCTCTCTGCCCACAGAACAGCCTTCTGGCTCTCCTCACTTCTGTTCTCCACCAGGAGGCGCTCTCGGTCATGCAAGGAGGAGATTCTCTGCCATTCTTGGTGCAGGTCGTCGGCCATCTTCTTGTAGAGGCCTAAGTTCCAGTGGGCAGCATCCACCTTCCTGCGCACCTTGGCGAGTTCGTTCTTCACTTGCAGGCAGCGTGCCTTCTCCTCCATCATCTTCCTCTCCAGGTGTTTGAGGTGCTCTTCGCACAGCTTAGACTGTGCCTCGAGCTTCAGGTGCAGCTTCTGAATCTCCCTTTCCAGGAGGCTGTTTCGCTGGTGAAAAGATACTTGCTCAGCTTGGTGGATTGTTGTGTTTCCTGGGAGCTCTTCATTCCCCGGACGTGCCTTCTTCAGTGCCCTGGATGGCTTTCCTTGATTCAGGGGGCTCCCACGGGGCACGTGATCAGTGGAGGAGGAGCCAGTCTGCACCTGCCTCCTTGAGCCCCCACCTTCCAGATGATCTCGAAGGAGCTCTAGCAGATGCATCACCGTCAGTAGGATCTGGCTGAGGGTGTGGTGTTGGCTCTGGCCCTCAGCGGGGGCCTGCCACGGCACACCTCCGTCAGGAAGCTCTGGCCTGCCTGCCTCCCCTGCCTCTTCCTGCCCTCTCAGTCCACAGCTGCCAATGTCCTGAGACAGAGGGTCTGCACTTCCCCGCAGATCAGGGCTGTCCTTGAAGTCTTCTGGCATATTCCTCGCAGGGGGTTCTCCATCGTCCTGGGCTGCTCCACAGATGGGATTTTCATCGGTGAGCTGGTGAGGGCTCTTCTTCAACAGCCTTTGCCGAACTCCCTTCAGCAGTTGCGTAGCGTCTCCCACAGAAAAGTACCCGACATCTTGATTCAGGGCAGCCAGAGCAAGGATCTGTAGCGGGAGAGGACTGGCCTTGTGCTCCGATGATGCGACGGCTCCATGGGCTGGTTCATCCGGGTCGGTCTTCTCCATGTCTTTTCCAGATACTTCATTCTGGGCGCAGTGCCCCTTTCTTCCTCTTAAGCGGAGTCCACACTTTACTGGAATGAACACCAGCAACACAGTGCACACGAGGATCTCCCAGCCAAACCCAGAGTCTCGTGGCCCATGTGGCCAACGTTCGATTATCGGCAACCCAGAAGCCCACAGCTGTTCCCGGAGAGCCCACAGCGGCTCCAGAACTGTGTGGGGAGACATTGTAATGGCCACCAGCTGGCTCCAGAGAGCCTGGGGGCTTTGTCTCTGATCACCAGTGTCCTCTCGGCCACTAGAAACTGCTTGGAACCCCTACGAGGGTTCCGTCTCCAATGCAAACCAGTGCCTGGCAACAGGAGCTGAAGGGAGTAGGGGTGGGGGAGGTGCACCCGAGACTCCAAGGCAAATTATTGCCTGGCAACAGGAGCTAACAGTCGTTGGGCAGCGGAGGAGAATCTCTATATTGTGTACCTGAAAAAAATGCAACCCTATGTAGCATTGTCTTGGAATTAAACTTTGACACTTATAAAAAAAAGTGAAAAATGAAACTAGATATCAAAGGGAGAAAGATAACAAAATCTAAACACGTAGAAAGTAACTTTCTAGATTATCGGAGACAAAAGATAAAATTTCAGTGCACTGACCCGAAGGAAAATAAAACTACAACGTATTAAAATTGATGGGACACAGCTAAATCAACAGAGAGCTCCATTTTTAGCACTCAATGCATACATTAGAAAGGAGGAGGAGCATCTGGGTGGCTCAGTCAGTTAGTCCAACTCTTGATTTTGACTCGGGTCATGGTCAACCTTGGGATAGTGAGGCTGAACCTGCATTGTGCTGGTGCTGGGCATGGTGGCTGCTTAATCATCTCTCTCTCTTTCTGCACCGCTTTCGTTTCTCTGTCTCTGTCTCTGTCTTTGTCTCTGTGTCTATCTCTCTCTCTCTCTCTAAAAAGAAAAGGAGTCTCAAAACTATAATCTTTCTATTTTAGAACCTAGAAAAAGAGGAGAAACTAAAACTAAAGAAGAAAACCAGAAGAATCCTTCTACCCCATTTCAAGATATTCGTCTACAGTAATCAAAAGTGCGTGGTGTTGGTGAAGAGTTAGACCAATGGAACAGAATAAAGATGGATAAGTGGAACAGAATCAGGGACCCAGAAAGAGAACTACGCCCATATGTCGAATGGGGCCTTGACAAAGGTAAAAAGCCGTTCAGTGGAGGAGTGACAGCGTTTTGAATAAATGGTGCTAGAGCAAGTGGACATGCATAGGCAAAGAAGAAGGAGAAGCAGAAGAGGGAGCGGGAGAGGGGAGGAGGAGGTGGAGGACGAGGAGGCCGGGGACCACAATCTAAGTATCAAACCCTATACAAAACTTAACTCAGGCTGCCTGGGTGAGGCAGCCTGTGCGGCAGCCAGCTCTTGATTTCGGCTCTTGTCAAGCTCTCAGCGTCCCGGGACAAAGTCAGGCTCCAAGCTCACTGGCGAGGCTGCTTGAGGATGCTCTTTTCCCTTCTCCCTCCAGGCCCCTGCCCGCTCATGCACATGTTCACTCTCCCAAAGGAAAAAAAGAAAAAAAGAGTATTTTAAAAAGTAGCTCAAAATTAATCACTGCCTTACATGGAAAATGATAAATCTTATAGGGAAAATGTGGGGGAAAATTTCCAGAATGGAAAGCTAGGTACAGAATCCTCCAGTCGAACATCAAATTATTTTCCCTAAGGTAAAGTTGATTAATTAGACTTTATCCAACAATCAGAATTGTAAATCTGTGCCGTGTGAAAGACCTCCTTAAGAAGACCCAAAAGACAAGCTACCAACTTGGAGGAAATAGGTCCAAATCACATAGCTAATAGAGGACTCCTGTCTGAAGCATGGAAACTCAGAATTTGATCCCCAAGTAAGCATGCAATCTAGTTAGCAAAAGGAAATAGAAGGGGGGTGGGGAAAAAGTAAAGGGCCTGCCACCTTTACCAAAGCGTAGACAGATGGAAACCACATAGAAAGTTGCCATTGGGGCAATTCAAATGAAAACTCCAGTGAGCTCTCACTGCACACCTATCACAGTGATTCAAACCAAATGCGCCAGAGAGGGAGAGAGAGACCCCACCACCAAATGCAAGGCAGGATGTGGAATGACTGGATCACTCCCGCATCACAGTTGGGAATGGAAAATGATAGAGCTGACTCTTGAAAACAGTTAAGAGTTTCTTTTCCTTTTCCAAGCCGTGAGTTACATTCCCGTTCACATGCAGTATAATATCAATTTCAGGTGTCCAATAGAGTGGCTCAACCCTTCCACACAGATTCTTTGAGAACTAGACTTGCTACCGCCATAGGAGCAGGTCATGGCACTATGGCATTTATCTTAGAGAAATCAAAACTTAACGTTTGCTCCAAAGCCTGTAGGGGAATGTATCTGTGTCCTTATGAAAGCAGTGGGGCTGCCAAGGGGGTGGAAGGGACTGGAGTGGTTGGATATTGACACTTGACAGGGCTGCTGTAAGTGGTAAACTCCTCTTGCTTCTTTGAAGGCCGCTTCCCCTTAATGGTGGTCCTGAGGACGAGGAGAATAGGAATGTCAACGATTTCAATCGCTTTAAACCTGCCAAGCATTAGAACACCATCTCTTCTACACTAGTTCACTCTCGTCTTAATCCTCAGTATCCCAAAGCAGACAGGTGGGGTCTGGTCCAAGAGGGGTTGCAGGCAGTGTCCCTTCCACAGGCCATCTCCCCTCTTGCCCAGAAGCCCAATGACCAGGTCCCAGGCTTTCAACTCATCTAATTTCTGTGCCTTCTCTAGGGACACCAGGGAACTTCTGGGCTCTTTTTCTGGCTTCAAGGAGGCTCTGCGACGCTGGGTCTAGTGCTCTCAGCCGACTTGGACCACACGGCCAGTTGTCTCCTCCTGCATGGGCCACCTATTGGCTCGGGTGGATCAGGTGAGGGCATGTCCTCTCAGAGAGATACATGGAGAACAGAATAGAGGACCTCTTTCTGGCATTGTTTACCCTACTCTCTCAGTGGTTGCTACCATCGCTTGACTTCCCTGGAATTTCAAGCCCAGGAGAGGGGGGTGGGTCAGCAGCCAGAACGGTGGCTTCACCCTTGTGTCTTTGTTGAATGTTTTCCGCAACCCAGAGGGCTTCCGACAACACCAATTGATAACCGCATATGGTTTCCGTGGGCCAGGCATCCAGGTGCATCTAGCCAGGGACCTGTGTCTCAGGATCTCTCACAAGGCTGCAGTCAAGATGTCATGTGGGTCTTCAGTCATCTCCAGGCTTGTTGGCGGGAAATCTGCTTGTGTGCTCACTCGGGTGGCTCCTAGCAGCCAGAGGTCCTCCATTGCGGTGAGCAAGAAATATTCTTTCCTTGCCACATGGGCCTCTCCATCATACAGCCCACAAGGAGCAGGCGGCTTCCCTCGAAACCAATGGTGAGGGAGCGAGAGCAAGCCCAAGAGGAGACCAGTGTCTTTGTCTACGAGCCTCAGAAGGGACATGCTATCTATCTCTCGGGCCATATTCTGTCCTTTCGAAGTGAGGCAGGAGTTCCTGACTCTAATCCCGTGGTAGAGTATGGAACACAAAACGAGGTGTACCCACGAAGGGAATCGTTGGAGACCCTGAAAGGCTGCCCTCCATGCTTTGCTGGGACTTTACCTCAGCTAGGCATCACCATAATCCTTGCATCCAGACTAGAACGTGACCTATGAGAAAATTTTGTCAAGCCCTTCTGGGATCCTTACAGCAGCTTGCCTAGAAGTTCCTTGCACAAGGGAAGGGTGCCTGTGTGGCTTAGTCAGGTCAACGTCTGACTCTTGATTTCGGCTCAGGGCGTGGTCCCATGGTCTGTGAAATCCAGCCCAGCGTCTGGTTGTGCACTTGAGTCGAAGGCTGTCTAGGAATCTCTCTCTCCCTGCCCCTCCCCCGCTTGCATGTGTGTGTGCCCTCGCTCTTTCTCTCTCTCAGAAATGAAGAAGCAGAAGTCATCGTAGTGGTAGGAGTGGTAGTTATTTTCACATCAGTGGGTAATGAGACAACCTTGGCTTAGAATGGGAGCTCTGAAATTCACTAGCTGTGTGATCTTGGGGCAAGTTGTGTCCCCTCTCTGAACCTCAGTAGTCTATGACACACTGGGTTATTGGGACAATTAAGTGATCAGTAAAGGACACTTAAAACCCTTCGTTGCTTGGCATAGAATCCCTTCATACAATCAATTCTCAGTCGCAGTAGGATCAGCAATTTGATCGTTTTATTTTTTTGGTCCTTAACAATGAAAAATGCTCTCTCACATGGCTATAGGGAATAGGTAGCATCAGTTCAAGAATGGGGTGGATCTCCAGTCAAAGGAGCAATGGGTGTGGCTGAAGGGGTAAGGAAGCACAGGAGCTTTTGTGCTCTACTTGTGAGTGTCGGTGGCTGCTGGGAAAGGGAATCAGACCTGCAGGGGACCCGAGAACTTGGAGTCTGGCCAGTGCACCCTTGCTCCCTTCTTGGGCTTCTGGGCTTTGAGGGGAGCCTGTGGCCCTTGAGGGCATTTGGAGGCTGTGCCCAGAAGAGCAGGAGCAGGAGCTGGAGCTGGAGCAGGAGCAGGAGCAGGAGGCCCCCCGGAGACAGGCTGGACCTTGGGCCCAGAGTTGGCCAGCTTCTGCCTGAGGCAATGGTTTTCTTCCTTGAGCCTTTGGAACTCCCTCTCTGCCCACAGAACAGCCTTCTGGCTCTCCTCACTTCTGTTCTCCACCAGGAGGCGCTCTCGGTCATGCAAGGAGGAGATTCTCTGCCATTCTCGGTGCAGGTCCTCGGCCATCTTCTTGTAGAGGCCTAAGTTCCAGTGGGCAGCATCCACCTTCCTGCGCACCTTGGCGAGTTCGTTCTTCACTTGCAGGCAGCGTGCCTTCTCCTCCATCATCTTCCTCTCCAGGTGTTTGAGGTGCTCTTCGCACAGCTTAGGCTCTGCCTCGAGCTTCAGGTGCAGCTTCTGAATCTCCCTTTCCAGGAGGCTGTTTCGCTGGTGAAAAGATACTTGCTCAGCTTGGTGGATTGTTGTGTTTCCTGGGAGCTCTTCATTCCCCTGACGTGCCTTCTTCAGTGCCCTGGATGGCTTTCCTTGATTCAGGGGGCTCCCACGGGGCACGTGATCAGTGGAGGAGGAGCCAGTCTGCACCTGCCTCCTTGAGCCCCCACCTTCCAGATGATCTCGAAGGAGCTCTAGCAGATGCATCACCGTCAGTAGGATCTGGCTGAGGGTGTGGTGTTGGCTCTGGCCCTCAGCGGGGGCCTGCCACGGCACACCTCCGTCAGGAAGCTCTGGCCTGCCTGCCTCCCCTGCCTCTTCCTGCCCTCTCAGTCCACAGCTGCCAATGTCCTGAGACAGAGGGTCTGCACTTCCCCGCAGATCAGGGCTGTCCTTGAAGTCTTCTGGCATATTCCTCACAGGGGGTTCTCCATCGTCCTGGGCTGCTCCACAGATGGGATTTTCATCGGTGAGCTGGTGAGGGCTCTTCTTCAACAGCCTTTGCCGAACTCCCTTCAGCAGTTGCGTAGCGTCTCCCACAGAAAAGTACCCGACATCTTGATTCAGGGCAGCCAGAGCAAGGATCTGTAGCGGGAGAGGACTGGCCTTGTGCTCCGATGATGCGACGGCTCCATGGGCTGGTGCATCCGGGTCGGTCTTCTCCATGTCTTTTCCAGATACTTCATTCTGGGCACAGTGCCCCTTTCTTCCTCTTAAGCGGAGTCCACACTTTACTGGAATGAACACCAGCAACACAGTGCACACGAGGATCTCCCAGCCAAACCCAGAGTCTCGTGGCCCATGTGGCCAACGTTCGATTATCGGCAACCCAGAAGCCCACAGCTGTTCCCGGAGAGCCCACAGCGGCTCCAGAACTGTGTGGGGAGACATTGTAATGGCCACCAGCTGGCTCCAGAGAGCCTGGGGGCTTTGTCTCTGATCACCAGTGTCCTCTCGGCCACTAGAAACTGCTTGGAACCCCTACGAGGGTTCCGTCTCCAATGCAAACCAGTGCCTGGCAACAACAGGAGCTGAAGGGAGTAGGGGTGGGGGAGGTGCACCCGAGACTCCAACGCAAATCAGTGCCTGGCAACAGGAGCTAACAGTCCTTGGGCAGCGGAGGAGAATCTCTATATTGTGTACCTGAAAAAAATGCAACCCTATGTAGCATTGTCTTGGAATTAAACTTTGACACTTATAAAAAAAAGTGAAAAATGAAACTAGATATCAAAGGGAGAAACATAACAAAATCTAAACACGTAGAAAGTAACTTTCTAGATTATCGGAGACAAAAGATAAAATTTCAGTGCACTGACCCGAAGGAAAATAAAACTACAACGTATTAAAATTGATGGGACACAGCTAAATCAACAGAGAGCTCCATTTTTAGCACTCAATGCATACATTAGAAAGGAGGAGGAGCATCTGGGTGGCTCAGTCAGTTAGTCCAACTCTTGATTTTGACTCGGGTCATGGTCAACCTTGGGATAGTGAGGCTGAACCTGCATTGTGCTGGTGCTGGGCATGGTGGCTGCTTAATCATCTCTCTCTCTTTCTGCACCGCTTCCGTTTCTCTGTCTCTGTCTCTGTCTCTGTCTCTGTCTCTGTGTCTATCTCTCTCTCTCTCTCTAAAAAGAAAAGGAGTCTCAAAACTATAATCTTTCTATTTTAGAACCTAGAAAAAGAGGAGAAACTAAAACTAAAGAAGAAAACCAGAAGAATCCTTCTACCCCATTTCAAGATATTCGTCTACAGTAATCAAAAGTGCGTGGTGTTGGTGAAGAGTTAGACCAATGGAACAGAATAAAGATGGATAAGTGGAACAGAATCAGGGACCCAGAAAGAGAACTACGCCCATATGTCGAATGGGGCCTTGACAAAGGTAAAAAGCCGTTCAGTGGAGGAGTGACAGCGTTTTGAATAAATGGTGCTAGAGCAAGTGGACATGCATAGGCAAAGAAGAAGGAGAAGCAGAAGAGGGAGCGGGAGAGGGGAGGAGGAGGTGGAGGACGAGGAGGCCGGGGACCACAATCTAAGTATCAAACCCTATACAAAACTTAACTCAGGCTGCCTGGGTGAGGCAGCCTGTGCGGCAGCCAGCTCTTGATTTCGGCTCTTGTCAAGCTCTCAGCGTCCCGGGACAAAGTCAGGCTCCAAGCTCACTGGCGAGGCTGCTTGAGGATGCTCTTTTCCCTTCTCCCTCCAGGCCCCTGCCCGCTCATGCACATGTTCACTCTCCCAAAGGAAAAAAAGAAAAAAAGAGTATTTTAAAAAGTAGCTCAAAATTAATCACTGCCTTACATGGAAAATGATAAATCTTATAGGGAAAATGTGGGGGAAAATTTCCAGAATGGAAAGCTAGGTACAGAATCCTCCAGTCGAACATCAAATTATTTTCCCTAAGGTAAAGTTGATTAATTAGACTTTATCCAACAATCAGAATTGTAAATCTGTGCCATGTGAAAGACCTCCTTAAGAAGACCCAAAAGACAAGCTACCAACTTGGAGGAAATAGGTCCAAATCACATAGCTAATAGAGGACTCCTGTCTGAAGCATGGAAACTCAGAATTTGATCCCCAAGTAAGCATGCAATCTAGTTAGCAAAAGGAAATAGAAGGGGGGTGGGGAAAAAGTAAAGGGCCTGCCACCTTTACCAAAGCGTAGACAGATGGAAACCACATAGAAAGTTGCCATTGGGGCAATTCAAATGAAAACTCCAGTGAGCTCTCACTGCACACCTATCACAGTGATTCAAACCAAATGCGCCAGAGAGGGAGAGAGAGACCCCACCACCAAATGCAAGGCAGGATGTGGAATGACTGGATCACTCCCGCATCACAGTTGGGAATGGAAAATGATAGAGCTGACTCTTGAAAACAGTTAAGAGTTTCTTTTCCTTTTCCAAGCCCTGAGTTACATTCCCGTTCACATGCAGTATAATATCAATTTCAGGTGTCCAATAGAGTGGCTCAACCCTTCCACACAGATTCTTTGAGAACTAGACTTGCTACCGCCATAGGAGCAGGTCATGGCACTATGGCATTTATCTTAGAGAAATCAAAGCTTAACGTTTGCTCCAAAACCTGTAGGGGAATGTATCTGTGTCCTTATGAAAGCAGTGGGGCTGCCAAGGGGGTGGAAGGGACTGGAGTGGTTGGATATTGACACTTGACAGGGCTGCTGTAAGTGGTAAACTCCTCTTGCTTCTTTGAAGGCCGCTTCCCCTTAATGGTGGTCCTGAGGACGAGGAGAATAGGAATGTCAACGATTTCAATCGCTTTCAACCTGCCAAGCATTAGAACACCATCTCTTCTACACTAGTTCACTCTCGTCTTAATCCTCAGTATCCCAAAGCAGACAGGTGGGGTCTGGTCCAAGAGGGGTTGCAGGCAGTGTCCCTTCCACAGGCCATCTCCCCTCTTGCCCAGAAGCCCAATGACCAGGTCCCAGGCTTTCAACTCATCTAATTTCTGTGCCTTCTCTAGGGACACCAGGGAACTTCTGGGCTCTTTTTCTGGCTTCAAGGAGGCTCTGCGACGCTGGGTCTAGTGCTCTCAGCCGACTTGGACCACACGGCCAGTTGTCTCCTCCTGCATGGGCCACCTATTGGCTCGGGTGGATCAGGTGAGGGCATGTCCTCTCAGAGAGATACATGGAGAACAGAATAGAGGACCTCTTTCTGGCATTGTTTACCCTAATCTCTCAGTGGTTGCTACCATCGCTTGACTTCCCTGGAATTTCAAGCCCAGGAGAGGGGGGTGGGTCAGCAGCCAGAACGGTGGCTTCACCCTTGTGTCTTTGTTGAATGTTTTCCGCAACCCAGAGGGCTTCCGACAACACCAATTGATAACCGCATATGGTTTCCGTGGGCCAGGCATCCAGGTGCATCTAGCCAGGGACCTGTGTCTCAGGATCTCTCACAAGGCTGCAGTCAAGATGTCATGTGGGTCTTCAGTCATCTCCAGGCTTGTTGGCGGGAAATCTGCTTGTGTGCTCACTCGGGTGGCTCCTAGCAGCCAGAGGTCCTCCATTGCGGTGAGCAAGAAATATTCTTTCCTTGCCACATGGGCCTCTCCATCATACAGCCCACAAGGAGCAGGCGGCTTCCCTCGAAACCAATGGTGAGGGAGCGAGAGCAAGCCCAAGAGGAGACCAGTGTCTTTGTCTACGAGCCTCAGAAGGGACATGCTATCTATCTCTCGGGCCATATTCTGTCCTTTCGAAGTGAGGCAGGAGTTCCTGACTCTAATCCCGTGGTAGAGTATGGAACACAAAACGAGGTGTACCCACGAAGGGAATCGTTGGAGACCCTGAAAGGCTGCCCTCCATGCTTTGCTGGGACTTTACCTCAGCTAGGCATCACCATAATCCTTGCATCCAAACTAGAACGTGACCTATGAGAAAATTTTGTCAAGCCCTTCTGGGATCCTTACAGCAGCTTGCCTAGAAGTTCCTTGCACAAGGGAAGGGTGCCTGTGTGGCTTAGTCAGGTCAACGTCTGACTCTTGATTTCGGCTCAGGGCGTGGTCCCATGGTCTGTGAAATCCAGCCCAGCGTCTGGTTGTGCACTTGAGTCGAAGGCTGTCTAGGAATCTCTCTCTCCCTGCCCCTCCCCCGCTTGCATGTGTGTGTGCCCTCGCTCTTTCTCTCTCTCAGAAATGAAGAAGCAGAAGTCATCGTAGTGGTAGGAGTGGTAGTTATTTTCACATCAGTGGGTAATGAGACAACCTTGGCTTAGAATGGGAGCTCTGAAATTCACTAGCTGTGTGATCTTGGGGCAAGTTGTGTCCCCTCTCTGAACCTCAGTAGTCTATGACACACTGGGTTATTGGGACAATTAAGTGATCAGTAAAGGACACTTAAAACCCTTCGTTGCTTGGCATAGAATCCCTTCATACAATCAATTCTCAGTCGCAGTAGGATCAGCAATTTGATCGTTTTATTTTTTTGGTCCTTAACAATGAAAAATGCTCTCTCACATGGCTATAGGGAATAGGTAGCATCAGTTCAAGAATGGGGTGGATCTCCAGTCAAAGGAGCAATGGGTGTGGCTGAAGGGGTAAGGAAGCACAGGAGCTTTTGTGCTCTGGTTGTGAGTGTCGGTGGCTGCTGGGAAAGGGAATCAGACCTGCAGGGGACCCGAGAACTTGGAGTCTGGCCAGTGCACCCTTGCTCCCTTCTTGGGCTTCTGGGCTTTGAGGGGAGCCTGTGGCCCTTGAGGGCATTTGGAGGCTGTGCCCAGAAGAGCAGGAGCAGGAGCTGGAGCTGGAGCAGGAGCAGGAGCAGGAGGCCCCCCGGAGACAGGCTGGACCTTGGGCCCAGAGTTGGCCAGCTTCTGCCTGAGGCAATGGTTTTCTTCCTTGAGCCTTTGGAACTCCCTCTCTGCCCACAGAACAGCCTTCTGGCTCTCCTCACTTCTGTTCTCCACCAGGAGGCGCTCTCGGTCATGCAAGGAGGAGATTCTCTGCCATTCTCGGTGCAGGTCATCGGCCATCTTCTTGTAGAGGCCTAAGTTCCAGTGGGCAGCATCCACCTTCCTGCGCACCTTGGCGAGTTCGTTCTTCACTTGCAGGCAGCGTGCCTTCTCCTCCATCATCTTCCTCTCCAGGTGTTTGAGGTGCTCTTCGCACAGCTTAGGCTCTGCCTCGAGCTTCAGGTGCAGCTTCTGAATCTCCCTTTCCAGGAGGCTGTTTCGCTGGTGAAAAGATACTTGCTCAGCTTGGTGGATTGTTGTGTTTCCTGGGAGCTCTTCATTCCCCTGACGTGCCTTCTTCAGTGCCCTGGATGGCTTTCCTTGATTCAGGGGGCTCCCACGGGGCACGTGATCAGTGGAGGAGGAGCCAGTCTGCACCTGCCTCCTTGAGCCCCCACCTTCCAGATGATCTCGAAGGAGCTCTAGCAGATGCATCACCGTCAGTAGGATCTGGCTGAGGGTGTGGTGTTGGCTCTGGCCCTCAGCGGGGGCCTGCCACGGCACACCTCCGTCAGGAAGCTCTGGCCTGCCTGCCTCCCCTGCCTCTTCCTGCCCTCTCAGTCCACAGCTGCCAATGTCCTGAGACAGAGGGTCTGCACTTCCCCGCAGATCAGGGCTCTCCTTGAAGTCTTCTGGCATATTCCTCACAGGGGGTTCTCCATCGTCCTGGGCTGCTCCACAGATGGGATTTTCATCGGTGAGCTGGTGAGGGCTCTTCTTCAACAGCCTTTGCCGAACTCCCTTCAGCAGTTGCGTAGCGTCTCCCACAGAAAAGTACCCGACATCTTGATTCAGGGCAGCCAGAGCAAGGATCTGTAGCGGGAGAGGACTGGCCTTGTGCTCCGATGATGCGACGGCTCCATGGGCTGGTGCATCCGGGTCGGTCTTCTCCATGTCTTTTCCAGATACTTCATTCTGGGCACAGGGCCCCTTTCTTCCTCTTAAGCGGAGTCCACACTTTACTGGAATGAACACCAGCAACACAGTGCACACGAGGATCTCCCAGCCAAACCCAGAGTCTCGTGGCCCATGTGGCCAACGTTCGATTATCGGCAACCCAGAAGCCCACAGCTGTTCCCGGAGAGCCCACAGCGGCTCCAGAACTGTGTGGGGAGACATTGTAATGGCCACCAGCTGGCTCCAGAGAGCCTGGGGGCTTTGTCTCTGATCACCAGTGTCCTCTCGGCCACTAGAAACTGCTTGGAACCCCTACGAGGGTTCCGTCTCCAATGCAAACCAGTGCCTGGCAACAACAGGAGCTGAAGGGAGTAGGGGTGGGGGAGGTGCACCCGAGACTCCAACGCAAATCAGTGCCTGGCAACAGGAGCTAACAGTCCTTGGGCAGCGGAGGAGAATCTCTATATTGTGTACCTGAAAAAAATGCAACCCTATGTAGCATTGTCTTGGAATTAAACTTTGACACTTATAAAAAAAAGTGAAAAATGAAACTAGATATCAAAGGGAGAAACATAACAAAATCTAAACACGTAGAAAGTAACTTTCTAGATTATCGGAGACAAAAGATAAAATTTCAGTGCACTGACCCGAAGGAAAATAAAACTACAACGTATTAAAATTGATGGGACACAGCTAAATCAACAGAGAGCTCCATTTTTAGCACTCAATGCATACATTAGAAAGGAGGAGGAGCATCTGGGTGGCTCAGTCAGTTAGTCCAACTCTTGATTTTGACTCGGGTCATGGTCAACCTTGGGATAGTGAGGCTGAACCTGCATTGTGCTGGTGCTGGGCATGGTGGCTGCTTAATCATCTCTCTCTCTTTCTGCACCGCTTCCGTTTCTCTGTCTCTGTCTCTGTCTCTGTCTCTGTGTCTATCTCTCTCTCTCTCTCTAAAAAGAAAAGGAGTCTCAAAACTATAATCTTTCTATTTTAGAACCTAGAAAAAGAGGAGAAACTAAAACTAAAGAAGAAAACCAGAAGAATCCTTCTACCCCATTTCAAGATATTCGTCTACAGTAATCAATAGTGCGTGGTGTTGGTGAAGAGCTAGACCAATGGAATAGAATAAAGATGGATAAGTGGAACAGAATCAGGGACCCAGAAAGAGAACTACACCCATATGTCGAATGGGGCTTTGACAAAGGTAAAAAGCCGTTCAGTGGAGGAGTGACAGCGTTTTGAATAAATGGTGCTAGAGCAAGTGGACATGCATAGGCAAAGAAGAAGGAGAAGCAGAAGAGGGAGCGGGAGAGGGGAGGAGGAGGTGGAGGACGAGGAGGCCGGGGACCACAATCTAAGTATCAAACCCTATACAAAACTTAACTCAGGCTGCCTGGGTGAGGCAGCCTGTGCGGCAGCCAGCTCTTGATTTCGGCTCTTGTCAAGCTCTCAGCGTCCCGGGACAAAGTCAGGCTCCAAGCTCACTGGCGAGGCTGCTTGAGGATGCTCTTTTCCCTTCTCCCTCCAGGCCCCTGCCCGCTCATGCACATGTTCACTCTCCCAAAGGAAAAAAAGAAAAAAAGAGTATTTTAAAAAGTAGCTCAAAATTAATCACTGCCTTACATGGAAAATGATAAATCTTATAGGGAAAATGTGGGGGAAAATTTCCAGAATGGAAAGCTAGGTACAGAATCCTCCAGTCGAACATCAAATTATTTTCCCTAAGGTAAAGTTGATTAATTAGACTTTATCCAACAATCAGAATTGTAAATCTGTGCCGTGTGAAAGACCTCCTTAAGAAGACCCAAAAGACAAGCTACCAACTTGGAGGAAATAGGTCCAAATCACATAGCTAATAGAGGACTCCTGTCTGAAGCATGGAAACTCAGAATTTGATCCCCAAGTAAGCATGCAATCTAGTTAGCAAAAGGAAATAGAAGGGGGGTGGGGAAAAAGTAAAGGGCCTGCCACCTTTACCAAAGCGTAGACAGATGGAAACCACATAGAAAGTTGCCATTGGGGCAATTCAAATGAAAACTCCAGTGAGCTCTCACTGCACACCTATCACAGTGATTCAAACCAAATGTGCCAGAGAGGGAGAGAGAGACCCCACCACCAAATGCAAGGCAGGATGTGGAATGACTGGATCACTCCCGCATCACAGTTGGGAATGGAAAATGATAGAGCTGACTCTTGAAAACAGTTAAGAGTTTCTTTTCCTTTTCCAAGCCGTGAGTTACATTCCCGTTCACATGCAGTATAATATCAATTTCAGGTGTCCAATAGAGTGGCTCAACCCTTCCACACAGATTCTTTGAGAACTAGACTTGCTACCGCCATAGGAGCAGGTCATGGCACTATGGCATTTATCTTAGAGAAATCAAAGCTTAACGTTTGCTCCAAAGCCTGTAGGGGAATGTATCTGTGTCCTTATGAAAGCAGTGGGGCTGCCAAGGGGGTGGAAGGGACTGGAGTGGTTGGATATTGACACTTGACAGGGCTGCTGTAAGTGGTAAACTCCTCTTGCTTCTTTGAAGGCCGCTTCCCCTTAATGGTGGTCCTGAGGACGAGGAGAATAGGAATGTCAACGATTTCAATCGCTTTAAACCTGCCAAGCATTAGAACACCATCTCTTCTACACTAGTTCACTCTCGTCTTAATCCTCAGTATCCCAAAGCAGACAGGTGGGGTCTGGTCCAAGAGGGGTTGCAGGCAGTGTCCCTTCCACAGGCCATCTCCCCTCTTGCCCAGAAGCCCAATGACCAGGTCCCAGGCTTTCAACTCATCTAATTTCTGTGCCTTCTCTAGGGACACCAGGGAACTTCTGGGCTCTTTTTCTGGCTTCAAGGAGGCTCTGCGACGCTGGGTCTAGTGCTCTCAGCCGACTTGGACCACACGGCCAGTTGTCTCCTCCTGCATGGGCCACCTATTGGCTCGGGTGGATCAGGTGAGGGCATGTCCTCTCAGAGAGATACATGGAGAACAGAATAGAGGACCTCTTTCTGGCATTGTTTACCCTAATCACTCAGTGGTTGCTACCATCGCTTGACTTCCCTGGAATTTCAAGCCCAGGAGAGGGGGGTGGGTCAGCAGCCAGAACTGTGGCTTCACCCTTGTGTCTTTGTTGAATGTTTTCCGCAACCCAGAGGGCTTCCGACAACACCAATTGATAACCGCATATGGTTTCCGTGGGCCAGGCATCCAGGTGCATCTAGCCAGGGACCTGTGTCTCAGGATCTCTCACAAGGCTGCAGTCAAGATGTCATGTGGGTCTTCAGTCATCTCCAGGCTTGTTGGCGGGAAATCTGCTTGTGTGCTCACTCGGGTGGCTCCTAGCAGCCAGAGGTCCTCCATTGCGGTGAGCAAGAAATATTCTTTCCTTGCCACATGGGCCTCTCCATCATACAGCCCACAAGGAGCAGGCGGCTTCCCTCGAAACCAATGGTGAGGGAGCGAGAGCAAGCCCAAGAGGAGACCAGTGTCTTTGTCTACGAGCCTCAGAAGGGACATGCTATCTATCTCTCGGGCCATATTCTGTCCTTTCGAAGTGAGGCAGGAGTTCCTGACTCTAATCCAGTGGTAGAGTATGGAACACAAAACGAGGTGTACCCACGAAGGGAATCGTTGGAGACCCTGAAAGGCTGCCCTCCATGCTTTGCTGGGACTTTACCTCAGCTAGGCATCACCATAATCCTTGCATCCAAACTAGAACGTGACCTATGAGAAAATTTTGTCAAGCCCTTCTGGGATCCTTACAGCAGCTTGCCTAGAAGTTCCTTGCACAAGGGAAGGGTGCCTGTGTGGCCTAGTCAGGTCAACGTCTGACTCTTGATTTTGGCTCAGGGCGTGTTCCCATGGTGTGTGAAATCCAGCCCAGCGTCTGGTTGTGCACTTGAGTCGAAGGCTGTCTAGGAATCTCTCTCTCCCTGCCCCTCCCCCGTTTGCATGTGTGTGTGCCCTCGCTCTTTCTCTCTCTCAGAAATGAAGAAGCAGAAGTCATCGTAGTGGTAGGAGTGGTAGTTATTTTCACATCAGTGGGTAATTAGACAACCTTGGCTTGGAATGGGAGCTCTGAAATTCACTAGCTGTGTGATCTTGGGGCAAGTTGTGTCCCCTCTCTTTACCTCTGTAGTATATGACACACTGGGTTATTGGGACAATTAAGTGATCAGTAAAGGACACTTAAAACCCTTCGTTGCTTGGCATAGAATCCCTTCATACAATCAATTCTCAGTCGCAGTAGGATCAGCAATTTGATCGTTTTATTTTTTTGGTCCTTAACAATGAAAAATGCTCTCTCACATGGCTATAGGGAATAGGTAGCATCAGTTCAAGAATGGGGTGGATCTCCAGTCAAAGGAGCAATGGGTGTGGCTGAAGGGGTAAGGAAGCACAGGAGCTTTTGTGCTCTGGTTGTGAGTGTTGGTGGCTGCTGGGAAAGGGAATCAGACCTGCAGGGGACCCGAGAACTTGGAGTCTGGCCAGTGCACCCTTGCTCCCTTCTTGGGCTTCTGGGCTTTGAGGGGAGCCTGTGGCCCTTGAGGGCATTTGGAGGCTGTGCCCAGAAGAGCAGGAGCAGGAGCTGGAGCTGGAGCAGGAGCAGGAGCAGGAGCAGGAGGCCCCCCGGAGACAGGCTGGACCTTGGGCCCAGAGTTGGCCAGCTTCTGCCTGAGGCAATGGTTTTCTTCCTTGAGCCTTTGGAACTCCCTCTCTGCCCACAGAACAGCCTTCTGGCTCTCCTCACTTCTGTTCTCCACCAGGAGGCGCTCTCGGTCATGCAAGGAGGAGATTCTCTGCCATTCTCTGTGCAGGTCGTCGGCCATCTTCTTGTAGAGGCCTAAGTTCCAGTGGGCAGCATCCACCTTCCTGCGCACCTTGGCGAGTTCGTTCTTCACTTGCAGGCAGCGTGCCTTCTCCTCCATCATCTTCCTCTCCAGGTGTTTGAGGTGCTCTTCGCACAGCTTAGGCTCTGCCTCGAGCTTCAGGTGCAGCTTCTGAATCTCCCTTTCCAGGAGGCTGTTTCGCTGGTGAAAAGATACTTGCTCAGCTTGGTGGATTGTTGTGTTTCCTGGGAGCTCTTCATTCCCCTGACGTGCCTTCTTCAGTGCCCTGGATGGCTTTCCTTGATTCAGGGGGCTCCCACGGGGCACGTGATCAGTGGAGGAGGAGCCAGTCTGCACCTGCCTCCTTGAGCCCCCACCTTCCAGATGATCTCGAAGGAGCTCTAGCAGATGCATCACCGTCAGTAGGATCTGGCTGAGGGTGTGGTGTTGGCTCTGGCCCTCAGCGGGGGCCTGCCACGGCACACCTCCGTCAGGAAGCTCTGGCCTGCCTGCCTCCCCTGCCTCTTCCTGCCCTCTCAGTCCACAGCTGCCAATGTCCTGAGACAGAGGGTCTGCACTTCCCCGCAGATCAGGGCTCTCCTTGAAGTCTTCTGGCATATTCCTCACAGGGGGTTCTCCATCGTCCTGGGCTGCTCCACAGATGGGATTTTCATCGGTGAGCTGGTGAGGGCTCTTCTTCAACAGCCTTTGCCGAACTCCCTTCAGCAGTTGCGTAGCGTCTCCCACAGAAAAGTACCCGACATCTTGATTCAGGGCAGCCAGAGCAAGGATCTGTAGCGGGAGAGGACTGGCCTTGTGCTCCGATGATGCGACGGCTCCATGGGCTGGTGCATCCGGGTCGGTCTTCTCCATGTCTTTTCCAGATACTTCATTCTGGGCACAGGGCCCCTTTCTTCCTCTTAAGCGGAGTCCACACTTTACTGGAATGAACACCAGCAACACAGTGCACACGAGGATCTCCCAGCCAAACCCAGAGTCTCGTGGCCCATGTGGCCAACGTTCGATTATCGGCAACCCAGAAGCCCACAGCTGTTCCCGGAGAGCCCACAGCGGCTCCAGAACTGTGTGGGGAGACATTGTAATGGCCACCAGCTGGCTCCAGAGAGCCTGGGGGCTTTGTCTCTGATCACCAGTGTCCTCTCGGCCACTAGAAACTGCTTGGAACCCCTACGAGGGTTCCGTCTCCAATGCAAACCAGTGCCTGGCAACAACAGGAGCTGAAGGGAGTAGGGGTGGGGGAGGTGCACCCGAGACTCCAACGCAAATCAGTGCCTGGCAACAGGAGCTAACAGTCCTTGGGCAGCGGAGGAGAATCTCTATATTGTGTACCTGAAAAAAATGCAACCCTATGTAGCATTGTCTTGGAATTAAACTTTGACACTTATAAAAAAAAGTGAAAAATGAAACTAGATATCAAAGGGAGAAACATAACAAAATCTAAACACGTAGAAAGTAACTTTCTAGATTATCGGAGACAAAAGATAAAATTTCAGTGCACTGACCCGAAGGAAAATAAAACTACAACGTATTAAAATTGATGGGACACAGCTAAATCAACAGAGAGCTCCATTTTTAGCACTCAATGCATACATTAGAAAGGAGGAGGAGCATCTGGGTGGCTCAGTCAGTTAGTCCAACTCTTGATTTTGACTCGGGTCATGGTCAACCTTGGGATAGTGAGGCTGAACCTGCATTGTGCTGGTGCTGGGCATGGTGGCTGCTTAATCATCTCTCTCTCTTTCTGCACCGCTTCCGTTTCTCTGTCTCTGTCTCTGTCTCTGTCTCTGTGTCTATCTCTCTCTCTCTCTCTAAAAAGAAAAGGAGTCTCAAAACTATAATCTTTCTATTTTAGAACCTAGAAAAAGAGGAGAAACTAAAACTAAAGAAGAAAACCAGAAGAATCCTTCTACCCCATTTCAAGATATTCGTCTACAGTAATCAATAGTGCGTGGTGTTGGTGAAGAGCTAGACCAATGGAATAGAATAAAGATGGATAAGTGGAACAGAATCAGGGACCCAGAAAGAGAACTACACCCATATGTCGAATGGGGCTTTGACAAAGGTAAAAAGCCGTTCAGTGGAGGAGTGACAGCGTTTTGAATAAATGGTGCTAGAGCAAGTGGACATGCATAGGCAAAGAAGAAGGAGAAGCAGAAGAGGGAGCGGGAGAGGGGAGGAGGAGGTGGAGGACGAGGAGGCCGGGGACCACAATCTAAGTATCAAACCCTATACAAAACTTAACTCAGGCTGCCTGGGTGAGGCAGCCTGTGCGGCAGCCAGCTCTTGATTTCGGCTCTTGTCAAGCTCTCAGCGTCCCGGGACAAAGTCAGGCTCCAAGCTCACTGGCGAGGCTGCTTGAGGATGCTCTTTTCCCTTCTCCCTCCAGGCCCCTGCCCGCTCATGCACATGTTCACTCTCCCAAAGGAAAAAAAGAAAAAAAGAGTATTTTAAAAAGTAGCTCAAAATTAATCACTGCCTTACATGGAAAATGATAAATCTTATAGGGAAAATGTGGGGGAAAATTTCCAGAATGTAAAGCTAGGTACAGAATCCTCCAGTCGAACATCAAATTATTTTCCCTAAGGTAAAGTTGATTAATTAGACTTTATCCAACAATCAGAATTGTAAATCTGTGCCGTGTGAAAGACCTCCTTAAGAAGACCCAAAAGACAAGCTACCAACTTGGAGGAAATAGGTCCAAATCACATAGCTAATAGAGGACTCCTGTCTGAAGCATGGAAACTCAGAATTTGATCCCCAAGTAAGCATGCAATCTAGTTAGCAAAAGGAAATAGAAGGGGGGTGGGGAAAAAGTAAAGGGCCTGCCACCTTTACCAAAGCATAGACAGATGGAAACCACATAGAAAGTTGCCATTGGGGCAATTCAAATGAAAACTCCAGTGAGCTCTCACTGCACACCTATCACAGTGATTCAAACCAAATGCGCCAGAGAGGGAGAGAGAGACCCCACCACCAAATGCAAGGCAGGATGTGGAATGACTGGATCACTCCCGCATCACAGTTGGGAATGGAAAATGATAGAGCTGACTCTTGAAAACAGTTAAGAGTTTCTTTTCCTTTTCCAAGCCCTGAGTTACATTCCCGTTCACATGCAGTATAATATCAATTTCAGGTGTCCAATAGAGTGGCTCAACCCTTCCACACAGATTCTTTGAGAACTAGACTTGCTACCGCCATAGGAGCAGGTCATGGCACTATGGCATTTATCTTAGAGAAATCAAAGCTTAACGTTTGCTCCAAAGCCTGTAGGGGAATGTATCTGTGTCCTTATGAAAGCAGTGGGGCTGCCAAGGGGGTGGAAGGGACTGGAGTGGTTGGATATTGACACTTGACAGGGCTGCTGTAAGTGGTAAACTCCTCTTGCTTCTTTGAAGGCCGCTTCCCCTTAATGGTGGTCCTGAGGACGAGGAGAATAGGAATGTCAACGATTTCAATCGCTTTCAACCTGCCAAGCATTAGAACACCATCTCTTCTACACTAGTTCACTCTCGTCTTAATCCTCAGTATCCCAAAGCAGACAGGTGGGGTCTGGTCCAAGAGGGGTTGCAGGCAGTGTCCCTTCCACAGGCCATCTCCCCTCTTGCCCAGAAGCCCAATGACCAGGTCCCAGGCTTTCAACTCATCTAATTTCTGTGCCTTCTCTAGGGACACCAGGGAACTTCTGGGCTCTTTTTCTGGCTTCAAGGAGGCTCTGCGACGCTGGGTCTAGTGCTCTCAGCCGACTTGGACCACACGGCCAGTTGTCTCCTCCTGCATGGGCCACCTATTGGCTCGGGTGGATCAGGTGAGGGCATGTCCTCTCAGAGAGATACATGGAGAACAGAATAGAGGACCTCTTTCTGGCATTGTTTACCCTAATCTCTCAGTGGTTGCTACCATCGCTTGACTTCCCTGGAATTTCAAGCCCAGGAGAGGGGGGTGGGTCAGCAGCCAGAACTGTGGCTTCACCCTTGTGTCTTTGTTGAATGTTTTCCGCAACCCAGAGGGCTTCCGACAACACCAATTGATAACCGCATATGGTTTCCGTGGGCCAGGCATCCAGGTGCATCTAGCCAGGGACCTGTGTCTCAGGATCTCTCACAAGGCTGCAGTCAAGATGTCATGTGGGTCTTCAGTCATCTCCAGGCTTGTTGGCGGGAAATCTGCTTGTGTGCTCACTCGGGTGGCTCCTAGCAGCCAGAGGTCCTCCATTGCGGTGAGCAAGAAATATTCTTTCCTTGCCACATGGGCCTCTCCATCATACAGCCCACAAGGAGCAGGCGGCTTCCCTCGAAACCAATGGTGAGGGAGCGAGAGCAAGCCCAAGAGGAGACCAGTGTCTTTGTCTACGAGCCTCAGAAGGGACATGCTATCTATCTCTCGGGCCATATTCTGTCCTTTCGAAGTGAGGCAGGAGTTCCTGACTCTAATCCCGTGGTAGAGTATGGAACACAAAACGAGGTGTACCCACGAAGGGAATCGTTGGAGACCCTGAAAGGCTGCCCTCCATGCTTTGCTGGGACTTTACCTCAGCTAGGCATCACCATAATCCTTGCATCCAAACTAGAACGTGACCTATGAGAAAATTTTGTCAAGCCCTTCTGGGATCCTTACAGCAGCTTGCCTAGAAGTTCCTTGCACAAGGGAAGGGTGCCTGTGTGGCTTAGTCAGGTCAACGTCTGACTCTTGATTTCGGCTCAGGGCGTGGTCCCATGGTCTGTGAAATCCAGCCCAGCGTCTGGTTGTGCACTTGAGTCGAAGGCTGTCTAGGAATCTCTCTCTCCCTGCCCCTCCCCCGCTTGCATGTGTGTGTGCCCTCGCTCTTTCTCTCTCTCAGAAATGAAGAAGCAGAAGTCATCGTAGTGGTAGGAGTGGTAGTTATTTTCACATCAGTGGGTAATGAGACAACCTTGGCTTAGAATGGGAGCTCTGAAATTCACTAGCTGTGTGATCTTGGGGCAAGTTGTGTCCCCTCTCTGAACCTCAGTAGTCTATGACACACTGGGTTATTGGGACAATTAAGTGATCAGTAAAGGACACTTAAAACCCTTCGTTGCTTGGCATAGAATCCCTTCATACAATCAATTCTCAGTCGCAGTAGGATCAGCAATTTGATCGTTTTATTTTTTTGGTCCTTAACAATGAAAAATGCTCTCTCACATGGCTATAGGGAATAGGTAGCATCAGTTCAAGAATGGGGTGGATCTCCAGTCAAAGGAGCAATGGGTGTGGCTGAAGGGGTAAGGAAGCACAGGAGCTTTTGTGCTCTACTTGTGAGTGTCGGTGGCTGCTGGGAAAGGGAATCAGACCTGCAGGGGACCCGAGAACTTGGAGTCTGGCCAGTGCACCCTTGCTCCCTTCTTGGGCTTCTGGGCTTTGAGGGGAGCCTGTGGCCCTTGAGGGCATTTGGAGGCTGTGCCCAGAAGAGCAGGAGCAGGAGCTGGAGCTGGAGCAGGAGCAGGAGCAGGAGGCCCCCCGGAGACAGGCTGGACCTTGGGCCCAGAGTTGGCCAGCTTCTGCCTGAGGCAATGGTTTTCTTCCTTGAGCCTTTGGAACTCCCTCTCTGCCCACAGAACAGCCTTCTGGCTCTCCTCACTTCTGTTCTCCACCAGGAGGCGCTCTCGGTCATGCAAGGAGGAGATTCTCTGCCATTCTCGGTGCAGGTCCTCGGCCATCTTCTTGTAGAGGCCTAAGTTCCAGTGGGCAGCATCCACCTTCCTGCGCACCTTGGCGAGTTCGTTCTTCACTTGCAGGCAGCGTGCCTTCTCCTCCATCATCTTCCTCTCCAGGTGTTTGAGGTGCTCTTCGCACAGCTTAGGCTCTGCCTCGAGCTTCAGGTGCAGCTTCTGAATCTCCCTTTCCAGGAGGCTGTTTCGCTGGTGAAAAGATACTTGCTCAGCTTGGTGGATTGTTGTGTTTCCTGGGAGCTCTTCATTCCCCTGACGTGCCTTCTTCAGTGCCCTGGATGGCTTTCCTTGATTCAGGGGGCTCCCACGGGGCACGTGATCAGTGGAGGAGGAGCCAGTCTGCACCTGCCTCCTTGAGCCCCCACCTTCCAGATGATCTCGAAGGAGCTCTAGCAGATGCATCACCGTCAGTAGGATCTGGCTGAGGGTGTGGTGTTGGCTCTGGCCCTCAGCGGGGGCCTGCCACGGCACACCTCCGTCAGGAAGCTCTGGCCTGCCTGCCTCCCCTGCCTCTTCCTGCCCTCTCAGTCCACAGCTGCCAATGTCCTGAGACAGAGGGTCTGCACTTCCCCGCAGATCAGGGCTGTCCTTGAAGTCTTCTGGCATATTCCTCACAGGGGGTTCTCCATCGTCCTGGGCTGCTCCACAGATGGGATTTTCATCGGTGAGCTGGTGAGGGCTCTTCTTCAACAGCCTTTGCCGAACTCCCTTCAGCAGTTGCGTAGCGTCTCCCACAGAAAAGTACCCGACATCTTGATTCAGGGCAGCCAGAGCAAGGATCTGTAGCGGGAGAGGACTGGCCTTGTGCTCCGATGATGCGACGGCTCCATGGGCTGGTGCATCCGGGTCGGTCTTCTCCATGTCTTTTCCAGATACTTCATTCTGGGCACAGGGCCCCTTTCTTCCTCTTAAGCGGAGTCCACACTTTACTGGAATGAACACCAGCAACACAGTGCACACGAGGATCTCCCAGCCAAACCCAGAGTCTCGTGGCCCATGTGGCCAACGTTCGATTATCGGCAACCCAGAAGCCCACAGCTGTTCCCGGAGAGCCCACAGCGGCTCCAGAACTGTGTGGGGAGACATTGTAATGGCCACCAGCTGGCTCCAGAGAGCCTGGGGGCTTTGTCTCTGATCACCAGTGTCCTCTCGGCCACTAGAAACTGCTTGGAACCCCTACGAGGGTTCCGTCTCCAATGCAAACCAGTGCCTGGCAACAACAGGAGCTGAAGGGAGTAGGGGTGGGGGAGGTGCACCCGAGACTCCAACGCAAATCAGTGCCTGGCAACAGGAGCTAACAGTCCTTGGGCAGCGGAGGAGAATCTCTATATTGTGTACCTGAAAAAAATGCAACCCTATGTAGCATTGTCTTGGAATTAAACTTTGACACTTATAAAAAAAAGTGAAAAATGAAACTAGATATCAAAGGGAGAAACATAACAAAATCTAAACACGTAGAAAGTAACTTTCTAGATTATCGGAGACAAAAGATAAAATTTCAGTGCACTGACCCGAAGGAAAATAAAACTACAACGTATTAAAATTGATGGGACACAGCTAAATCAACAGAGAGCTCCATTTTTAGCACTCAATGCATACATTAGAAAGGAGGAGGAGCATCTGGGTGGCTCAGTCAGTTAGTCCAACTCTTGATTTTGACTCGGGTCATGGTCAACCTTGGGATAGTGAGGCTGAACCTGCATTGTGCTGGTGCTGGGCATGGTGGCTGCTTAATCATCTCTCTCTCTTTCTGCACCGCTTCCGTTTCTCTGTCTCTGTCTCTGTCTCTGTCTCTGTCTCTGTGTCTATCTCTCTCTCTCTCTCTAAAAAGAAAAGGAGTCTCAAAACTATAATCTTTCTATTTTAGAACCTAGAAAAAGAGGAGAAACTAAAACTAAAGAAGAAAACCAGAAGAATCCTTCTACCCCATTTCAAGATATTCGTCTACAGTAATCAATAGTGCGTGGTGTTGGTGAAGAGCTAGACCAATGGAATAGAATAAAGATGGATAAGTGGAACAGAATCAGGGACCCAGAAAGAGAACTACACCCATATGTCGAATGGGGCTTTGACAAAGGTAAAAAGCCGTTCAGTGGAGGAGTGACAGCGTTTTGAATAAATGGTGCTAGAGCAAGTGGACATGCATAGGCAAAGAAGAAGGAGAAGCAGAAGAGGGAGCGGGAGAGGGGAGGAGGAGGTGGAGGACGAGGAGGCCGGGGACCACAATCTAAGTATCAAACCCTATACAAAACTTAACTCAGGCTGCCTGGGTGAGGCAGCCTGTGCGGCAGCCAGCTCTTGATTTCGGCTCTTGTCAAGCTCTCAGCGTCCCGGGACAAAGTCAGGCTCCAAGCTCACTGGCGAGGCTGCTTGAGGATGCTCTTTTCCCTTCTCCCTCCAGGCCCCTGCCCGCTCATGCACATGTTCACTCTCCCAAAGGAAAAAAAGAAAAAAAGAGTATTTTAAAAAGTAGCTCAAAATTAATCACTGCCTTACATGGAAAATGATAAATCTTATAGGGAAAATGTGGGGGAAAATTTCCAGAATGGAAAGCTAGGTACAGAATCCTCCAGTCGAACATCAAATTATTTTCCCTAAGGTAAAGTTGATTAATTAGACTTTATCCAACAATCAGAATTGTAAATCTGTGCCGTGTGAAAGACCTCCTTAAGAAGACCCAAAAGACAAGCTACCAACTTGGAGGAAATAGGTCCAAATCACATAGCTAATAGAGGACTCCTGTCTGAAGCATGGAAACTCAGAATTTGATCCCCAAGTAAGCATGCAATCTAGTTAGCAAAAGGAAATAGAAGGGGGGTGGGGAAAAAGTAAAGGGCCTGCCACCTTTACCAAAGCGTAGACAGATGGAAACCACATAGAAAGTTGCCATTGGGGCAATTCAAATGAAAACTCCAGTGAGCTCTCACTGCACACCTATCACAGTGATTCAAACCAAATGTGCCAGAGAGGGAGAGAGAGACCCCACCACCAAATGCAAGGCAGGATGTGGAATGACTGGATCACTCCCGCATCACAGTTGGGAATGGAAAATGATAGAGCTGACTCTTGAAAACAGTTAAGAGTTTCTTTTCCTTTTCCAAGCCGTGAGTTACATTCCCGTTCACATGCAGTATAATATCAATTTCAGGTGTCCAATAGAGTGGCTCAACCCTTCCACACAGATTCTTTGAGAACTAGACTTGCTACCGCCATAGGAGCAGGTCATGGCACTATGGCATTTATCTTAGAGAAATCAAAGCTTAACGTTTGCTCCAAAGCCTGTAGGGGAATGTATCTGTGTCCTTATGAAAGCAGTGGGGCTGCCAAGGGGGTGGAAGGGACTGGAGTGGTTGGATATTGACACTTGACAGGGCTGCTGTAAGTGGTAAACTCCTCTTGCTTCTTTGAAGGCCGCTTCCCCTTAATGGTGGTCCTGAGGACGAGGAGAATAGGAATGTCAACGATTTCAATCGCTTTCAACCTGCCAAGCATTAGAACACCATCTCTTCTACACTAGTTCACTCTCGTCTTAATCCTCAGTATCCCAAAGCAGACAGGTGGGGTCTGGTCCAAGAGGGGTTGCAGGCAGTGTCCCTTCCACAGGCCATCTCCCCTCTTGCCCAGAAGCCCAATGACCAGGTCCCAGGCTTTCAACTCATCTAATTTCTGTGCCTTCTCTAGGGACACCAGGGAACTTCTGGGCTCTTTTTCTGGCTTCAAGGAGGCTCTGCGACGCTGGGTCTAGTGCTCTCAGCCGACTTGGACCACACGGCCAGTTGTCTCCTCCTGCATGGGCCACCTATTGGCTCGGGTGGATCAGGTGAGGGCATGTCCTCTCAGAGAGATACATGGAGAACAGAATAGAGGACCTCTTTCTGGCATTGTTTACCCTAATCACTCAGTGGTTGCTACCATCGCTTGACTTCCCTGGAATTTCAAGCCCAGGAGAGGGGGGTGGGTCAGCAGCCAGAACTGTGGCTTCACCCTTGTGTCTTTGTTGAATGTTTTCCGCAACCCAGAGGGCTTCCGACAACACCAATTGATAACCGCATATGGTTTCCGTGGGCCAGGCATCCAGGTGCATCTAGCCAGGGACCTGTGTCTCAGGATCTCTCACAAGGCTGCAGTCAAGATGTCATGTGGGTCTTCAGTCATCTCCAGGCTTGTTGGCGGGAAATCTGCTTGTGTGCTCACTCGGGTGGCTCCTAGCAGCCAGAGGTCCTCCATTGCGGTGAGCAAGAAATATTCTTTCCTTGCCACATGGGCCTCTCCATCATACAGCCCACAAGGAGCAGGCGGCTTCCCTCGAAACCAATGGTGAGGGAGCGAGAGCAAGCCCAAGAGGAGACCAGTGTCTTTGTCTACGAGCCTCAGAAGGGACATGCTATCTATCTCTCGGGCCATATTCTGTCCTTTCGAAGTGAGGCAGGAGTTCCTGACTCTAATCCAGTGGTAGAGTATGGAACACAAAACGAGGTGTACCCACGAAGGGAATCGTTGGAGACCCTGAAAGGCTGCCCTCCATGCTTTGCTGGGACTTTACCTCAGCTAGGCATCACCATAATCCTTGCATCCAAACTAGAACGTGACCTATGAGAAAATTTTGTCAAGCCCTTCTGGGATCCTTACAGCAGCTTGCCTAGAAGTTCCTTGCACAAGGGAAGGGTGCCTGTGTGGCTTAGTCAGGTCAACGTCTGACTCTTGATTTTGGCTCAGGGCGTGTTCCCATGGTGTGTGAAATCCAGCCCAGCGTCTGGTTGTGCACTTGAGTCGAAGGCTGTCTAGGAATCTCTCTCTCCCTGCCCCTCCCCCGTTTGCATGTGTGTGTGCCCTCGCTCTTTCTCTCTCTCAGAAATGAAGAAGCAGAAGTCATCGTAGTGGTAGGAGTGGTAGTTATTTTCACATCAGTGGGTAATTAGACAACCTTGGCTTGGAATGGGAGCTCTGAAATTCACTAGCTGTGTGATCTTGGGGCAAGTTGTGTCCCCTCTCTTTACCTCTGTAGTATATGACACACTGGGTTATTGGGACAATTAAGTGATCAGTAAAGGACACTTAAAACCCTTCGTTGCTTGGCATAGAATCCCTTCATACAATCAATTCTCAGTCGCAGTAGGATCAGCAATTTGATCGTTTTATTTTTTTGGTCCTTAACAATGAAAAATGCTCTCTCACATGGCTATAGGGAATAGGTAGCATCAGTTCAAGAATGGGGTGGATCTCCAGTCAAAGGAGCAATGGGTGTGGCTGAAGGGGTAAGGAAGCACAGGAGCTTTTGTGCTCTGGTTGTGAGTGTTGGTGGCTGCTGGGAAAGGGAATCAGACCTGCAGGGGACCCGAGAACTTGGAGTCTGGCCAGTGCACCCTTGCTCCCTTCTTGGGCTTCTGGGCTTTGAGGGGAGCCTGTGGCCCTTGAGGGCATTTGGAGGCTGTGCCCAGAAGAGCAGGAGCAGGAGCTGGAGCTGGAGCAGGAGCAGGAGCAGGAGCAGGAGGCCCCCCGGAGACAGGCTGGACCTTGGGCCCAGAGTTGGCCAGCTTCTGCCTGAGGCAATGGTTTTCTTCCTTGAGCCTTTGGAACTCCCTCTCTGCCCACAGAACAGCCTTCTGGCTCTCCTCACTTCTGTTCTCCACCAGGAGGCGCTCTCGGTCATGCAAGGAGGAGATTCTCTGCCATTCTCTGTGCAGGTCGTCGGCCATCTTCTTGTAGAGGCCTAAGTTCCAGTGGGCAGCATCCACCTTCCTGCGCACCTTGGCGAGTTCGTTCTTCACTTGCAGGCAGCGTGCCTTCTCCTCCATCATCTTCCTCTCCAGGTGTTTGAGGTGCTCTTCGCACAGCTTAGGCTCTGCCTCGAGCTTCAGGTGCAGCTTCTGAATCTCCCTTTCCAGGAGGCTGTTTCGCTGGTGAAAAGATACTTGCTCAGCTTGGTGGATTGTTGTGTTTCCTGGGAGCTCTTCATTCCCCTGACGTGCCTTCTTCAGTGCCCTGGATGGCTTTCCTTGATTCAGGGGGCTCCCACGGGGCACGTGATCAGTGGAGGAGGAGCCAGTCTGCACCTGCCTCCTTGAGCCCCCACCTTCCAGATGATCTCGAAGGAACTCTAGCAGATGCATCACCGTCAGTAGGATCTGGCTGAGGGTGTGGTGTTGGCTCTGGCCCTCAGCGGGGGCCTGCCACGGCACACCTCCGTCAGGAAGCTCTGGCCTGCCTGCCTCCCCTGCCTCTTCCTGCCCTCTCAGTCCACAGCTGCCAATGTCCTGAGACAGAGGGTCTGCACTTCCCCGCAGATCAGGGCTGTCCTTGAAGTCTTCTGGCATATTCCTCACAGGGGGTTCTCCATCGTCCTGGGCTGCTCCACAGATGGGATTTTCATCGGTGAGCTGGTGAGGGCTCTTCTTCAACAGCCTTTGCCGAACTCCCTTCAGCAGTTGCGTAGCGTCTCCCACAGAAAAGTACCCGACATCTTGATTCAGGGCAGCCAGAGCAAGGATCTGTAGCGGGAGAGGACTGGCCTTGTGCTCCGATGATGCGACGGCTCCATGGGCTGGTGCATCCGGGTCGGTCTTCTCCATGTCTTTTCCAGATACTTCATTCTGGGCGCAGGGCCCCTTTCTTCCTCTTAAGCGGAGTCCACACTTTACTGGAATGAACACCAGCAACACAGTGCACACGAGGATCTCCCAGCCAAACCCAGAGTCTCGTGGCCCATGTGGCCAACGTTCTATTATCGGCAACCCAGAAGCCCACAGCTGTTCCCGGAGAGCCCACAGCGGCTCCAGAACTGTGTGGGGAGACATTGTAATGGCCACCAGCTGGCTCCAGAGAGCCTGGGGGCTTTGTCTCTGATCACCAGTGTCCTCTCGGCCACTAGAAACTGCTTGGAACCCCTACGAGGGTTCCGTCTCCAATGCAAACCAGTGCCTGGCAACAACAGGAGCTGAAGGGAGTAGGGGTGGGGGAGGTGCACCCGAGACTCCAACGCAAATCAGTGCCTGGCAACAGGAGCTAACAGTCCTTGGGCAGCGGAGGAGAATCTCTATATTGTGTACCTGAAAAAAATGCAACCCTATGTAGCATTGTCTTGGAATTAAACTTTGACACTTATAAAAAAAAGTGAAAAATGAAACTAGATATCAAAGGGAGAAACATAACAAAATCTAAACACGTAGAAAGTAACTTTCTAGATTATCGGAGACAAAAGATAAAATTTCAGTGCACTGACCCGAAGGAAAATAAAACTACAACGTATTAAAATTGATGGGACACAGCTAAATCAACAGAGAGCTCCATTTTTAGCACTCAATGCATACATTAGAAAGGAGGAGGAGCATCTGGGTGGCTCAGTCAGTTAGTCCAACTCTTGATTTTGACTCGGGTCATGGTCAACCTTGGGATAGTGAGGCTGAACCTGCATTGTGCTGGTGCTGGGCATGGTGGCTGCTTAATCATCTCTCTCTCTTTCTGCACCGCTTCCGTTTCTCTGTCTCTGTCTCTGTCTCTGTCTCTGTGTCTATCTCTCTCTCTCTCTCTAAAAAGAAAAGGAGTCTCAAAACTATAATCTTTCTATTTTAGAACCTAGAAAAAGAGGAGAAACTAAAACTAAAGAAGAAAACCAGAAGAATCCTTCTACCCCATTTCAAGATATTCGTCTACAGTAATCAATAGTGCGTGGTGTTGGTGAAGAGCTAGACCAATGGAATAGAATAAAGATGGATAAGTGGAACAGAATCAGGGACCCAGAAAGAGAACTACACCCATATGTCGAATGGGGCTTTGACAAAGGTAAAAAGCCGTTCAGTGGAGGAGTGACAGCGTTTTGAATAAATGGTGCTAGAGCAAGTGGACATGCATAGGCAAAGAAGAAGGAGAAGCAGAAGAGGGAGCGGGAGAGGGGAGGAGGAGGTGGAGGACGAGGAGGCCGGGGACCACAATCTAAGTATCAAACCCTATACAAAACTTAACTCAGGCTGCCTGGGTGAGGCAGCCTGTGCGGCAGCCAGCTCTTGATTTCGGCTCTTGTCAAGCTCTCAGCGTCCCGGGACAAAGTCAGGCTCCAAGCTCACTGGCGAGGCTGCTTGAGGATGCTCTTTTCCCTTCTCCCTCCAGGCCCCTGCCCGCTCATGCACATGTTCACTCTCCCAAAGGAAAAAAAGAAAAAAAGAGTATTTTAAAAAGTAGCTCAAAATTAATCACTGCCTTACATGGAAAATGATAAATCTTATAGGGAAAATGTGGGGGAAAATTTCCAGAATGTAAAGCTAGGTACAGAATCCTCCAGTCGAACATCAAATTATTTTCCCTAAGGTAAAGTTGATTAATTAGACTTTATCCAACAATCAGAATTGTAAATCTGTGCCGTGTGAAAGACCTCCTTAAGAAGACCCAAAAGACAAGCTACCAACTTGGAGGAAATAGGTCCAAATCACATAGCTAATAGAGGACTCCTGTCTGAAGCATGGAAACTCAGAATTTGATCCCCAAGTAAGCATGCAATCTAGTTAGCAAAAGGAAATAGAAGGGGGGTGGGGAAAAAGTAAAGGGCCTGCCACCTTTACCAAAGCATAGACAGATGGAAACCACATAGAAAGTTGCCATTGGGGCAATTCAAATGAAAACTCCAGTGAGCTCTCACTGCACACCTATCACAGTGATTCAAACCAAATGCGCCAGAGAGGGAGAGAGAGACCCCACCACCAAATGCAAGGCAGGATGTGGAATGACTGGATCACTCCCGCATCACAGTTGGGAATGGAAAATGATAGAGCTGACTCTTGAAAACAGTTAAGAGTTTCTTTTCCTTTTCCAAGCCCTGAGTTACATTCCCGTTCACATGCAGTATAATATCAATTTCAGGTGTCCAATAGAGTGGCTCAACCCTTCCACACAGATTCTTTGAGAACTAGACTTGCTACCGCCATAGGAGCAGGTCATGGCACTATGGCATTTATCTTAGAGAAATCAAAGCTTAACGTTTGCTCCAAAGCCTGTAGGGGAATGTATCTGTGTCCTTATGAAAGCAGTGGGGCTGCCAAGGGGGTGGAAGGGACTGGAGTGGTTGGATATTGACACTTGACAGGGCTGCTGTAAGTGGTAAACTCCTCTTGCTTCTTTGAAGGCCGCTTCCCCTTAATGGTGGTCCTGAGGACGAGGAGAATAGGAATGTCAACGATTTCAATCGCTTTCAACCTGCCAAGCATTAGAACACCATCTCTTCTACACTAGTTCACTCTCGTCTTAATCCTCAGTATCCCAAAGCAGACAGGTGGGGTCTGGTCCAAGAGGGGTTGCAGGCAGTGTCCCTTCCACAGGCCATCTCCCCTCTTGCCCAGAAGCCCAATGACCAGGTCCCAGGCTTTCAACTCATCTAATTTCTGTGCCTTCTCTAGGGACACCAGGGAACTTCTGGGCTCTTTTTCTGCCTTCAAGGAGGCTCTGCGACGCTGGGTCTAGTGCTCTCAGCCGACTTGGACCACACGGCCAGTTGTCTCCTCCTGCATGGGCCACCTATTGGCTCGGGTGGATCAGGTGAGGGCATGTCCTCTCAGAGAGATACATGGAGAACAGAATAGAGGACCTCTTTCTGGCATTGTTTACCCTAATCTCTCAGTGGTTGCTACCATCGCTTGACTTCCCTGGAATTTCAAGCCCAGGAGAGGGGGGTGGGTCAGCAGCCAGAACTGTGGCTTCACCCTTGTGTCTTTGTTGAATGTTTTCCGCAACCCAGAGGGCTTCCGACAACACCAATTGATAACCGCATATGGTTTCCGTGGGCCAGGCATCCAGGTGCATCTAGCCAGGGACCTGTGTCTCAGGATCTCTCACAAGGCTGCAGTCAAGATGTCATGTGGGTCTTCAGTCATCTCCAGGCTTGTTGGCGGGAAATCTGCTTGTGTGCTCACTCGGGTGGCTCCTAGCAGCCAGAGGTCCTCCATTGCGGTGAGCAAGAAATATTCTTTCCTTGCCACATGGGCCTCTCCATCATACAGCCCACAAGGAGCAGGCGGCTTCCCTCGAAACCAATGGTGAGGGAGCGAGAGCAAGCCCAAGAGGAGACCAGTGTCTTTGTCTACGAGCCTCAGAAGGGACATGCTATCTATCTCTCGGGCCATATTCTGTCCTTTCGAAGTGAGGCAGGAGTTCCTGACTCTAATCCCGTGGTAGAGTATGGAACACAAAACGAGGTGTACCCACGAAGGGAATCGTTGGAGACCCTGAAAGGCTGCCCTCCATGCTTTGCTGGGACTTTACCTCAGCTAGGCATCACCATAATCCTTGCATCCAAACTAGAACGTGACCTATGAGAAAATTTTGTCAAGCCCTTCTGGGATCCTTACAGCAGCTTGCCTAGAAGTTCCTTGCACAAGGGAAGGGTGCCTGTGTGGCTTAGTCAGGTCAACGTCTGACTCTTGATTTCGGCTCAGGGCGTGGTCCCATGGTCTGTGAAATCCAGCCCAGCGTCTGGTTGTGCACTTGAGTCGAAGGCTGTCTAGGAATCTCTCTCTCCCTGCCCCTCCCCCGCTTGCATGTGTGTGTGCCCTCGCTCTTTCTCTCTCTCAGAAATGAAGAAGCAGAAGTCATCGTAGTGGTAGGAGTGGTAGTTATTTTCACATCAGTGGGTAATGAGACAACCTTGGCTTAGAATGGGAGCTCTGAAATTCACTAGCTGTGTGATCTTGGGGCAAGTTGTGTCCCCTCTCTGAACCTCAGTAGTCTATGACACACTGGGTTATTGGGACAATTAAGTGATCAGTAAAGGACACTTAAAACCCTTCGTTGCTTGGCATAGAATCCCTTCATACAATCAATTCTCAGTCGCAGTAGGATCAGCAATTTGATCGTTTTATTTTTTTGGTCCTTAACAATGAAAAATGCTCTCTCACATGGCTATAGGGAATAGGTAGCATCAGTTCAAGAATGGGGTGGATCTCCAGTCAAAGGAGCAATGGGTGTGGCTGAAGGGGTAAGGAAGCACAGGAGCTTTTGTGCTCTACTTGTGAGTGTCGGTGGCTGCTGGGAAAGGGAATCAGACCTGCAGGGGACCCGAGAACTTGGAGTCTGGCCAGTGCACCCTTGCTCCCTTCTTGGGCTTCTGGGCTTTGAGGGGAGCCTGTGGCCCTTGAGGGCATTTGGAGGCTGTGCCCAGAAGAGCAGGAGCAGGAGCTGGAGCTGGAGCAGGAGCAGGAGCAGGAGGCCCCCCGGAGACAGGCTGGACCTTGGGCCCAGAGTTGGCCAGCTTCTGCCTGAGGCAATGGTTTTCTTCCTTGAGCCTTTGGAACTCCCTCTCTGCCCACAGAACAGCCTTCTGGCTCTCCTCACTTCTGTTCTCCACCAGGAGGCGCTCTCGGTCATGCAAGGAGGAGATTCTCTGCCATTCTCGGTGCAGGTCCTCGGCCATCTTCTTGTAGAGGCCTAAGTTCCAGTGGGCAGCATCCACCTTCCTGCGCACCTTGGCGAGTTCGTTCTTCACTTGCAGGCAGCGTGCCTTCTCCTCCATCATCTTCCTCTCCAGGTGTTTGAGGTGCTCTTCGCACAGCTTAGGCTCTGCCTCGAGCTTCAGGTGCAGCTTCTGAATCTCCCTTTCCAGGAGGCTGTTTCGCTGGTGAAAAGATACTTGCTCAGCTTGGTGGATTGTTGTGTTTCCTGGGAGCTCTTCATTCCCCTGACGTGCCTTCTTCAGTGCCCTGGATGGCTTTCCTTGATTCAGGGGGCTCCCACGGGGCACGTGATCAGTGGAGGAGGAGCCAGTCTGCACCTGCCTCCTTGAGCCCCCACCTTCCAGATGATCTCGAAGGAGCTCTAGCAGATGCATCACCGTCAGTAGGATCTGGCTGAGGGTGTGGTGTTGGCTCTGGCCCTCAGCGGGGGCCTGCCACGGCACACCTCCGTCAGGAAGCTCTGGCCTGCCTGCCTCCCCTGCCTCTTCCTGCCCTCTCAGTCCACAGCTGCCAATGTCCTGAGACAGAGGGTCTGCACTTCCCCGCAGATCAGGGCTGTCCTTGAAGTCTTCTGGCATATTCCTCACAGGGGGTTCTCCATCGTCCTGGGCTGCTCCACAGATGGGATTTTCATCAGTGAGCTGGTGAGGGCTCTTCTTCAACAGCCTTTGCCGAACTCCCTTCAGCAGTTGCGTAGCGTCTCCCACAGAAAAGTACCCGACATCTTGATTCAGGGCAGCCAGAGCAAGGATCTGTAGCGGGAGAGGACTGGCCTTGTGCTCCGATGATGCGACGGCTCCATGGGCTGGTGCATCCGGGTCGGTCTTCTCCATGTCTTTTCCAGATACTTCATTCTGGGCACAGGGCCCCTTTCTTCCTCTTAAGCGGAGTCCACACTTTACTGGAATGAACACCAGCAACACAGTGCACACGAGGATCTCCCAGCCAAACCCAGAGTCTCGTGGCCCATGTGGCCAACGTTCGATTATCGGCAACCCAGAAGCCCACAGCTGTTCCCGGAGAGCCCACAGCGGCTCCAGAACTGTGTGGGGAGACATTGTAATGGCCACCAGCTGGCTCCAGAGAGCCTGGGGGCTTTGTCTCTGATCACCAGTGTCCTCTCGGCCACTAGAAACTGCTTGGAACCCCTACGAGGGTTCCGTCTCCAATGCAAACCAGTGCCTGGCAACAACAGGAGCTGAAGGGAGTAGGGGTGGGGGAGGTGCACCCGAGACTCCAACGCAAATCAGTGCCTGGCAACAGGAGCTAACAGTCCTTGGGCAGCGGAGGAGAATCTCTATATTGTGTACCTGAAAAAAATGCAACCCTATGTAGCATTGTCTTGGAATTAAACTTTGACACTTATAAAAAAAAGTGAAAAATGAAACTAGATATCAAAGGGAGAAACATAACAAAATCTAAACACGTAGAAAGTAACTTTCTAGATTATCGGAGACAAAAGATAAAATTTCAGTGCACTGACCCGAAGGAAAATAAAACTACAACGTATTAAAATTGATGGGACACAGCTAAATCAACAGAGAGCTCCATTTTTAGCACTCAATGCATACATTAGAAAGGAGGAGGAGCATCTGGGTGGCTCAGTCAGTTAGTCCAACTCTTGATTTTGACTCGGGTCATGGTCAACCTTGGGATAGTGAGGCTGAACCTGCATTGTGCTGGTGCTGGGCATGGTGGCTGCTTAATCATCTCTCTCTCTTTCTGCACCGCTTCCGTTTCTCTGTCTCTGTCTCTGTCTCTGTCTCTGTCTCTGTCTCTGTGTCTATCTCTCTCTCTCTCTCTAAAAAGAAAAGGAGTCTCAAAACTATAATCTTTCTATTTTAGAACCTAGAAAAAGAGGAGAAACTAAAACTAAAGAAGAAAACCAGAAGAATCCTTCTACCCCATTTCAAGATATTCGTCTACAGTAATCAATAGTGCGTGGTGTTGGTGAAGAGCTAGACCAATGGAATAGAATAAAGATGGATAAGTGGAACAGAATCAGGGACCCAGAAAGAGAACTACACCCATATGTCGAATGGGGCTTTGACAAAGGTAAAAAGCCGTTCAGTGGAGGAGTGACAGCGTTTTGAATAAATGGTGCTAGAGCAAGTGGACATGCATAGGCAAAGAAGAAGGAGAAGCAGAAGAGGGAGCGGGAGAGGGGAGGAGGAGGTGGAGGACGAGGAGGCCGGGGACCACAATCTAAGTATCAAACCCTATACAAAACTTAACTCAGGCTGCCTGGGTGAGGCAGCCTGTGCGGCAGCCAGCTCTTGATTTCGGCTCTTGTCAAGCTCTCAGCGTCCCGGGACAAAGTCAGGCTCCAAGCTCACTGGCGAGGCTGCTTGAGGATGCTCTTTTCCCTTCTCCCTCCAGGCCCCTGCCCGCTCATGCACATGTTCACTCTCCCAAAGGAAAAAAAGAAAAAAAGAGTATTTTAAAAAGTAGCTCAAAATTAATCACTGCCTTACATGGAAAATGATAAATCTTATAGGGAAAATGTGGGGGAAAATTTCCAGAATGGAAAGCTAGGTACAGAATCCTCCAGTCGAACATCAAATTATTTTCCCTAAGGTAAAGTTGATTAATTAGACTTTATCCAACAATCAGAATTGTAAATCTGTGCCGTGTGAAAGACCTCCTTAAGAAGACCCAAAAGACAAGCTACCAACTTGGAGGAAATAGGTCCAAATCACATAGCTAATAGAGGACTCCTGTCTGAAGCATGGAAACTCAGAATTTGATCCCCAAGTAAGCATGCAATCTAGTTAGCAAAAGGAAATAGAAGGGGGGTGGGGAAAAAGTAAAGGGCCTGCCACCTTTACCAAAGCGTAGACAGATGGAAACCACATAGAAAGTTGCCATTGGGGCAATTCAAATGAAAACTCCAGTGAGCTCTCACTGCACACCTATCACAGTGATTCAAACCAAATGTGCCAGAGAGGGAGAGAGAGACCCCACCACCAAATGCAAGGCAGGATGTGGAATGACTGGATCACTCCCGCATCACAGTTGGGAATGGAAAATGATAGAGCTGACTCTTGAAAACAGTTAAGAGTTTCTTTTCCTTTTCCAAGCCGTGAGTTACATTCCCGTTCACATGCAGTATAATATCAATTTCAGGTGTCCAATAGAGTGGCTCAACCCTTCCACACAGATTCTTTGAGAACTAGACTTGCTACCGCCATAGGAGCAGGTCATGGCACTATGGCATTTATCTTAGAGAAATCAAAGCTTAACGTTTGCTCCAAAGCCTGTAGGGGAATGTATCTGTGTCCTTATGAAAGCAGTGGGGCTGCCAAGGGGGTGGAAGGGACTGGAGTGGTTGGATATTGACACTTGACAGGGCTGCTGTAAGTGGTAAACTCCTCTTGCTTCTTTGAAGGCCGCTTCCCCTTAATGGTGGTCCTGAGGACGAGGAGAATAGGAATGTCAACGATTTCAATCGCTTTAAACCTGCCAAGCATTAGAACACCATCTCTTCTACACTAGTTCACTCTCGTCTTAATCCTCAGTATCCCAAAGCAGACAGGTGGGGTCTGGTCCAAGAGGGGTTGCAGGCAGTGTCCCTTCCACAGGCCATCTCCCCTCTTGCCCAGAAGCCCAATGACCAGGTCCCAGGCTTTCAACTCATCTAATTTCTGTGCCTTCTCTAGGGACACCAGGGAACTTCTGGGCTCTTTTTCTGGCTTCAAGGAGGCTCTGCGACGCTGGGTCTAGTGCTCTCAGCCGACTTGGACCACACGGCCAGTTGTCTCCTCCTGCATGGGCCACCTATTGGCTCGGGTGGATCAGGTGAGGGCATGTCCTCTCAGAGAGATACATGGAGAACAGAATAGAGGACCTCTTTCTGGCATTGTTTACCCTAATCACTCAGTGGTTGCTACCATCGCTTGACTTCCCTGGAATTTCAAGCCCAGGAGAGGGGGGTGGGTCAGCAGCCAGAACTGTGGCTTCACCCTTGTGTCTTTGTTGAATGTTTTCCGCAACCCAGAGGGCTTCCGACAACACCAATTGATAACCGCATATGGTTTCCGTGGGCCAGGCATCCAGGTGCATCTAGCCAGGGACCTGTGTCTCAGGATCTCTCACAAGGCTGCAGTCAAGATGTCATGTGGGTCTTCAGTCATCTCCAGGCTTGTTGGCGGGAAATCTGCTTGTGTGCTCACTCGGGTGGCTCCTAGCAGCCAGAGGTCCTCCATTGCGGTGAGCAAGAAATATTCTTTCCTTGCCACATGGGCCTCTCCATCATACAGCCCACAAGGAGCAGGCGGCTTCCCTCGAAACCAATGGTGAGGGAGCGAGAGCAAGCCCAAGAGGAGACCAGTGTCTTTGTCTACGAGCCTCAGAAGGGACATGCTATCTATCTCTCGGGCCATATTCTGTCCTTTCGAAGTGAGGCAGGAGTTCCTGACTCTAATCCAGTGGTAGAGTATGGAACACAAAACGAGGTGTACCCACGAAGGGAATCGTTGGAGACCCTGAAAGGCTGCCCTCCATGCTTTGCTGGGACTTTACCTCAGCTAGGCATCACCATAATCCTTGCATCCAAACTAGAACGTGACCTATGAGAAAATTTTGTCAAGCCCTTCTGGGATCCTTACAGCAGCTTGCCTAGAAGTTCCTTGCACAAGGGAAGGGTGCCTGTGTGGCTTAGTCAGGTCAACGTCTGACTCTTGATTTCGGCTCAGGGCGTGGTCCCATGGTCTGTGAAATCCAGCCCAGCGTCTGGTTGTGCACTTGAGTCGAAGGCTGTCTAGGAATCTCTCTCTCCCTGCCCCTCCCCCGCTTGCATGTGTGTGTGCCCTCGCTCTTTCTCTCTCTCAGAAATGAAGAAGCAGAAGTCATCGTAGTGGTAGGAGTGGTAGTTATTTTCACATCAGTGGGTAATGAGACAACCTTGGCTTAGAATGGGAGCTCTGAAATTCACTAGCTGTGTGATCTTGGGGCAAGTTGTGTCCCCTCTCTGAACCTCAGTAGTCTATGACACACTGGGTTATTGGGACAATTAAGTGATCAGTAAAGGACACTTAAAACCCTTCGTTGCTTGGCATAGAATCCCTTCATACAATCAATTCTCAGTCGCAGTAGGATCAGCAATTTGATCGTTTTATTTTTTTGGTCCTTAACAATGAAAAATGCTCTCTCACATGGCTATAGGGAATAGGTAGCATCAGTTCAAGAATGGGGTGGATCTCCAGTCAAAGGAGCAATGGGTGTGGCTGAAGGGGTAAGGAAGCACAGGAGCTTTTGTGCTCTACTTGTGAGTGTCGGTGGCTGCTGGGAAAGGGAATCAGACCTGCAGGGGACCCGAGAACTTGGAGTCTGGCCAGTGCACCCTTGCTCCCTTCTTGGGCTTCTGGGCTTTGAGGGGAGCCTGTGGCCCTTGAGGGCATTTGGAGGCTGTGCCCAGAAGAGCAGGAGCAGGAGCTGGAGCTGGAGCAGGAGCAGGAGCAGGAGGCCCCCCGGAGACAGGCTGGACCTTGGGCCCAGAGTTGGCCAGCTTCTGCCTGAGGCAATGGTTTTCTTCCTTGAGCCTTTGGAACTCCCTCTCTGCCCACAGAACAGCCTTCTGGCTCTCCTCACTTCTGTTCTCCACCAGGAGGCGCTCTCGGTCATGCAAGGAGGAGATTCTCTGCCATTCTCTGTGCAGGTCCTCGGCCATCTTCTTGTAGAGGCCTAAGTTCCAGTGGGCAGCATCCACCTTCCTGCGCACCTTGGCGAGTTCGTTCTTCACTTGCAGGCAGCGTGCCTTCTCCTCCATCATCTTCCTCTCCAGGTGTTTGAGGTGCTCTTCGCACAGCTTAGGCTCTGCCTCGAGCTTCAGGTGCAGCTTCTGAATCTCCCTTTCCAGGAGGCTGTTTCGCTGGTGAAAAGATACTTGCTCAGCTTGGTGGATTGTTGTGTTTCCTGGGAGCTCTTCATTCCCCTGACGTGCCTTCTTCAGTGCCCTGGATGGCTTTCCTTGATTCAGGGGGCTCCCACGGGGCACGTGATCAGTGGAGGAGGAGCCAGTCTGCACCTGCCTCCTTGAGCCCCCACCTTCCAGATGATCTCGAAGGAGCTCTAGCAGATGCATCACCGTCAGTAGGATCTGGCTGAGGGTGTGGTGTTGGCTCTGGCCCTCAGCGGGGGCCTGCCACGGCACACCTCCGTCAGGAAGCTCTGGCCTGCCTGCCTCCCCTGCCTCTTCCTGCCCTCTCAGTCCACAGCTGCCAATGTCCTGAGACAGAGGGTCTGCACTTCCCCGCAGATCAGGGCTGTCCTTGAAGTCTTCTGGCATATTCCTCACAGGGGGTTCTCCATCGTCCTGGGCTGCTCCACAGATGGGATTTTCATCGGTGAGCTGGTGAGGGCTCTTCTTCAACAGCCTTTGCCGAACTCCCTTCAGCAGTTGCGTAGCGTCTCCCACAGAAAAGTACCCGACATCTTGATTCAGGGCAGCCAGAGCAAGGATCTGTAGCGGGAGAGGACTGGCCTTGTGCTCCGATGATGCGACGGCTCCATGGGCTGGTGCATCCGGGTCGGTCTTCTCCATGTCTTTTCCAGATACTTCATTCTGGGCACAGGGCCCCTTTCTTCCTCTTAAGCGGAGTCCACACTTTACTGGAATGAACACCAGCAACACAGTGCACACGAGGATCTCCCAGCCAAACCCAGAGTCTCGTGGCCCATGTGGCCAACGTTCGATTATCGGCAACCCAGAAGCCCACAGCTGTTCCCGGAGAGCCCACAGCGGCTCCAGAACTGTGTGGGGAGACATTGTAATGGCCACCAGCTGGCTCCAGAGAGCCTGGGGGCTTTGTCTCTGATCACCAGTGTCCTCTCGGCCACTAGAAACTGCTTGGAACCCCTACGAGGGTTCCGTCTCCAATGCAAACCAGTGCCTGGCAACAACAGGAGCTGAAGGGAGTAGGGGTGGGGGAGGTGCACCCGAGACTCCAACGCAAATCAGTGCCTGGCAACAGGAGCTAACAGTCCTTGGGCAGCGGAGGAGAATCTCTATATTGTGTACCTGAAAAAAATGCAACCCTATGTAGCATTGTCTTGGAATTAAACTTTGACACTTATAAAAAAAAGTGAAAAATGAAACTAGATATCAAAGGGAGAAACATAACAAAATCTAAACACGTAGAAAGTAACTTTCTAGATTATCGGAGACAAAAGATAAAATTTCAGTGCACTGACCCGAAGGAAAATAAAACTACAACGTATTAAAATTGATGGGACACAGCTAAATCAACAGAGAGCTCCATTTTTAGCACTCAATGCATACATTAGAAAGGAGGAGGAGCATCTGGGTGGCTCAGTCAGTTAGTCCAACTCTTGATTTTGACTCGGGTCATGGTCAACCTTGGGATAGTGAGGCTGAACCTGCATTGTGCTGGTGCTGGGCATGGTGGCTGCTTAATCATCTCTCTCTCTTTCTGCACCGCTTCCGTTTCTCTGTCTCTGTCTCTGTCTCTGTCTCTGTCTCTGTCTCTGTGTCTATCTCTCTCTCTCTCTCTAAAAAGAAAAGGAGTCTCAAAACTATAATCTTTCTATTTTAGAACCTAGAAAAAGAGGAGAAACTAAAACTAAAGAAGAAAACCAGAAGAATCCTTCTACCCCATTTCAAGATATTCGTCTACAGTAATCAATAGTGCGTGGTGTTGGTGAAGAGCTAGACCAATGGAATAGAATAAAGATGGATAAGTGGAACAGAATCAGGGACCCAGAAAGAGAACTACACCCATATGTCGAATGGGGCTTTGACAAAGGTAAAAAGCCGTTCAGTGGAGGAGTGACAGCGTTTTGAATAAATGGTGCTAGAGCAAGTGGACATGCATAGGCAAAGAAGAAGGAGAAGCAGAAGAGGGAGCGGGAGAGGGGAGGAGGAGGTGGAGGACGAGGAGGCCGGGGACCACAATCTAAGTATCAAACCCTATACAAAACTTAACTCAGGCTGCCTGGGTGAGGCAGCCTGTGCGGCAGCCAGCTCTTGATTTCGGCTCTTGTCAAGCTCTCAGCGTCCCGGGACAAAGTCAGGCTCCAAGCTCACTGGCGAGGCTGCTTGAGGATGCTCTTTTCCCTTCTCCCTCCAGGCCCCTGCCCGCTCATGCACATGTTCACTCTCCCAAAGGAAAAAAAGAAAAAAAGAGTATTTTAAAAAGTAGCTCAAAATTAATCACTGCCTTACATGGAAAATGATAAATCTTATAGGGAAAATGTGGGGGAAAATTTCCAGAATGGAAAGCTAGGTACAGAATCCTCCAGTCGAACATCAAATTATTTTCCCTAAGGTAAAGTTGATTAATTAGACTTTATCCAACAATCAGAATTGTAAATCTGTGCCGTGTGAAAGACCTCCTTAAGAAGACCCAAAAGACAAGCTACCAACTTGGAGGAAATAGGTCCAAATCACATAGCTAATAGAGGACTCCTGTCTGAAGCATGGAAACTCAGAATTTGATCCCCAAGTAAGCATGCAATCTAGTTAGCAAAAGGAAATAGAAGGGGGGTGGGGAAAAAGTAAAGGGCCTGCCACCTTTACCAAAGCGTAGACAGATGGAAACCACATAGAAAGTTGCCATTGGGGCAATTCAAATGAAAACTCCAGTGAGCTCTCACTGCACACCTATCACAGTGATTCAAACCAAATGTGCCAGAGAGGGAGAGAGAGACCCCACCACCAAATGCAAGGCAGGATGTGGAATGACTGGATCACTCCCGCATCACAGTTGGGAATGGAAAATGATAGAGCTGACTCTTGAAAACAGTTAAGAGTTTCTTTTCCTTTTCCAAGCCGTGAGTTACATTCCCGTTCACATGCAGTATAATATCAATTTCAGGTGTCCAATAGAGTGGCTCAACCCTTCCACACAGATTCTTTGAGAACTAGACTTGCTACCGCCATAGGAGCAGGTCATGGCACTATGGCATTTATCTTAGAGAAATCAAAGCTTAACGTTTGCTCCAAAGCCTGTAGGGGAATGTATCTGTGTCCTTATGAAAGCAGTGGGGCTGCCAAGGGGGTGGAAGGGACTGGAGTGGTTGGATATTGACACTTGACAGGGCTGCTGTAAGTGGTAAACTCCTCTTGCTTCTTTGAAGGCCGCTTCCCCTTAATGGTGGTCCTGAGGACGAGGAGAATAGGAATGTCAACGATTTCAATCGCTTTAAACCTGCCAAGCATTAGAACACCATCTCTTCTACACTAGTTCACTCTCGTCTTAATCCTCAGTATCCCAAAGCAGACAGGTGGGGTCTGGTCCAAGAGGGGTTGCAGGCAGTGTCCCTTCCACAGGCCATCTCCCCTCTTGCCCAGAAGCCCAATGACCAGGTCCCAGGCTTTCAACTCATCTAATTTCTGTGCCTTCTCTAGGGACACCAGGGAACTTCTGGGCTCTTTTTCTGGCTTCAAGGAGGCTCTGCGACGCTGGGTCTAGTGCTCTCAGCCGACTTGGACCACACGGCCAGTTGTCTCCTCCTGCATGGGCCACCTATTGGCTCGGGTGGATCAGGTGAGGGCATGTCCTCTCAGAGAGATACATGGAGAACAGAATAGAGGACCTCTTTCTGGCATTGTTTACCCTAATCACTCAGTGGTTGCTACCATCGCTTGACTTCCCTGGAATTTCAAGCCCAGGAGAGGGGGGTGGGTCAGCAGCCAGAACTGTGGCTTCACCCTTGTGTCTTTGTTGAATGTTTTCCGCAACCCAGAGGGCTTCCGACAACACCAATTGATAACCGCATATGGTTTCCGTGGGCCAGGCATCCAGGTGCATCTAGCCAGGGACCTGTGTCTCAGGATCTCTCACAAGGCTGCAGTCAAGATGTCATGTGGGTCTTCAGTCATCTCCAGGCTTGTTGGCGGGAAATCTGCTTGTGTGCTCACTCGGGTGGCTCCTAGCAGCCAGAGGTCCTCCATTGCGGTGAGCAAGAAATATTCTTTCCTTGCCACATGGGCCTCTCCATCATACAGCCCACAAGGAGCAGGCGGCTTCCCTCGAAACCAATGGTGAGGGAGCGAGAGCAAGCCCAAGAGGAGACCAGTGTCTTTGTCTACGAGCCTCAGAAGGGACATGCTATCTATCTCTCGGGCCATATTCTGTCCTTTCGAAGTGAGGCAGGAGTTCCTGACTCTAATCCAGTGGTAGAGTATGGAACACAAAACGAGGTGTACCCACGAAGGGAATCGTTGGAGACCCTGAAAGGCTGCCCTCCATGCTTTGCTGGGACTTTACCTCAGCTAGGCATCACCATAATCCTTGCATCCAAACTAGAACGTGACCTATGAGAAAATTTTGTCAAGCCCTTCTGGGATCCTTACAGCAGCTTGCCTAGAAGTTCCTTGCACAAGGGAAGGGTGCCTGTGTGGCTTAGTCAGGTCAACGTCTGACTCTTGATTTTGGCTCAGGGCGTGTTCCCATGGTGTGTGAAATCCAGCCCAGCGTCTGGTTGTGCACTTGAGTCGAAGGCTGTCTAGGAATCTCTCTCTCCCTGCCCCTCCCCCGTTTGCATGTGTGTGTGCCCTCGCTCTTTCTCTCTCTCAGAAATGAAGAAGCAGAAGTCATCGTAGTGGTAGGAGTGGTAGTTATTTTCACATCAGTGGGTAATTAGACAACCTTGGCTTGGAATGGGAGCTCTGAAATTCACTAGCTGTGTGATCTTGGGGCAAGTTGTGTCCCCTCTCTGAACCTCAGTAGTATAGGACACACTGGGTTATTGGGACAATTAAGTGATCAGTAAAGGACACTTAAAACCCTTGGTTGCTTTGCATAGAATCCCTTCATACAATCAATTCTCAGTCGCAGTAGGATCAGCAATTTGATCGTTTTATTTTTTTGGTCCTTAACAATGAAAAATGCTCTCTCACATGGCTATAGGGAATAGGTAGCATCAGTTCAAGAATGGGGTGGATCTCCAGTCAAAGGAGCAATGGGTGTGGCTGAAGGGGTAAGGAAGCACAGGAGCTTTTGTGCTCTGGTTGTGAGTGTTGGTGGCTGCTGGGAAAGGGAATCAGACCTGCAGGGGACCCGAGAACTTGGAGTCTGGCCAGTGCACCCTTGCTCCCTTCTTGGGCTTCTGGGCTTTGAGGGGAGCCTGTGGCCCTTGAGGGCATTTGGAGGCTGTGCCCAGAAGAGCAGGAGCAGGAGCTGGAGCTGGAGCAGGAGCAGGAGCAGGAGCAGGAGGCCCCCCGGAGACAGGCTGGACCTTGGGCCCAGAGTTGGCCAGCTTCTGCCTGAGGCAATGGTTTTCTTCCTTGAGCCTTTGGAACTCCCTCTCTGCCCACAGAACAGCCTTCTGGCTCTCCTCACTTCTGTTCTCCACCAGGAGGCGCTCTCGGTCATGCAAGGAGGAGATTCTCTGCCATTCTCTGTGCAGGTCGTCGGCCATCTTCTTGTAGAGGCCTAAGTTCCAGTGGGCAGCATCCACCTTCCTGCGCACCTTGGCGAGTTCGTTCTTCACTTGCAGGCAGCGTGCCTTCTCCTCCATCATCTTCCTCTCCAGGTGTTTGAGGTGCTCTTCGCACAGCTTAGGCTCTGCCTCGAGCTTCAGGTGCAGCTTCTGAATCTCCCTTTCCAGGAGGCTGTTTCGCTGGTGAAAAGATACTTGCTCAGCTTGGTGGATTGTTGTGTTTCCTGGGAGCTCTTCATTCCCCTGACGTGCCTTCTTCAGTGCCCTGGATGGCTTTCCTTGATTCAGGGGGCTCCCACGGGGCACGTGATCAGTGGAGGAGGAGCCAGTCTGCACCTGCCTCCTTGAGCCCCCACCTTCCAGATGATCTCGAAGGAACTCTAGCAGATGCATCACCGTCAGTAGGATCTGGCTGAGGGTGTGGTGTTGGCTCTGGCCCTCAGCGGGGGCCTGCCACGGCACACCTCCGTCAGGAAGCTCTGGCCTGCCTGCCTCCCCTGCCTCTTCCTGCCCTCTCAGTCCACAGCTGCCAATGTCCTGAGACAGAGGGTCTGCACTTCCCCGCAGATCAGGGCTGTCCTTGAAGTCTTCTGGCATATTCCTCACAGGGGGTTCTCCATCGTCCTGGGCTGCTCCACAGATGGGATTTTCATCGGTGAGCTGGTGAGGGCTCTTCTTCAACAGCCTTTGCCGAACTCCCTTCAGCAGTTGCGTAGCGTCTCCCACAGAAAAGTACCCGACATCTTGATTCAGGGCAGCCAGAGCAAGGATCTGTAGCGGGAGAGGACTGGCCTTGTGCTCCGATGATGCGACGGCTCCATGGGCTGGTGCATCCGGGTCGGTCTTCTCCATGTCTTTTCCAGATACTTCATTCTGGGCGCAGGGCCCCTTTCTTCCTCTTAAGCGGAGTCCACACTTTACTGGAATGAACACCAGCAACACAGTGCACACGAGGATCTCCCAGCCAAACCCAGAGTCTCGTGGCCCATGTGGCCAACGTTCTATTATCGGCAACCCAGAAGCCCACAGCTGTTCCCGGAGAGCCCACAGCGGCTCCAGAACTGTGTGGGGAGACATTGTAATGGCCACCAGCTGGCTCCAGAGAGCCTGGGGGCTTTGTCTCTGATCACCAGTGTCCTCTCGGCCACTAGAAACTGCTTGGAACCCCTACGAGGGTTCCGTCTCCAATGCAAACCAGTGCCTGGCAACAACAGGAGCTGAAGGGAGTAGGGGTGGGGGAGGTGCACCCGAGACTCCAACGCAAATCAGTGCCTGGCAACAGGAGCTAACAGTCCTTGGGCAGCGGAGGAGAATCTCTATATTGTGTACCTGAAAAAAATGCAACCCTATGTAGCATTGTCTTGGAATTAAACTTTGACACTTATAAAAAAAAGTGAAAAATGAAACTAGATATCAAAGGGAGAAACATAACAAAATCTAAACACGTAGAAAGTAACTTTCTAGATTATCGGAGACAAAAGATAAAATTTCAGTGCACTGAACCAAAGGAAAATAAAACTACAACGTATTAAAATTGGTGGGACACAGCTAAATCAACAGAGAGCTCAATTTATAGCACTCAATGCATACATTAGAAAGGAGGAGGAGCATCTGGGTGGCTCAGTCAGTTAGTCCAACTCTTGATTTTGACTCGGGTCATGGTCAACCTTGGGATAGTGAGGCTGAACCTACATTGTGCTGGTGCTGGGCATAGTGGCTGCTTAATCATCTCTCTCTCTCTCTGCACCACTTCCCTTTCTCTGTCTCTGTCTCTGTCTCTGTCTCTCTCTCTAAAAAGAAAAGGAGTCTCAAAACTATAATCTTTCTATTTTAGGACCTAGAAAAAGAGGAGAAACTAAAACTAAAGAAGAAAACCAGAAGAATCCTTCTACCCCATTTCAAGATATTCGTCTACAGTAATCAAAAGTGCGTGGTGTTGGTGAAGAGCTAGACCAATGGAATAGAATAAAGATGGATAAGTGGAACAGAATCAGGGACCCAGAAAGAGAACTACACCCATATGTCGAATGGGGCCTTGACAAAGGTAAAAAGCCGTTCAGTGGAGGAGTGACAGCGTTTTGAATAAATGGTGCTAGAGCAAGTGGACATGCATAGGCAAAGAAGAAGGAGAAGCAGAAGAGGGAGCGGGAGAGGGGAGGAGGAGGTGGAGGACGAGGAGGCCGGGGACCACAATCTAAGTATCAAACCCTATACAAAACTTAACTCAGGCTGCCTGGGTGAGGCAGCCTGTGCGGCAGCCAGCTCTTGATTTCGGCTCTTGTCAAGCTCTCAGCGTCCCGGGACAAAGTCAGGCTCCAAGCTCACTGGCGAGGCTGCTTGAGGATGCTCTTTTCCCTTCTCCCTCCAGGCCCCTGCCCGCTCATGCACATGTTCACTCTCCCAAAGGAAAAAAAGAAAAAAAGAGTATTTTAAAAAGTAGCTCAAAATTAATCACTGCCTTACATGGAAAATGATAAATCTTATAGGGAAAATGTGGGGGAAAATTTCCAGAATGGAAAGCTAGGTACAGAATCCTCCAGTCGAACATCAAATTATTTTCCCTAAGGTAAAGTTGATTAATTAACAATCAGAATTGTAAATCTGTGCCGTGTGAAAAACCTGCTTAAGAAGACCCAAAAGACAAGCTACCAACTTGGAGGAAATAGGTCCAAATCACATAGCTAATAGAGGACTCCTGTCTGAAGCATGGAAACTCAGAATTTGATCCCCAAGTAAGCATGCAATCTAGTTAGCAAAAGGAAATAGAAGGGGGGTGGGGAAAAAGTAAAGGGCCTGCCACCTTTACCAAAGCGTAGACAGATGGAAACCACATAGAAAGTTGCCATTGGGGCAATTCAAATGAAAACTCCAGTGAGGTCTCACTGCACACCTATCACAGTGATTCAAACCAAATGCGCCAGAGAGGGAGAGAGAGACCCCACCACCAAATGCAAGGCAGGATGTGGAATGACTGGATCACTCCCGCATCACAGTTGGGAATGGAAAATGATAGAGCTGACTCTTGAAAACAGTTAAGAGTTTCTTTTCCTTTTCCAAGCCCTGAGTTACATTCCCGTTCACATGCAGTATAATATCAATTTCAGGTGTCCAATAGAGTGGCTCAACCCTTCCACACAGATTCTTTGAGAACTAGACTTGCTACCGCCATAGGAGCAGGTCACGGCACTATGGCATTTATCTTAGAGAAATCAAAGCTTAACGTTTGCTCCAAAGCCTGTAGGGGAATGTATCTGTGTCCTTATGAAAGCAGTGGGGCTGCCAAGGGGGTGGAAGGGACTGGAGTGGTTGGATATTGACACTTGACAGGGCTGCTGTAAGTGGTAAACTCCTCTTGCTTCTTTGAAGGCCGCTTCCCCTTAATGGTGGTCCTGAGGACGAGGAGAATAGGAATGTCAACGATTTCAATCGCTTTCAACCTGCCAAGCATTAGAACACCATCTCTTCTACACTAGTTCACTCTCGTCTTAATCCTCAGTATCCCAAAGCAGACAGGTGGGGTCTGGTCCAAGAGGGGTTGCAGGCAGTGTCCCTTCCACAGGCCATCTCCCCTCTTGCCCAGAAGCCCAATGACCAGGTCCCAGGCTTTCAACTCATCTAATTTCTGTGCCTTCTCTAGGGACACCAGGGAACTTCTGGGCTCTTTTTCTGGCTTCAAGGAGGCTCTGCGACGCTGGGTCTAGTGCTCTCAGCCGACTTGGACCACACGGCCAGTTGTCTCCTCCTGCATGGGCCACCTATTGGCTCGGGTGGATCAGGTGAGGGCATGTCCTCTCAGAGAGATACATGGAGAACAGAATAGAGGACCTCTTTCTGGCATTGTTTACCCTAATCACTCAGTGGTTGCTACCATCGCTTGACTTCCCTGGAATTTCAAGCCCAGGAGAGGGGGGTGGGTCAGCAGCCAGAACTGTGGCTTCACCCTTGTGTCTTTGTTGAATGTTTTCCGCAACCCAGAGGGCTTCCGACAACACCAATTGATAACCGCATATGGTTTCCGTGGGCCAGGCATCCAGGTGCATCTAGCCAGGGACCTGTGTCTCAGGATCTCTCACAAGGCTGCAGTCAAGATGTCATGTGGGTCTTCAGTCATCTCCAGGCTTGTTGGCGGGAAATCTGCTTGTGTGCTCACTCGGGTGGCTCCTAGCAGCCAGAGGTCCTCCATTGCGGTGAGCAAGAAATATTCTTTCCTTGCCACATGGGCCTCTCCATCATACAGCCCACAAGGAGCAGGCGGCTTCCCTCGAAACCAATGGTGAGGGAGCGAGAGCAAGCCCAAGAGGAGACCAGTGTCTTTGTCTACGAGCCTCAGAAGGGACATGCTATCTATCTCTCGGGCCATATTCTGTCCTTTCGAAGTGAGGCAGGAGTTCCTGACTCTAATCCAGTGGTAGAGTATGGAACACAAAACGAGGTGTACCCACGAAGGGAATCGTTGGAGACCCTGAAAGGCTGCCCTCCATGCTTTGCTGGGACTTTACCTCAGCTAGGCATCACCATAATCCTTGCATCCAGACTAGAACGTGACCTATGAGAAAATTTTGTCAAGCCCTTCTGGGATCCTTACAGCAGCTTGCCTAGAAGTTCCTTGCACAAGGGAAGGGTGCCTGTGTGGCTTAGTCAGGTCAACGTCTGACTCTTGATTTCGGCTCAGGGCGTGGTCCCATGGTCTGTGAAATCCAGCCCAGCGTCTGGTTGTGCACTTGAGTCGAAGGCTGTCTAGGAATCTCTCTCTCCCTGCCCCTCCCCCGCTTGCATGTGTGTGTGCCCTCGCTCTTTCTCTCTCTCAGAAATGAAGAAGCAGAAGTCATCGTAGTGGTAGGAGTGGTAGTTATTTTCACATCAGTGGGTAATGAGACAACCTTGGCTTAGAATGGGAGCTCTGAAATTCACTAGCTGTGTGATCTTGGGGCAAGTTGTGTCCCCTCTCTGAACCTCAGTAGTCTATGACACACTGGGTTATTGGGACAATTAAGTGATCAGTAAAGGACACTTAAAACCCTTCGTTGCTTGGCATAGAATCCCTTCATACAATCAATTCTCAGTCGCAGTAGGATCAGCAATTTGATCGTTTTATTTTTTTGGTCCTTAACAATGAAAAATGCTCTCTCACATGGCTATAGGGAATAGGTAGCATCAGTTCAAGAATGGGGTGGATCTCCAGTCAAAGGAGCAATGGGTGTGGCTGAAGGGGTAAGGAAGCACAGGAGCTTTTGTGCTCTGGTTGTGAGTGTTGGTGGCTGCTGGGAAAGGGAATCAGACCTGCAGGGGACCCGAGAACTTGGAGTCTGGCCAGTGCACCCTTGCTCCCTTCTTGGGCTTCTGGGCTTTGAGGGGAGCCTGTGGCCCTTGAGGGCATTTGGAGGCTGTGCCCAGAAGAGCAGGAGCAGGAGCTGGAGCTGGAGCAGGAGCAGGAGCAGGAGCAGGAGGCCCCCCGGAGACAGGCTGGACCTTGGGCCCAGAGTTGGCCAGCTTCTGCCTGAGGCAATGGTTTTCTTCCTTGAGCCTTTGGAACTCCCTCTCTGCCCACAGAACAGCCTTCTGGCTCTCCTCACTTCTGTTCTCCACCAGGAGGCGCTCTCGGTCATGCAAGGAGGAGATTCTCTGCCATTCTCGGTGCAGGTCCTCGGCCATCTTCTTGTAGAGGCCTAAGTTCCAGTGGGCAGCATCCACCTTCCTGCGCACCTTGGCGAGTTCGTTCTTCACTTGCAGGCAGCGTGCCTTCTCCTCCATCATCTTCCTCTCCAGGTGTTTGAGGTGCTCTTCGCACAGCTTAGGCTCTGCCTCGAGCTTCAGGTGCAGCTTCTGAATCTCCCTTTCCAGGAGGCTGTTTCGCTGGTGAAAAGATACTTGCTCAGCTTGGTGGATTGTTGTGTTTCCTGGGAGCTCTTCATTCCCCTGACGTGCCTTCTTCAGTGCCCTGGATGGCTTTCCTTGATTCAGGGGGCTCCCACGGGGCACGTGATCAGTGGAGGAGGAGCCAGTCTGCACCTGCCTCCTTGAGCCCCCACCTTCCAGATGATCTCGAAGGAGCTCTAGCAGATGCATCACCGTCAGTAGGATCTGGCTGAGGGTGTGGTGTTGGCTCTGGCCCTCAGCGGGGGCCTGCCACGGCACACCTCCGTCAGGAAGCTCTGGCCTGCCTGCCTCCCCTGCCTCTTCCTGCCCTCTCAGTCCACAGCTGCCAATGTCCTGAGACAGAGGGTCTGCACTTCCCCGCAGATCAGGGCTGTCCTTGAAGTCTTCTGGCATATTCCTCACAGGGGGTTCTCCATCGTCCTGGGCTGCTCCACAGATGGGATTTTCATCGGTGAGCTGGTGAGGGCTCTTCTTCAACAGCCTTTGCCGAACTCCCTTCAGCAGTTGCGTAGCGTCTCCCACAGAAAAGTACCCGACATCTTGATTCAGGGCAGCCAGAGCAAGGATCTGTAGCGGGAGAGGACTGGCCTTGTGCTCCGATGATGCGACGGCTCCATGGGCTGGTGCATCCGGGTCGGTCTTCTCCATGTCTTTTCCAGATACTTCATTCTGGGCACAGTGCCCCTTTCTTCCTCTTAAGCGGAGTCCACACTTTACTGGAATGAACACCAGCAACACAGTGCACACGAGGATCTCCCAGCCAAACCCAGAGTCTCGTGGCCCATGTGGCCAACGTTCGATTATCGGCAACCCAGAAGCCCACAGCTGTTCCCGGAGAGCCCACAGCGGCTCCAGAACTGTGTGGGGAGACATTGTAATGGCCACCAGCTGGCTCCAGAGAGCCTGGGGGCTTTGTCTCTGATCACCAGTGTCCTCTCGGCCACTAGAAACTGCTTGGAACCCCTACGAGGGTTCCGTCTCCAATGCAAACCAGTGCCTGGCAACAACAGGAGCTGAAGGGAGTAGGGGTGGGGGAGGTGCACCCGAGACTCCAACGCAAATCAGTGCCTGGCAACAGGAGCTAACAGTCCTTGGGCAGCGGAGGAGAATCTCTATATTGTGTACCTGAAAAAAATGCAACCCTATGTAGCATTGTCTTGGAATTAAACTTTGACACTTATAAAAAAAAGTGAAAAATGAAACTAGATATCAAAGGGAGAAACATAACAAAATCTAAACACGTAGAAAGTAACTTTCTAGATTATCGGAGACAAAAGATAAAATTTCAGTGCACTGACCCGAAGGAAAATAAAACTACAACGTATTAAAATTGATGGGACACAGCTAAATCAACAGAGAGCTCCATTTTTAGCACTCAATGCATACATTAGAAAGGAGGAGGAGCATCTGGGTGGCTCAGTCAGTTAGTCCAACTCTTGATTTTGACTCGGGTCATGGTCAACCTTGGGATAGTGAGGCTGAACCTGCATTGTGCTGGTGCTGGGCATGGTGGCTGCTTAATCATCTCTCTCTCTTTCTGCACCGCTTCCGTTTCTCTGTCTCTGTCTCTGTCTCTGTCTCTGTCTCTGTCTCTGTGTCTATCTCTCTCTCTCTCTCTAAAAAGAAAAGGAGTCTCAAAACTATAATCTTTCTATTTTAGAACCTAGAAAAAGAGGAGAAACTAAAACTAAAGAAGAAAACCAGAAGAATCCTTCTACCCCATTTCAAGATATTCGTCTACAGTAATCAATAGTGCGTGGTGTTGGTGAAGAGCTAGACCAATGGAATAGAATAAAGATGGATAAGTGGAACAGAATCAGGGACCCAGAAAGAGAACTACACCCATATGTCGAATGGGGCTTTGACAAAGGTAAAAAGCCGTTCAGTGGAGGAGTGACAGCGTTTTGAATAAATGGTGCTAGAGCAAGTGGACATGCATAGGCAAAGAAGAAGGAGAAGCAGAAGAGGGAGCGGGAGAGGGGAGGAGGAGGTGGAGGACGAGGAGGCCGGGGACCACAATCTAAGTATCAAACCCTATACAAAACTTAACTCAGGCTGCCTGGGTGAGGCAGCCTGTGCGGCAGCCAGCTCTTGATTTCGGCTCTTGTCAAGCTCTCAGCGTCCCGGGACAAAGTCAGGCTCCAAGCTCACTGGCGAGGCTGCTTGAGGATGCTCTTTTCCCTTCTCCCTCCAGGCCCCTGCCCGCTCATGCACATGTTCACTCTCCCAAAGGAAAAAAAGAAAAAAAGAGTATTTTAAAAAGTAGCTCAAAATTAATCACTGCCTTACATGGAAAATGATAAATCTTATAGGGAAAATGTGGGGGAAAATTTCCAGAATGGAAAGCTAGGTACAGAATCCTCCAGTCGAACATCAAATTATTTTCCCTAAGGTAAAGTTGATTAATTAGACTTTATCCAACAATCAGAATTGTAAATCTGTGCCATGTGAAAGACCTCCTTAAGAAGACCCAAAAGACAAGCTACCAACTTGGAGGAAATAGGTCCAAATCACATAGCTAATAGAGGACTCCTGTCTGAAGCATGGAAACTCAGAATTTGATCCCCAAGTAAGCATGCAATCTAGTTAGCAAAAGGAAATAGAAGGGGGGTGGGGAAAAAGTAAAGGGCCTGCCACCTTTACCAAAGCGTAGACAGATGGAAACCACATAGAAAGTTGCCATTGGGGCAATTCAAATGAAAACTCCAGTGAGCTCTCACTGCACACCTATCACAGTGATTCAAACCAAATGCGCCAGAGAGGGAGAGAGAGACCCCACCACCAAATGCAAGGCAGGATGTGGAATGACTGGATCACTCCCGCATCACAGTTGGGAATGGAAAATGATAGAGCTGACTCTTGAAAACAGTTAAGAGTTTCTTTTCCTTTTCCAAGCCCTGAGTTACATTCCCGTTCACATGCAGTATAATATCAATTTCAGGTGTCCAATAGAGTGGCTCAACCCTTCCACACAGATTCTTTGAGAACTAGACTTGCTACCGCCATAGGAGCAGGTCATGGCACTATGGCATTTATCTTAGAGAAATCAAAGCTTAACGTTTGCTCCAAAGCCTGTAGGGGAATGTATCTGTGTCCTTATGAAAGCAGTGGGGCTGCCAAGGGGGTGGAAGGGACTGGAGTGGTTGGATATTGACACTTGACAGGGCTGCTGTAAGTGGTAAACTCCTCTTGCTTCTTTGAAGGCCGCTTCCCCTTAATGGTGGTCCTGAGGACGAGGAGAATAGGAATGTCAACGATTTCAATCGCTTTAAACCTGCCAAGCATTAGAACACCATCTCTTCTACACTAGTTCACTCTCGTCTTAATCCTCAGTATCCCAAAGCAGACAGGTGGGGTCTGGTCCAAGAGGGGTTGCAGGCAGTGTCCCTTCCACAGGCCATCTCCCCTCTTGCCCAGAAGCCCAATGACCAGGTCCCAGGCTTTCAACTCATCTAATTTCTGTGCCTTCTCTAGGGACACCAGGGAACTTCTGGGCTCTTTTTCTGCCTTCAAGGAGGCTCTGCGACGCTGGGTCTAGTGCTCTCAGCCGACTTGGACCACACGGCCAGTTGTCTCCTCCTGCATGGGCCACCTATTGGCTCGGGTGGATCAGGTGAGGGCATGTCCTCTCAGAGAGATACATGGAGAACAGAATAGAGGACCTCTTTCTGGCATTGTTTACCCTAATCTCTCAGTGGTTGCTACCATCGCTTGACTTCCCTGGAATTTCAAGCCCAGGAGAGGGGGGTGGGTCAGCAGCCAGAACTGTGGCTTCACCCTTGTGTCTTTGTTGAATGTTTTCCGCAACCCAGAGGGCTTCCGACAACACCAATTGATAACCGCATATGGTTTCCGTGGGCCAGGCATCCAGGTGCATCTAGCCAGGGACCTGTGTCTCAGGATCTCTCACAAGGCTGCAGTCAAGATGTCATGTGGGTCTTCAGTCATCTCCAGGCTTGTTGGCGGGAAATCTGCTTGTGTGCTCACTCGGGTGGCTCCTAGCAGCCAGAGGTCCTCCATTGCGGTGAGCAAGAAATATTCTTTCCTTGCCACATGGGCCTCTCCATCATACAGCCCACAAGGAGCAGGCGGCTTCCCTCGAAACCAATGGTGAGGGAGCGAGAGCAAGCCCAAGAGGAGACCAGTGTCTTTGTCTACGAGCCTCAGAAGGGACATGCTATCTATCTCTCGGGCCATATTCTGTCCTTTCGAAGTGAGGCAGGAGTTCCTGACTCTAATCCCGTGGTAGAGTATGGAACACAAAACGAGGTGTACCCACGAAGGGAATCGTTGGAGACCCTGAAAGGCTGCCCTCCATGCTTTGCTGGGACTTTACCTCAGCTAGGCATCACCATAATCCTTGCATCCAAACTAGAACGTGACCTATGAGAAAATTTTGTCAAGCCCTTCTGGGATCCTTACAGCAGCTTGCCTAGAAGTTCCTTGCACAAGGGAAGGGTGCCTGTGTGGCTTAGTCAGGTCAACGTCTGACTCTTGATTTCGGCTCAGGGCGTGGTCCCATGGTCTGTGAAATCCAGCCCAGCGTCTGGTTGTGCACTTGAGTCGAAGGCTGTCTAGGAATCTCTCTCTCCCTGCCCCTCCCCCGCTTGCATGTGTGTGTGCCCTCGCTCTTTCTCTCTCTCAGAAATGAAGAAGCAGAAGTCATCGTAGTGGTAGGAGTGGTAGTTATTTTCACATCAGTGGGTAATGAGACAACCTTGGCTTAGAATGGGAGCTCTGAAATTCACTAGCTGTGTGATCTTGGGGCAAGTTGTGTCCCCTCTCTGAACCTCAGTAGTCTATGACACACTGGGTTATTGGGACAATTAAGTGATCAGTAAAGGACACTTAAAACCCTTCGTTGCTTGGCATAGAATCCCTTCATACAATCAATTCTCAGTCGCAGTAGGATCAGCAATTTGATCGTTTTATTTTTTTGGTCCTTAACAATGAAAAATGCTCTCTCACATGGCTATAGGGAATAGGTAGCATCAGTTCAAGAATGGGGTGGATCTCCAGTCAAAGGAGCAATGGGTGTGGCTGAAGGGGTAAGGAAGCACAGGAGCTTTTGTGCTCTACTTGTGAGTGTCGGTGGCTGCTGGGAAAGGGAATCAGACCTGCAGGGGACCCGAGAACTTGGAGTCTGGCCAGTGCACCCTTGCTCCCTTCTTGGGCTTCTGGGCTTTGAGGGGAGCCTGTGGCCCTTGAGGGCATTTGGAGGCTGTGCCCAGAAGAGCAGGAGCAGGAGCTGGAGCTGGAGCAGGAGCAGGAGCAGGAGGCCCCCCGGAGACAGGCTGGACCTTGGGCCCAGAGTTGGCCAGCTTCTGCCTGAGGCAATGGTTTTCTTCCTTGAGCCTTTGGAACTCCCTCTCTGCCCACAGAACAGCCTTCTGGCTCTCCTCACTTCTGTTCTCCACCAGGAGGCGCTCTCGGTCATGCAAGGAGGAGATTCTCTGCCATTCTCGGTGCAGGTCCTCGGCCATCTTCTTGTAGAGGCCTAAGTTCCAGTGGGCAGCATCCACCTTCCTGCGCACCTTGGCGAGTTCGTTCTTCACTTGCAGGCAGCGTGCCTTCTCCTCCATCATCTTCCTCTCCAGGTGTTTGAGGTGCTCTTCGCACAGCTTAGGCTCTGCCTCGAGCTTCAGGTGCAGCTTCTGAATCTCCCTTTCCAGGAGGCTGTTTCGCTGGTGAAAAGATACTTGCTCAGCTTGGTGGATTGTTGTGTTTCCTGGGAGCTCTTCATTCCCCTGACGTGCCTTCTTCAGTGCCCTGGATGGCTTTCCTTGATTCAGGGGGCTCCCACGGGGCACGTGATCAGTGGAGGAGGAGCCAGTCTGCACCTGCCTCCTTGAGCCCCCACCTTCCAGATGATCTCGAAGGAGCTCTAGCAGATGCATCACCGTCAGTAGGATCTGGCTGAGGGTGTGGTGTTGGCTCTGGCCCTCAGCGGGGGCCTGCCACGGCACACCTCCGTCAGGAAGCTCTGGCCTGCCTGCCTCCCCTGCCTCTTCCTGCCCTCTCAGTCCACAGCTGCCAATGTCCTGAGACAGAGGGTCTGCACTTCCCCGCAGATCAGGGCTGTCCTTGAAGTCTTCTGGCATATTCCTCGCAGGGGGTTCTCCATCGTCCTGGGCTGCTCCACAGATGGGATTTTCATCGGTGAGCTGGTGAGGGCTCTTCTTCAACAGCCTTTGCCGAACTCCCTTCAGCAGTTGCGTAGCGTCTCCCACAGAAAAGTACCCGACATCTTGATTCAGGGCAGCCAGAGCAAGGATCTGTAGCGGGAGAGGACTGGCCTTGTGCTCCGATGATGCGACGGCTCCATGGGCTGGTGCATCCGGGTCGGTCTTCTCCATGTCTTTTCCAGATACTTCATTCTGGGCACAGTGCCCCTTTCTTCCTCTTAAGCGGAGTCCACACTTTACTGGAATGAACACCAGGAACACAGTGCACACGAGGATCTCCCAGCCAAACCCAGAGTCTCGTGGCCCATGTGGCCAACGTTCGATTATCGGCAACCCAGAAGCCCACAGCTGTTCCCGGAGAGCCCACAGCGGCTCCAGAACTGTGTGGGGAGACATTGTAATGGCCACCAGCTGGCTCCAGAGAGCCTGGGGGCTTTGTCTCTGATCACCAGTGTCCTCTCGGCCACTAGAAACTGCTTGGAACCCCTACGAGGGTTCCGTCTCCAATGCAAACCAGTGCCTGGCAACAACAGGAGCTGAAGGGAGTAGGGGTGGGGGAGGTGCACCCGAGACTCCAACGCAAATCAGTGCCTGGCAACAGGAGCTAACAGTCCTTGGGCAGCGGAGGAGAATCTCTATATTGTGTACCTGAAAAAAATGCAACCCTATGTAGCATTGTCTTGGAATTAAACTTTGACACTTATAAAAAAAAGTGAAAAATGAAACTAGATATCAAAGGGAGAAACATAACAAAATCTAAACACGTAGAAAGTAACTTTCTAGATTATCGGAGACAAAAGATAAAATTTCAGTGCACTGACCCGAAGGAAAATAAAACTACAACGTATTAAAATTGATGGGACACAGCTAAATCAACAGAGAGCTCCATTTTTAGCACTCAATGCATACATTAGAAAGGAGGAGGAGCATCTGGGTGGCTCAGTCAGTTAGTCCAACTCTTGATTTTGACTCGGGTCATGGTCAACCTTGGGATAGTGAGGCTGAACCTGCATTGTGCTGGTGCTGGGCATGGTGGCTGCTTAATCATCTCTCTCTCTTTCTGCACCGCTTCCGTTTCTCTGTCTCTGTCTCTGTCTCTGTCTCTGTCTCTGTCTCTGTGTCTATCTCTCTCTCTCTCTCTAAAAAGAAAAGGAGTCTCAAAACTATAATCTTTCTATTTTAGAACCTAGAAAAAGAGGAGAAACTAAAACTAAAGAAGAAAACCAGAAGAATCCTTCTACCCCATTTCAAGATATTCGTCTACAGTAATCAATAGTGCGTGGTGTTGGTGAAGAGCTAGACCAATGGAATAGAATAAAGATGGATAAGTGGAACAGAATCAGGGACCCAGAAAGAGAACTACACCCATATGTCGAATGGGGCTTTGACAAAGGTAAAAAGCCGTTCAGTGGAGGAGTGACAGCGTTTTGAATAAATGGTGCTAGAGCAAGTGGACATGCATAGGCAAAGAAGAAGGAGAAGCAGAAGAGGGAGCGGGAGAGGGGAGGAGGAGGTGGAGGACGAGGAGGCCGGGGACCACAATCTAAGTATCAAACCCTATACAAAACTTAACTCAGGCTGCCTGGGTGAGGCAGCCTGTGCGGCAGCCAGCTCTTGATTTCGGCTCTTGTCAAGCTCTCAGCGTCCCGGGACAAAGTCAGGCTCCAAGCTCACTGGCGAGGCTGCTTGAGGATGCTCTTTTCCCTTCTCCCTCCAGGCCCCTGCCCGCTCATGCACATGTTCACTCTCCCAAAGGAAAAAAAGAAAAAAAGAGTATTTTAAAAAGTAGCTCAAAATTAATCACTGCCTTACATGGAAAATGATAAATCTTATAGGGAAAATGTGGGGGAAAATTTCCAGAATGGAAAGCTAGGTACAGAATCCTCCAGTCGAACATCAAATTATTTTCCCTAAGGTAAAGTTGATTAATTAACAATCAGAATTGTAAATCTGTGCCCTGTGAAAAACCTGCTTAAGAAGACCCAAAAGACAAGCTACCAACTTGGAGGAATTAGGTCCATATCACATAGCTAATAGAGGACTCCTGTCTGAAGCATGGAAACTCAGAATTTGATCCCCAAGTAAGCATGCAATCTAGTTAGCAAAAGGAAATAGAAGGGGGGTGGGGAAAAAGTAAAGGGCCTGCCACCTTTACCAAAGCGTAGACAGATGGAAACCACATAGAAAGTTGCCATTGGGGCAATTCAAATGAAAACTCCAGTGAGCTCTCACTGCACACCTATCACAGTGATTCAAACCAAATGCGCCAGAGAGGGAGAGAGAGACCCCACCACCAAATGCAAGGCAGGATGTGGAATGACTGGATCACTCCCGCATCACAGTTGGGAATGGAAAATGATAGAGCTGACTCTTGAAAACAGTTAAGAGTTTCTTTTCCTTTTCCAAGCCGTGAGTTACATTCCCGTTCACATGCAGTATAATATCAATTTCAGGTGTCCAATAGAGTGGCTCAACCCTTCCACACAGATTCTTTGAGAACTAGACTTGCTACCGCCATAGGAGCAGGTCATGGCACTATGGCATTTATCTTAGAGAAATCAAAGCTTAACGTTTGCTCCAAAGCCTGTAGGGGAATGTATCTGTGTCCTTATGAAAGCAGTGGGGCTGCCAAGGGGGTGGAAGGGACTGGAGTGGTTGGATATTGACACTTGACAGGGCTGCTGTAAGTGGTAAACTCCTCTTGCTTCTTTGAAGGCCGCTTCCCCTTAATGGTGGTCCTGAGGACGAGGAGAATAGGAATGTCAACGATTTCAATCGCTTTAAACCTGCCAAGCATTAGAACACCATCTCTTCTACACTAGTTCACTCTCGTCTTAATCCTCAGTATCCCAAAGCAGACAGGTGGGGTCTGGTCCAAGAGGGGTTGCAGGCAGTGTCCCTTCCACAGGCCATCTCCCCTCTTGCCCAGAAGCCCAATGACCAGGTCCCAGGCTTTCAACTCATCTAATTTCTGTGCCTTCTCTAGGGACACCAGGGAACTTCTGGGCTCTTTTTCTGCCTTCAAGGAGGCTCTGCGACGCTGGGTCTAGTGCTCTCAGCCGACTTGGACCACACGGCCAGTTGTCTCCTCCTGCATGGGCCACCTATTGGCTCGGGTGGATCAGGTGAGGGCATGTCCTCTCAGAGAGATACATGGAGAACAGAATAGAGGACCTCTTTCTGGCATTGTTTACCCTAATCTCTCAGTGGTTGCTACCATCGCTTGACTGCCCTGGAATTTCAAGCCCAGGAGAGGGGGGTGGGTCAGCAGCCAGAACTGTGGCTTCACCCTTGTGTCTTTGTTGAATGTTTTCCGCAACCCAGAGGGCTTCCGACAACACCAATTGATAACCGCATATGGTTTCCGTGGGCCAGGCATCCAGGTGCATCTAGCCAGGGACCTGTGTCTCAGGATCTCTCACAAGGCTGCAGTCAAGATGTCATGTGGGTCTTCAGTCATCTCCAGGCTTGTTGGCGGGAAATCTGCTTGTGTGCTCACTCGGGTGGCTCCTAGCAGCCAGAGGTCCTCCATTGCGGTGAGCAAGAAATATTCTTTCCTTGCCACATGGGCCTCTCCATCATACAGCCCACAAGGAGCAGGCGGCTTCCCTCGAAACCAATGGTGAGGGAGCGAGAGCAAGCCCAAGAGGAGACCAGTGTCTTTGTCTACGAGCCTCAGAAGGGACATGCTATCTATCTCTCGGGCCATATTCTGTCCTTTCGAAGTGAGGCAGGAGTTCCTGACTCTAATCCCGTGGTAGAGTATGGAACACAAAACGAGGTGTACCCACGAAGGGAATCGTTGGAGACCCTGAAAGGCTGCCCTCCATGCTTTGCTGGGACTTTACCTCAGCTAGGCATCACCATAATCCTTGCATCCAAACTAGAACGTGACCTATGAGAAAATTTTGTCAAGCCCTTCTGGGATCCTTACAGCAGCTTGCCTAGAAGTTCCTTGCACAAGGGAAGGGTGCCTGTGTGGCTTAGTCAGGTCAACGTCTGACTCTTGATTTCGGCTCAGGGCGTGGTCCCATGGTCTGTGAAATCCAGCCCAGCGTCTGGTTGTGCACTTGAGTCGAAGGCTGTCTAGGAATCTCTCTCTCCCTGCCCCTCCCCCGCTTGCATGTGTGTGTGCCCTCGCTCTTTCTCTCTCTCAGAAATGAAGAAGCAGAAGTCATCGTAGTGGTAGGAGTGGTAGTTATTTTCACATCAGTGGGTAATGAGACAACCTTGGCTTAGAATGGGAGCTCTGAAATTCACTAGCTGTGTGATCTTGGGGCAAGTTGTGTCCCCTCTCTGAACCTCAGTAGTCTATGACACACTGGGTTATTGGGACAATTAAGTGATCAGTAAAGGACACTTAAAACCCTTCGTTGCTTGGCATAGAATCCCTTCATACAATCAATTCTCAGTCGCAGTAGGATCAGCAATTTGATCGTTTTATTTTTTTGGTCCTTAACAATGAAAAATGCTCTCTCACATGGCTATAGGGAATAGGTAGCATCAGTTCAAGAATGGGGTGGATCTCCAGTCAAAGGAGCAATGGGTGTGGCTGAAGGGGTAAGGAAGCACAGGAGCTTTTGTGCTCTACTTGTGAGTGTCGGTGGCTGCTGGGAAAGGGAATCAGACCTGCAGGGGACCCGAGAACTTGGAGTCTGGCCAGTGCACCCTTGCTCCCTTCTTGGGCTTCTGGGCTTTGAGGGGAGCCTGTGGCCCTTGAGGGCATTTGGAGGCTGTGCCCAGAAGAGCAGGAGCAGGAGCTGGAGCTGGAGCAGGAGCAGGAGCAGGAGGCCCCCCGGAGACAGGCTGGACCTTGGGCCCAGAGTTGGCCAGCTTCTGCCTGAGGCAATGGTTTTCTTCCTTGAGCCTTTGGAACTCCCTCTCTGCCCACAGAACAGCCTTCTGGCTCTCCTCACTTCTGTTCTCCACCAGGAGGCGCTCTCGGTCATGCAAGGAGGAGATTCTCTGCCATTCTCGGTGCAGGTCATCGGCCATCTTCTTGTAGAGGCCTAAGTTCCAGTGGGCAGCATCCACCTTCCTGCGCACCTTGGCGAGTTCGTTCTTCACTTGCAGGCAGCGTGCCTTCTCCTCCATCATCTTCCTCTCCAGGTGTTTGAGGTGCTCTTCGCACAGCTTAGGCTCTGCCTCGAGCTTCAGGTGCAGCTTCTGAATCTCCCTTTCCAGGAGGCTGTTTCGCTGGTGAAAAGATACTTGCTCAGCTTGGTGGATTGTTGTGTTTCCTGGGAGCTCTTCATTCCCCTGACGTGCCTTCTTCAGTGCCCTGGATGGCTTTCCTTGATTCAGGGGGCTCCCACGGGGCACGTGATCAGTGGAGGAGGAGCCAGTCTGCACCTGCCTCCTTGAGCCCCCACCTTCCAGATGATCTCGAAGGAGCTCTAGCAGATGCATCACCGTCAGTAGGATCTGGCTGAGGGTGTGGTGTTGGCTCTGGCCCTCAGCGGGGGCCTGCCACGGCACACCTCCGTCAGGAAGCTCTGGCCTGCCTGCCTCCCCTGCCTCTTCCTGCCCTCTCAGTCCACAGCTGCCAATGTCCTGAGACAGAGGGTCTGCACTTCCCCGCAGATCAGGGCTGTCCTTGAAGTCTTCTGGCATATTCCTCACAGGGGGTTCTCCATCGTCCTGGGCTGCTCCACAGATGGGATTTTCATCGGTGAGCTGGTGAGGGCTCTTCTTCAACAGCCTTTGCCGAACTCCCTTCAGCAGTTGCGTAGCGTCTCCCACAGAAAAGTACCCGACATCTTGATTCAGGGCAGCCAGAGCAAGGATCTGTAGCGGGAGAGGACTGGCCTTGTGCTCCGATGATGCGACGGCTCCATGGGCTGGTGCATCCGGGTCGGTCTTCTCCATGTCTTTTCCAGATACTTCATTCTGGGCACAGTGCCCCTTTCTTCCTCTTAAGCGGAGTCCACACTTTACTGGAATGAACACCAGGAACACAGTGCACACGAGGATCTCCCAGCCAAACCCAGAGTCTCGTGGCCCATGTGGCCAACGTTCGATTATCGGCAACCCAGAAGCCCACAGCTGTTCCCGGAGAGCCCACAGCGGCTCCAGAACTGTGTGGGGAGACATTGTAATGGCCACCAGCTGGCTCCAGAGAGCCTGGGGGCTTTGTCTCTGATCACCAGTGTCCTCTCGGCCACTAGAAACTGCTTGGAACCCCTACGAGGGTTCCGTCTCCAATGCAAACCAGTGCCTGGCAACAACAGGAGCTGAAGGGAGTAGGGGTGGGGGAGGTGCACCCGAGACTCCAACGCAAATCAGTGCCTGGCAACAGGAGCTAACAGTCCTTGGGCAGCGGAGGAGAATCTCTATATTGTGTACCTGAAAAAAATGCAACCCTATGTAGCATTGTCTTGGAATTAAACTTTGACACTTATAAAAAAAAGTGAAAAATGAAACTAGATATCAAAGGGAGAAACATAACAAAATCTAAACACGTAGAAAGTAACTTTCTAGATTATCGGAGACAAAAGATAAAATTTCAGTGCACTGACCCGAAGGAAAATAAAACTACAACGTATTAAAATTGATGGGACACAGCTAAATCAACAGAGAGCTCCATTTTTAGCACTCAATGCATACATTAGAAAGGAGGAGGAGCATCTGGGTGGCTCAGTCAGTTAGTCCAACTCTTGATTTTGACTCGGGTCATGGTCAACCTTGGGATAGTGAGGCTGAACCTGCATTGTGCTGGTGCTGGGCATGGTGGCTGCTTAATCATCTCTCTCTCTTTCTGCACCGCTTCCGTTTCTCTGTCTCTGTCTCTGTCTCTGTCTCTGTCTCTGTCTCTGTGTCTATCTCTCTCTCTCTCTCTAAAAAGAAAAGGAGTCTCAAAACTATAATCTTTCTATTTTAGAACCTAGAAAAAGAGGAGAAACTAAAACTAAAGAAGAAAACCAGAAGAATCCTTCTACCCCATTTCAAGATATTCGTCTACAGTAATCAATAGTGCGTGGTGTTGGTGAAGAGCTAGACCAATGGAATAGAATAAAGATGGATAAGTGGAACAGAATCAGGGACCCAGAAAGAGAACTACACCCATATGTCGAATGGGGCTTTGACAAAGGTAAAAAGCCGTTCAGTGGAGGAGTGACAGCGTTTTGAATAAATGGTGCTAGAGCAAGTGGACATGCATAGGCAAAGAAGAAGGAGAAGCAGAAGAGGGAGCGGGAGAGGGGAGGAGGAGGTGGAGGACGAGGAGGCCGGGGACCACAATCTAAGTATCAAACCCTATACAAAACTTAACTCAGGCTGCCTGGGTGAGGCAGCCTGTGCGGCAGCCAGCTCTTGATTTCGGCTCTTGTCAAGCTCTCAGCGTCCCGGGACAAAGTCAGGCTCCAAGCTCACTGGCGAGGCTGCTTGAGGATGCTCTTTTCCCTTCTCCCTCCAGGCCCCTGCCCGCTCATGCACATGTTCACTCTCCCAAAGGAAAAAAAGAAAAAAAGAGTATTTTAAAAAGTAGCTCAAAATTAATCACTGCCTTACATGGAAAATGATAAGTCTTATAGGGAAAATGTGGGGGAAAATTTCCAGAATGGAAAGCTAGGTACAGAATCCTCCAGTCGAACATCAAATTATTTTCCCTAAGGTAAAGTTGATTAATTAGACTTTATCCAACAATCAGAATTGTAAATCTGTGCCATGTGAAAGACCTCCTTAAGAAGACCCAAAAGACAAGCTACCAACTTGGAGGAAATAGGTCCAAATCACATAGCTAATAGAGGACTCCTGTCTGAAGCATGGAAACTCAGAATTTGATCCCCAAGTAAGCATGCAATCTAGTTAGCAAAAGGAAATAGAAGGGGGGTGGGGAAAAAGTAAAGGGCCTGCCACCTTTACCAAAGCGTAGACAGATGGAAACCACATAGAAAGTTGCCATTGGGGCAATTCAAATGAAAACTCCAGTGAGCTCTCACTGCACACCTATCACAGTGATTCAAACCAAATGCGCCAGAGAGGGAGAGAGAGACCCCACCACCAAATGCAAGGCAGGATGTGGAATGACTGGATCACTCCCGCATCACAGTTGGGAATGGAAAATGATAGAGCTGACTCTTGAAAACAGTTAAGAGTTTCTTTTCCTTTTCCAAGCCGTGAGTTACATTCCCGTTCACATGCAGTATAATATCAATTTCAGGTGTCCAATAGAGTGGCTCAACCCTTCCACACAGATTCTTTGAGAACTAGACTTGCTACCGCCATAGGAGCAGGTCATGGCACTATGGCATTTATCTTAGAGAAATCAAAGCTTAACGTTTGCTCCAAAGCCTGTAGGGGAATGTATCTGTGTCCTTATGAAAGCAGTGGGGCTGCCAAGGGGGTGGAAGGGACTGGAGTGGTTGGATATTGACACTTGACAGGGCTGCTGTAAGTGGTAAACTCCTCTTGCTTCTTTGAAGGCCGCTTCCCCTTAATGGTGGTCCTGAGGACGAGGAGAATAGGAATGTCAACGATTTCAATCGCTTTAAACCTGCCAAGCATTAGAACACCATCTCTTCTACACTAGTTCACTCTCGTCTTAATCCTCAGTATCCCAAAGCAGACAGGTGGGGTCTGGTCCAAGAGGGGTTGCAGGCAGTGTCCCTTCCACAGGCCATCTCCCCTCTTGCCCAGAAGCCCAATGACCAGGTCCCAGGCTTTCAACTCATCTAATTTCTGTGCCTTCTCTAGGGACACCAGGGAACTTCTGGGCTCTTTTTCTGCCTTCAAGGAGGCTCTGCGACGCTGGGTCTAGTGCTCTCAGCCGACTTGGACCACACGGCCAGTTGTCTCCTCCTGCATGGGCCACCTATTGGCTCGGGTGGATCAGGTGAGGGCATGTCCTCTCAGAGAGATACATGGAGAACAGAATAGAGGACCTCTTTCTGGCATTGTTTACCCTAATCACTCAGTGGTTGCTACCATCGCTTGACTTCCCTGGAATTTCAAGCCCAGGAGAGGGGGGTGGGTCAGCAGCCAGAACTGTGGCTTCACCCTTGTGTCTTTGTTGAATGTTTTCCGCAACCCAGAGGGCTTCCGACAACACCAATTGATAACCGCATATGGTTTCCGTGGGCCAGGCATCCAGGTGCATCTAGCCAGGGACCTGTGTCTCAGGATCTCTCACAAGGCTGCAGTCAAGATGTCATGTGGGTCTTCAGTCATCTCCAGGCTTGTTGGCGGGAAATCTGCTTGTGTGCTCACTCGGGTGGCTCCTAGCAGCCAGAGGTCCTCCATTGCGGTGAGCAAGAAATATTCTTTCCTTGCCACATGGGCCTCTCCATCATATAGCCCACAAGGAGCAGGCGGCTTCCCTCGAAACCAATGGTGAGGGAGCGAGAGCAAGCCCAAGAGGAGACCAGTGTCTTTGTCTACGAGCCTCAGAAGGGACATGCTATCTATCTCTCGGGCCATATTCTGTCCTTTCGAAGTGAGGCAGGAGTTCCTGACTCTAATCCAGTGGTAGAGTATGGAACACAAAACGAGGTGTACCCACGAAGGGAATCGTTGGAGACCCTGAAAGGCTGCCCTCCATGCTTTGCTGGGACTTTACCTCAGCTAGGCATCACCATAATCCTTGCATCCAAACTAGAACGTGACCTATGAGAAAATTTTGTCAAGCCCTTCTGGGATCCTTACAGCAGCTTGCCTAGAAGTTCCTTGCACAAGGGAAGGGTGCCTGTGTGGCTTAGTCAGGTCAACGTCTGACTCTTGATTTCGGCTCAGGGCGTGGTCCCATGGTCTGTGAAATCCAGCCCAGCGTCTGGTTGTGCACTTGAGTCGAAGGCTGTCTAGGAATCTCTCTCTCCCTGCCCCTCCCCCGCTTGCATGTGTGTGTGCCCTCGCTCTTTCTCTCTCTCAGAAATGAAGAAGCAGAAGTCATCGTAGTGGTAGGAGTGGTAGTTATTTTCACATCAGTGGGTAATTAGACAACCTTGGCTTGGAATGGGAGCTCTGAAATTCACTAGCTGTGTGATCTTGGGGCAAGTTGTGTCCCCTCTCTTTACCTCTGTAGTATATGACACACTGGGTTATTGGGACAATTAAGTGATCAGTAAAGGACACTTAAAACCCTTCGTTGCTTGGCATAGAATCCCTTCATACAATCAATTCTCAGTCGCAGTAGGATCAGCAATTTGATCGTTTTATTTTTTTGGTCCTTAACAATGAAAAATGCTCTCTCACATGGCTATAGGGAATAGGTAGCATCAGTTCAAGAATGGGGTGGATCTCCAGTCAAAGGAGCAATGGGTGTGGCTGAAGGGGTAAGGAAGCACAGGAGCTTTTGTGCTCTGGTTGTGAGTGTTGGTGGCTGCTGGGAAAGGGAATCAGACCTGCAGGGGACCCGAGAACTTGGAGTCTGGCCAGTGCACCCTTGCTCCCTTCTTGGGCTTCTGGGCTTTGAGGGGAGCCTGTGGCCCTTGAGGGCATTTGGAGGCTGTGCCCAGAAGAGCAGGAGCAGGAGCTGGAGCTGGAGCAGGAGCAGGAGCAGGAGGCCCCCCGGAGACAGGCTGGACCTTGGGCCCAGAGTTGGCCAGCTTCTGCCTGAGGCAATGGTTTTCTTCCTTGAGCCTTTGGAACTCCCTCTCTGCCCACAGAACAGCCTTCTGGCTCTCCTCACTTCTGTTCTCCACCAGGAGGCGCTCTCGGTCATGCAAGGAGGAGATTCTCTGCCATTCTGGGTGCAGGTCATCGGCCATCTTCTTGTAGAGGCCTAAGTTCCAGTGGGCAGCATCCACCTTCCTGCGCACCTTGGCGAGTTCGTTCTTCACTTGCAGGCAGCGTGCCTTCTCCTCCATCATCTTCCTCTCCAGGTGTTTGAGGTGCTCTTCGCACAGCTTAGGCTCTGCCTCGAGCTTCAGGTGCAGCTTCTGAATCTCCCTTTCCAGGAGGCTGTTTCGCTGGTGAAAAGATACTTGCTCAGCTTGGTGGATTGTTGTGTTTCCTGGGAGCTCTTCATTCCCCTGACGTGCCTTCTTCAGTGCCCTGGATGGCTTTCCTTGATTCAGGGGGCTCCCACGGGGCACGTGATCAGTGGAGGAGGAGCCAGTCTGCACCTGCCTCCTTGAGCCCCCACCTTCCAGATGATCTCGAAGGAGCTCTAGCAGATGCATCACCGTCAGTAGGATCTGGCTGAGGGTGTGGTGTTGGCTCTGGCCCTCAGCGGGGGCCTGCCACGGCACACCTCCGTCAGGAAGCTCTGGCCTGCCTGCCTCCCCTGCCTCTTCCTGCCCTCTCAGTCCACAGCTGCCAATGTCCTGAGACAGAGGGTCTGCACTTCCCCGCAGATCAGGGCTGTCCTTGAAGTCTTCTGGCATATTCCTCACAGGGGGTTCTCCATCGTCCTGGGCTGCTCCACAGATGGGATTTTCATCGGTGAGCTGGTGAGCGCTCTTTTTCAACAGCCTTTGCCGAACTCCCTTCAGCAGTTGCGTAGCGTCTCCCACAGAAAAGTACCCGACATCTTGATTCAGGGCAGCCAGAGCAAGGATCTGTAGCGGGAGAGGACTGGCCTTGTGCTCCGATGATGCGACGGCTCCATGGGCTGGTGCATCCGGGTCGGTCTTCTCCATGTCTTTTCCAGATACTTCATTCTGGGCACAGGGCCCCTTTCTTCCTCTTAAGCGGAGTCCACACTTTACTGGAATGAACACCAGCAACACAGTGCACACGAGGATCTCCCAGCCAAACCCAGAGTCTCGTGGCCCATGTGGCCAACGTTCGATTATCGGCAACCCAGAAGCCCACAGCTGTTCCCGGAGAGCCCACAGCGGCTCCAGAACTGTGTGGGGAGACATTGTAATGGCCACCAGCTGGCTCCAGAGAGCCTGGGGGCTTTGTCTCTGATCACCAGTGTCCTCTCGGCCACTAGAAACTGCTTGGAACCCCTACGAGGGTTCCGTCTCCAATGCAAACCAGTGCCTGGCAACAACAGGAGCTGAAGGGAGTAGGGGTGGGGGAGGTGCACCCGAGACTCCAACGCAAATCAGTGCCTGGCAACAGGAGCTAACAGTCGTTGGGCAGCGGAGGAGAATCTCTATATTGTGTACCTGAAAAAAATGCAACCCTATGTAGCATTGTCTTGGAATTAAACTTTGACACTTATAAAAAAAAGTGAAAAATGAAACTAGATATCAAAGGGAGAAAGATAACAAAATCTAAACACGTAGAAAGTAACTTTCTAGATTATCGGAGACAAAAGATAAAATTTCAGTGCACTGAACCAAAGGAAAATAAAACTACAACGTATTAAAATTGGTGGGACACAGCTAAATCAACAGAGAGCTCAATTTATAGCACTCAATGCATACATTAGAAAGGAGGAGGAGCATCTGGGTGGCTCAGTCAGTTAGTCCAACTCTTGATTTTGACTCGGGTCATGGTCAACCTTGGGATAGTGAGGCTGAACCTACATTGTGCTGGTGCTGGGCATAGTGGCTGCTTAATCATCTCTCTCTCTTTCTGCACCACTTCCCTTTCTCTGTCTCTGTCTCTGTCTCTGTCTCTCTCTCTAAAAAGAAAAGGAGTCTCAAAACTATAATCTTTCTATTTTAGGACCTAGAAAAAGAGGAGAAACTAAAACTAAAGAAGAAAACCAGAAGAATCCTTCTACCCCATTTCAAGATATTCGTCTACAGTAATCAAAAGTGCGTGGTGTTGGTGAAGAGCTAGACCAATGGAATAGAATAAAGATGGATAAGTGGAACAGAATCAGGGACCCAGAAAGAGAACTACACCCATATGTTGAATGGGGCCTTGACAAAGGTAAAAAGCCGTTCAGTGGAGGAGTGACAGCGTTTTGAATAAATGGTGCTAGAGCAAGTGGACATGCATAGGCAAAGAAGAAGGAGAAGCAGAAGAGGGAGCGGGAGAGGGGAGGAGGAGGTGGAGGACGAGGAGGCCGGGGACCACAATCTAAGTATCAAACCCTATACAAAACTTAACTCAGGCTGCCTGGGTGAGGCAGCCTGTGCGGCAGCCAGCTCTTGATTTCGGCTCTTGTCAAGCTCTCAGCGTCCCGGGACAAAGTCAGGCTCCAAGCTCACTGGCGAGGCTGCTTGAGGATGCTCTTTTCCCTTCTCCCTCCAGGCCCCTGCCCGCTCATGCACATGTTCAGTCTCCCAAAGGAAAAAAAGAAAAAAAGAGTATTTTAAAAAGTAGCTCAAAATTAATCACTGCCTTACATGGAAAATGATAAATCTTATAGGGAAAATGTGGGGGAAAATTTCCAGAATGGAAAGCTAGGTACAGAATCCTCCAGTCGAACATCAAATTATTTTCCCTAAGGTAAAGTTGATTAATTAACAATCAGAATTGTAAATCTGTGCCGCGTGAAAAACCTGCTTAAGAAGACCCAAAAGACAAGCTACCAACTTGGAGGAATTAGGTCCATATCACATAGCTAATAGAGGACTCCTGTCTGAAGCATGGAAACTCAGAATTTGATCCCCAAGTAAGCATGCAATCTAGTTAGCAAAAGGAAATAGAAGGGGGGTGGGGAAAAAGTAAAGGGCCTGCCACCTTTACCAAAGCGTAGACAGATGGAAACCACATAGAAAGTTGCCATTGGGGCAATTCAAATGAAAACTCCAGTGAGCTCTCACTGCACACCTATCACAGTGATTCAAACCAAATGCGCCAGAGAGGGAGAGAGAGACCCCACCACCAAATGCAAGGCAGGATGTGGAATGACTGGATCACTCCCGCATCACAGTTGGCAATGGAAAATGATAGAGCTGACTCTTGAAAACAGTTAAGAGTTTCTTTTCCTTTTCCAAGCCCTGAGTTACATTCCCGTTCACATGCAGTATAATATCAATTTCAGGTGTCCAATAGAGTGGCTCAACCCTTCCACACAGATTCTTTGAGAACTACACTTGCTACCACCATAGGAGCAGGTCATGGCACTATGGCATTTATCTTAGAGAAATCAAAACTTAACGTTTGCTCCAAAGCCTGTAGGGGAATGTATCTGTGTCCTTATGAAAGCATTGGGGCTGCCAAGGGGGTGGAAGGGACTGGAGTGGTTGGATATTGACACTTGACAGGGCTGCTGTAAGTGATAAACTCCTCTTGCTTCTTTGAAGGCCGCTTACCCTTAATGGTGGTCCTGAGGACGAGGAGAATAGGAATGTCAACGATTTCAATCGCTTTAAACCTGCCAAGCATTAGAACACCATCTCTTCTACACTAGTTCACTCTCGTCTTAATCCTCAGTATCCCAAAGCAGACAGGTGGGGTCTGGTCCAAGAGGGGTTGCAGGCAGTGTCCCTTCCACAGGCCATCTCCCCTCTTGCCCAGAAGCCCAATGACCAGGTCCCAGGCTTTCAACTCATCTAATTTCTGTGCCTTCTCTAGGGACACCAGGGAACTTCTGGGCTCTTTTTCTGCCTTCAAGGAGGCTCTGCGACGCTGGGTCTAGTGCTCTCAGCCGACGTGGACCACACGGCCAGTTGTCTCCTCCTGCATGGGCCACCTATTGGCTCGGGTGGATCAGGTGAGGGCATGTCCTCTCAGAGAGATACATGGAGAACAGAATAGAGGACCTCTTTCTGGCATTGTTTACCCTACTCTCTCAGTGGTTGCTACCATCGCTTGACTTCCCTGGAATTTCAAGCCCAGGAGAGGGGGGGTGGGTCAGCAGCCAGAACTGTGGCTTCACCCTTGTGTCTTTGTTGAATGTTTTCCGCAACCCAGAGGGCTTCCGACAACACCAATTGATAACCGCATATGGTTTCCGTGGGTCAGGCATCCAGGTGCATTTAGCCAGGGACCTGTGTCTCAGGATCTCTCACAAGGCTGCAGTCAAGATGTCATGTGGGTCTTCAGTCATCTCCAGGCTTGTTGGCGGGAAATCTGCTTGTGTGCTCACTCGGGTGGCTCCTAGCAGCCAGAGGTCCTCCATTGCGGTGAGCAAGAAATATTCATTCCTTGCCACATGGGCCTCTCCATCATACAGCCCACAAGGAGCAGGCGGCTTCCCTCGAAACCAATGGTGAGGGAGCGAGAGCAAGCCCAAGAGGAGACCAGTGTCTTTGTCTACGAGCCTCAGAAGGGACATGCTATCTATCTCTCGGGCCATATTCTGTCCTTTCGAAGTGAGGCAGGAGTTCCTGACTCTAATCCAGTGGTAGAGTATGGAACACAAAACGAGGTGTACCCACGAAGGGAATCGTTGGAGACCCTGAAAGGCTGCCCTCCATGCTTTGCTGGGACTTTACCTCAGCTAGGCATCACCATAATCCTTGCATCCAAACTAGAACGTGACCTATGAGAAAATTTTGTCAAGCCCTTCTGGGATCCTTACAGCAGCTTGCCTAGAAGTTCCTTGCACAAGGGAACGGTGCCTGTGTGGCTTAGTCAGGTCAACGTCTGACTCTTGATTTTGGCTCAGGGCGTGGTCCCATGGTGTGTGAAATCCAGCCCAGCGTCTGGTTGTGCACTTGAGTCGAAGGCTGTCTAGGAATCTCTCTCTCCCTGCCCCTCCCCCGCTTGCATGTGTGTGTGCCCTCGCTCTTTCTCTCTCTCAGAAATGAAGAAGCAGAAGTCATCGTAGTGGTAGGAGTGGTAGTTATTTTCACATCAGTGGGTAATTAGACAACCTTGGCTTGGAATGGGAGCTCTGAAATTCACTAGCTGTGTGATCTTGGGGCAAGTTGTGTCCCCTCTCTGAACCTCAGTAGTCTATGACACACTGGGTTATTGGGACAATTAAGTGATCAGTAAAGGACACTTAAAACCCTTCGTTGCTTGGCATAGAATCCCTTCATACAATCAATTCTCAGTCGCAGTAGGATCAGCAATTTGATCGTTTTATTTTTTTGGTCCTTAACAATGAAAAATGCTCTCTCACATGGCTATAGGGAATAGGTAGCATCAGTTCAAGAATGGGGTGGATCTCCAGTCAAAGGAGCAATGGGTGTGGCTGAAGGGGTAAGGAAGCACAGGAGCTTTTGTGCTCTGGTTGTGAGTGTTGGTGGCTGCTGGGAAAGGGAATCAGACCTGCAGGGGACCCGAGAACTTGGAGTCTGGCCAGTGCACCCTTGCTCCCTTCTTGGGCTTCTGGGCTTTGAGGGGAGCCTGTGGCCCTTGAGGGCATTTGGAGGCTGTGCCCAGAAGAGCAGGAGCAGGAGCTGGAGCTGGAGCAGGAGCAGGAGCAGGAGGCCCCCTGGAGACAGGCTGGACCTTGGGCCCAGAGTTGGCCAGCTTCTGCCTGAGGCAATGGTTTTCTTCCTTGAGCCTTTGGAACTCCCTCTCTGCCCACAGAACAGCCTTCTGGCTCTCCTCACTTCTGTTCTCCACCAGGAGGCGCTCTCGGTCATGCAAGGAGGAGATTCTCTGCCATTCTCTGTGCAGGTCGTCGGCCATCTTCTTGTAGAGGCCTAAGTTCCAGTGGGCAGCATCCACCTTCCTGCGCACCTTGGCGAGTTCGTTCTTCACTTGCAGGCAACGTGCCTTCTCCTCCATCATCTTCCTCTCCAGGTGTTTGAGGTGCTCTTCGCACAGCTTAGGCTCTGCCTCGAGCTTCAGGTGCAGCTTCTGAATCTCCCTTTCCAGGAGTCTGTTTCGCTGGTGAAAAGATACTTGCTCAGCTTGGTGGATTGTTGTGTTTCCTGGGAGCTCTTCATTCCCCTGACGTGCCTTCTTCAGTGCCCTGGATGGTTTTCCTTGATTCAGGGGGCTCCCACGGGTTACGTGATCAGTGGAGGAGGAGCAAGTCTGCACCTGCCTCCTTGAGCCCCCACCTTCCAGATGATATCGAAGGAGCTCTAGCAGATGCATCACCGTCAGTAGGATCTGGCTGAGGGTGTGGTGTTGGCTCTGGCCCTCAGCGGGGGCCTGCCACGGCACACCTCCGTCAGGAAGCTCTGGCCTGCCTGCCTCCCCTGCCTCTTCCTGCCCTCTCAGTCCACAGCTGCCAATGTCCTGAGACAGAGGGTCTGCACTTCCCCGCAGATCAGGGCTGTCCTTGAAGTCTTCTGGCATATTCCTCGCAGGGGGTTCTCCATCGTCCTGGGCTGCTACACAGATGGGATTTTCATCGGTGAGCTGGTGAGGGCTCTTCTTCAACAGCCTTTGCCGAACTCCCTTCAGCAGTTGCGTAGCGTCTCCCACAGAAAAGTACCCGACATCTTGATTCAGGGCAGCCAGAGCAAGGATCTGTAGCGGGAGAGGACTGGCCTTGTGCTCCGATGATGCGACGGCTCCATGGGCTGGTGCATCCGGGTCGGTCTTCTCCATGTCTTTTCCAGATACTTCATTCTGGGCACAGGGCCCCTTTCTTCCTCTTAAGCGGAGTCCACACTTTACTGGAATGAACACCAGCAACACAGTGCACACGAGGATCTCCCAGCCAAACCCAGAGTCTCGTGGCCCATGTGGCCAACGTTCGATTATCGGCAACCCAGAAGCCCACAGCTGTTCCCGGAGAGCCCACAGCGGCTCCAGAACTGTGTGGGGAGACATTGTAATGGCCACCAGCTGGCTCCAGAGAGCCTGGGGGCTTTGTCTCTGATCACCAGTGTCCTCTCGGCCACTAGAAACTGCTTGGAACCCCTACGAGGGTTCCGTCTCCAATGCAAACCAGTGCCTGGCAACAACAGGAGCTGAAGGGAGTAGGGGTGGGGGAGGTGCACCCGAGACTCCAAGGCAAATCAGTGCCTGGCAACAGGAGCTAACAGTCGTTGGGCAGCGGAGGAGAATCTCTATATTGTGTACCTGAAAAAAATGCAACCCTATGTAGCATTGTCTTGGAATTAAACTTTGACACTTATAAAAAAAAGTGAAAAATGAAACTAGATATCAAAGGGAGAAAGATAACAAAATCTAAACACGTAGAAAGTAACTTTCTAGATTATCGGAGACAAAAGATAAAATTTCAGTGCACTGAACCAAAGGAAAATAAAACTACAACGTATTAAAATTGGTGGGACACAGCTAAATCAACAGAGAGCTCAATTTATAGCACTCAATGCATACATTAGAAAGGAGGAGGAGCATCTGGGTGGCTCAGTCAGTTAGTCCAACTCTTGATTTTGACTCGGGTCATGGTCAACCTTGGGATAGTGAGGCTGAACCTACATTGTGCTGGTGCTGGGCATAGTGGCTGCTTAATCATCTCTCTCTCTTTCTGCACCGCTTCCCTTTCTCTGTCTCTGTCTCTGTCTCTGTCTCTCTCTCTAAAAAGAAAAGGAGTCTCAAAACTATAATCTTTCTATTTTAGGACCTAGAAAAAGAGGAGAAACTAAAACTAAAGAAGAAAACCAGAAGAATCCTTCTACCCCATTTCAAGATATTCGTCTACAGTAATCAATAGTGCGTGGTGTTGGTGAAGAGCTAGACCAATGGAACAGAATAAAGATGGATAAGTGGAACAGAATCAGGGACCCAGAAAGAGAACTACACCCATATGTCGAATGGGGCCTTGAAGAAGGTAAAAAGCCGTTCAGTGGAGGAGTGACAGCGTTTTGAATAAATGGTGCTAGAGCAAGTGGACATGCATAGGCAAAGAAGAAGGAGAAGCAGAAGAGGGAGCGGGAGAGGGGAGGAGGAGGTGGAGGACGAGGAGGCCGGGGACCACAATCTAAGTATCAAACCCTATACAAAACTTAACTCAGGCTGCCTGGGTGAGGCAGCCTGTGCGGCAGCCAGCTCTTGATTTCGGCTCTTGTCAAGCTCTCAGCGTCCCGGGACAAAGTCAGGCTCCAAGCTCACTGGCGAGGCTGCTTGAGGATGCTCTTTTCCCTTCTCCCTCCAGGCCCCTGCCCGCTCATGCACATGTTCAGTCTCCCAAAGGAAAAAAAGAAAAAAAGAGTATTTTAAAAAGTAGCTCAAAATTAATCACTGCCTTACATGGAAAATGATAAATCTTATAGGGAAAATGTGGGGGAAAATTTCCAGAATGGAAAGCTAGGTACAGAATCCTCCAGTCGAACATCAAATTATTTTCCCTAAGGTAAAGTTGATTAATTAACAATCAGAATTGTAAATCTGTGCCGTGTGAAAGACCTCCTTAAGAAGACCCAAAAGACAAGCTACCAACTTGGAGGAAATAGGTCCAAATCACATAGCTAATAGAGGACTCCTGTCTGAAGCATGGAAACTCAGAATTTGATCCCCAAGGAAGCATGCAATCTAGTTAGCAAAAGGAAATAGAAGGGGGGGTGGGGAAAAAGTAAAGGGCATGCCACCTTTACCAAAGCGTAGACAGATGGAAACCACATAGAAAGTTGCCATTGGGGCAATTCAAATGAAAACTCCAGTGAGCTCTCACTGCACACCTATCACAGTGATTCAAACCAAATGCGCCAGAGAGGGAGAGAGAGACCCCACCACCAAATGCAAGGCAGGATGTGGAATGACTGGATCACTCCCGCATCACAGTTGGGAATGGAAAATGATAGAGCTGACTCTTGAAAACAGTTAAGAGTTTCTTTTCCTTTTCCAAGCCGTGAGTTACATTCCCGTTCACATGCAGTATAATATCAATTTCAGGTGTCCAATAGAGTGGCTCAACCCTTCCACACAGATTCTTTGAGAACTAGACTTGCTACCGCCATAGGAGCAGGTCATGGCACTATGGCATTTATCTTAGAGAAATCAAAACTTAACGTTTGCTCCAAAGCCTGTAGGGGAATGTATCTGTGTCCTTATGAAAGCATTGGGGCTGACAAGGGGGTGGAAGGGACTGGAGTGGTTGGATATTGACACTTGACAGGGCTGCTGTAAGTGATAAACTCCTCTTGCTTCTTTGAAGGCCCCTTCCCCTTAATGGTGGTCCTGAGGACGAGGAGAATAGGAATGTCAACGATTTCAATCGCTTTCAACCTGCCAAGCATTAGAACACCATCTCTTCTACACTAGTTCACTCTCGTCTTAATCCTCAGTATCCCAAAGCAGACAGGTGGGGTCTGGTCCAAGAGGGGTTGCAGGCAGTGTCCCTTCCACAGGCCATCTCCCCTCTTGCCCAGAAGCCCAATGACCAGGTCCCAGGCTTTCAACTCATCTAATTTCTGTGCCTTCTCTAGGGACACCAGGGAACTTCTGGGCTCTTTTTCTGGCTTCAAGGAGGCTCTGCGACGCTGGGTCTAGTGCTCTCAGCCGACGTGGACCACACGGCCAGTTGTCTCCTCCTGCATGGGCCACCTATTGGCTCGGGTGGATCAGGTGAGGGCATGTCCTCTCAGAGAGATACATGGAGAACAGAATAGAGGACCTCTTTCTGGCATTGTTTACCCTACTCTCTCAGTGGTTGCTACCATCGCTTGACTTCCCTGGAATTTCAAGCCCAGGAGAGGGGGGGTGGGTCAGCAGCCAGAACTCTGGCTTCACCCTTGTGTCTTTTTTGAATGTTTTCCGCAACCCAGAGGGCTTCCGACAACACCAATTGATAACCGCATATGGTTTCCGTGGGCCAGGCATCCAGGTGCATCTAGCTAGGGACCTGTGTCTCAGGATCTCTCACAAGGCTGCAGTGAAGATGTCATGTGGGTCTTCAGTCATCTCCAGGCTTGTTGGCGGGAAATCTGCTTGTGTGCTCACTCGGGTGGCTCCTAGCAGCCAGAGGTCCTCCATTGCGGTGAGCAAGAAATATTCATTCCTTGCCACATGGGCCTCTCCATCATACAGCCCACAAGGAGCAGGCGGCTTCCCTCGAAACCAATGGTGAGGGAGCGAGAGCAAGCCCAAGAGGAGACCAGTGTCTTTGTCTACGAGCCTCAGAAGGGACATGCTATCTATCTCTCGGGCCATATTCTGTCCTTTCGAAGTGAGGCAGGAGTTCCTGACTCTAATCCAGTGGTAGAGTATGGAACACAAAACGAGGTGTACCCACGAAGGGAATCGTTGGAGACCCTGAAAGGCTGCCCTCCATGCTTTGCTGGGACTTTACCTCAGCTAGGCATCACCATAATCCTTGCATCCAAACTAGAACGAGACCTATGAGAAAATTTTGTCAAGCCCTTCTGGGATCCTTACAGCAGCTTGCCTAGAAGTTCCTTGCACAAGGGAACGGTGCCTGTGTGGCTTAGTCAGGTCAACGTCTGACTCTTGATTTTGGCTCAGGGCGTGGTCCCATGGTCTGTGAAATCCAGCCCAGCGTCTGGTTGTGCACTTGAGTCGAAGACTGTCTAGGAATCTCTCTCTCCCGGCCCCTCCCCCGCTTGCATGTGTGTGTGCCCTCGCTCTTTCTCTCTCTCAGAAATGAAGAAGCAGAAGTCATCGTAGTGGTAGGAGTGGTAGTTATTTTCACATCAGTGGGTAATTAGACAACCTTGGCTTGGAATGGGAGCTCTGAAATTCACTAGCTGTGTGATCTTGGGGCAAGTTGTGTCCCCTCTCTGAACCTCAGTAGTATGACACACTGGGTTATTGGGACAATTAAGTGATCGGTAAAGGACACTTAAAACCCTTCGTTGCTTGGCATAGAATCCCTTCATACAATCAATTCTCAGTCGCAGTAGGATCAGCAATTTGATCGTTTTATTTTTTTGGTCCTTAACAATGAAAAATGCTCTCTCACATGGCTATAGGGAATAGGTAGCATCAGTTCAAGAATGGGGTGGATCTCCAGTCAAAGGAGCAATGGGTGTGGCTGAAGGGGTAAGGAAGCACAGGAGCTTTTGTGCTCTGGTTGTGAGTGTTGGTGGCTGCTGGGAAAGGGAATCAGACCTGCAGGGGACCCGAGAACTTGGAGTCTGGCCAGTGCACCCTTGCTCCCTTCTTGGGCTTCTGGGCTTTGAGGGGAGCCTGTGGCCCTTGAGGGCATTTGGAGGCTGTGCCCAGAAGAGCAGGAGCAGGTGTAGGAGCTGGAGCTGGAGCTGGAGCAGGAGCAGGAGCAGGAGCAGGAGGCCCCCCGGAGACAGGCTGGACCTTGGGCCCAGAGTTGGCCAGCTTCTGCCTGAGGCAATGGTTTTCTTCCTTGAGCCTTTGGAACTCCCTCTCTGCCCACAGAACAGCCTTCTGGCTCTCCTCACTTCTGTTCTCCACCAGGAGGCGCTCTCGGTCATGCAAGGAGGAGATTCTCTGCCATTCTCGGTGCAGGTCGTCGGCCATCTTCTTGTAGAGGCCTAAGTTCCAGTGGGCAGCATCCACCTTCCTGCGCACCTTGGCGAGTTTGTTCTTCACTTGCAGGCAGCGTGCCTTCTCCTCCATCATCTTCCTCTCCAGGTGTTTGAGGTGCTCTTCGCACAGCTTAGGCTCTGCCTCGAGCTTCAGGTGCAGCTTCTGAATCTCCCTTTCCAGGAGGCTGTTTCGCTGGTGAAAAGATACTTGCTCAGCTTGGTGGATTGTTGTGTTTCCTGGGAGCTCTTCATTCCCCTGACGTGCCTTCTTCAGTGCCCTGGATGGTTTTCCTTGATTCAGGGGGCTCCCACGGGGCACGTGATCAGTGGATGAGGAGCCAGTCTGCACCTGCCTCCTTGAGCCCCCACCTTCCAGATGTACTCGAAGGAGCTCTAGCAGATGCATCACCGTCAGTAGGATCTGGCTGAGGGTGTGGTGTTGGCTCTGGCCCTCAGCGGGGGCCTGCCACGGCACACCTCCGTCAGGAAGCTCTGGCCTGCCTGCCTCCCCTGCCTCTTCCTGCCCTCTCAGTCCACAGCTGCCAATGTCCTGAGACAGAGGGTCTGCACTTCCCCGCAGATCAGGGCTGTCCTTGAAGTCTTCTGGCATATTCCTCGCAGGGGGTTCTCCATCGTCCTGGGCTGCTCCACAGATGGGATTTTCATCAGTGAGCTGGTGAGGGCTCTTCTTCAACAGCCTTTGCCGAACTGCCTTCAGCAGTTGCGTAGGGTCTCCCACAGAAAAGTACCCGACATCTTGATTCAGGGCAGCCAGAGCAAGGATCTGTAGCGGGAGAGGACTGGCCTTGTGCTCCGATGATGCGACGGCTCCATGGGCTGCTGCATCCGGGTCGGTCTTCTCCATGTCTTTTCCAGATACTTCATTCTGGGCACAGGGCCCCTTTCTTCCTCTTAAGCGGAGTCCACACTTTACTGGAATGAACACCAGCAACATAGTGCACACGAGGATCTCCCAGCCAAACCCAGAGTCTCGTGGCCCATGTGGCCAACGTTCGATTATCGGCAACCCAGAAGCCCACAGCTGTTCCCGGAGAGCCCACAGCGGCTCCAGAACTGTGTAGGGAGTCATTTTAATGGCCACCAGCTGGCTCCAGAGAGCCTGGGGGCTTTGTCTCTGATCACCAGTGTCCTCTCGGCCACTAGAAACTGCTTGGAACCCCTACGAGGGTTCCGTCTCCAATGCAAACCAGTGCCTGGCAACAACAGGAGCTGAAGGGAGTAGGGGGGGGGGAGGTGCACCCGAGACTCCAACGCAAATCAGTGCCTGGCAACAGGAGCTAACAGTCCTTGGGCAGCGGAGGAGAATCTCTATATTGTGTACCTGAAAAAAATGCAACCCTATGTAGCATTGTCTTGGAATTAAACTTTGACACTTATAAAAAAAAGTTAAAAATGAAACTAGATATCAAAGGGAGAAACATAACAAAATCTAAACACGTAGAAAGTAACTTTCTAGATTATCGGAGACAAAAGATAAAATTTCAGTGCACTGACCCGAAGGAAAATAAAACTACAACGTATTAAAATTGGTGGGACACAGCTAAATCAACAGAGAGCTCAATTTATAGCACTCAATGCATACATTAGAAAGGAGGAGGAGCATCTGGGTGGCTCAGTCAGTTAGTCCAACTCATGATTTTGAGTCGGGTCATAGTCAACCTTGGGATAGTGAGGTGAACCTACATTGTGCTGGTGCTGGGCATAGTGGCTGCTTAATCATCTCTCTCTCTTTCTGCACCGCTTCCCTTTCTCTTTCTCTGTCTCTGTCTCTGTCTCTGTCTCTCTCTCTAAAAAGAAAAGGAGTCTCAAAACTATAATCTTTCTATTTTAGAATCTAGAAAAAGAGGAGAAACTAAAACTAAAGATGAAAACCAAGAGAATCCTTCTACCCCATTTCAAGATATTCGTCTACAGTAATCAAAAGTGCGTGGTGTTGGTGAAGAGCTAGACCAATGGAACAGAATAAAGATGGATAAGTGGATCAGAATCAGGGACCCAGAAAGAGAACTACACCCATATGTCGAATGGGGCCTTGAAGAAGGTAAAAAGCCGTTCAGTGGAGGAGTGACAGCGTTTTGAATAAATGGTGCTAGAGCAAGTGGACATGCATAGGCAAAGAAGAAGGAGAAGCAGAAGAGGGAGCGGGAGAGGGGAGGAGGAGGTGGAGGACGAGGAGGCCGGGGACCACAATCTAAGTATCAAACCCTATACAAAACTTAACTCAGGCTGCCTGGGTGAGGCAGCCTGTGCGGCAGCCAGCTCTTGATTTCGGCTCTTGTCAAGCTCTCAGCGTCCCGGGACAAAGTCAGGCTCCAAGCTCACTGGCGAGGCTGCTTGAGGATGCTCTTTTCCCTTCTCCCTCCAGGCCCCTGCCCGCTCATGCACATGTTCACTCTCCCAAAGGAAAAAAAGAAAAAAAGAGTATTTTAAAAAGTAGCTCAAAATTAATCACTGCCTTACATGGAAAATGATAAGTCTTATAGGGAAAATGTGGGGGAAAATTTCCAGAATGGAAAGCTAGGTACAGAATCCTCCAGTCGAACATCAAATTATTTTCCCTAAGGTAAAGTTGATTAATTAGACTTTATCCAACAATCAGAATTGTAAATCTGTGCCATGTGAAAGACCTCCTTAAGAAGACCCAAAAGACAAGCTACCAACTTGGAGGAAATAGGTCCAAATCACATAGCTAATAGAGGACTCCTGTCTGAAGCATGGAAACTCAGAATTTGATCCCCAAGTAAGCATGCAATCTAGTTAGCAAAAGGAAATAGAAGGGGGGTGGGGAAAAAGTAAAGGGCCTGCCACCTTTACCAAAGCGTAGACAGATGGAAACCACATAGAAAGTTGCCATTGGGGCAATTCAAATGAAAACTCCAGTGAGCTCTCACTGCACACCTATCACAGTGATTCAAACCAAATGCGCCAGAGAGGGAGAGAGAGACCCCACCACCAAATGCAAGGCAGGATGTGGAATGACTGGATCACTCCCGCATCACAGTTGGGAATGGAAAATGATAGAGCTGACTCTTGAAAACAGTTAAGAGTTTCTTTTCCTTTTCCAAGCCGTGAGTTACATTCCCGTTCACATGCAGTATAATATCAATTTCAGGTGTCCAATAGAGTGGCTCAACCCTTCCACACAGATTCTTTGAGAACTAGACTTGCTACCGCCATAGGAGCAGGTCATGGCACTATGGCATTTATCTTAGAGAAATCAAAACTTAACGTTTGCTCCAAAGCCTGTAGGGGAATGTATCTGTGTCCTTATGAAAGCAGTGGGGCTGCCAAGGGGGTGGAAGGGACTGGAGTGGTTGGATATTGACACTTGACAGGGCTGCTGTAAGTGATAAACTCCTCTTGCTTCTTTGAAGGCCGCTTCCCCTTAATGGTGGTCCTGAGGACGAGGAGAATAGGAATGTCAACGATTTCAATCGCTTTAAACCTGCCAAGCATTAGAACACCATCTCTTCTACACTAGTTCACTCTCGTCTTAATCCTCAGTATCCCAAAGCAGACAGGTGGGGTCTGGTCCAAGAGGGGTTGCAGGCAGTGTCCCTTCCACAGGCCATCTCCCCTCTTGCCCAGAAGCCCAATGACCAGGTCCCAGGCTTTCAACTCATCTAATTTCTGTGCCTTCTCTAGGGACACCAGGGAACTTCTGGGCTCTTTTTCTGGCTTCAAGGAGGCTCTGCGACGCTGGGTCTAGTGCTCTCAGCCGACGTGGACCACACGGCCAGTTGTCTCCTCCTGCATGGGCCACCTATTGGCTCGGGTGGATCAGGTGAGGGCATGTCCTCTCAGAGAGATACATGGAGAACAGAATAGAGGACCTCTTTCTGGCATTGTTTACCCTAATCTCTCAGTGGTTGCTACCATCGCTTGACTTCCCTGGAATTTCAAGCCCAGGAGAGGGGGGGGTGGGTCAGCAGCCAGAACTCTGGCTTCACCCTTGTGTCTTTTTTGAATGTTTTCCGCAACCCAGAGGGCTTCCGACAACACCAATTGATAACCGCATATGGTTTCCGTGGGCCAGGCATCCAGGTGCATCTAGCCAGGGACCTGTGTCTCAGGATCTCTCACAAGGCTGCAGTCAAGATGTCATGTGGGTCTTCAGTCATCTCCAGGCTTGTTGGCGGGAAATCTGCTTGTGTGCTCACTCGGGTGGCTCCTAGCAGCCAGAGGTCCTCCATTGCGGTGAGCAAGAAATATTCATTCCTTGCCACATGGGCCTCTCCATCATACAGCCCACAAGGAGCAGGCGGCTTCCCTCGAAACCAATGGTGAGGGAGCGAGAGCAAGCCCAAGAGGAGACCAGTGTCTTTGTCTACGAGCCTCAGAAGGGACATGCTATCTATCTCTCGGGCCATATTCTGTCCTTTCGAAGTGAGGCAGGAGTTCCTGACTCTAATCCAGTGGTAGAGTATGGAACACAAAACGAGGTGTACCCACGAAGGGAATCGTTGGAGACCCTGAAAGGCTGCCCTCCATGCTTTGCTGGGACTTTACCTCAGCTAGGCATCACCATAATCCTTGCATCCAAACTAGAACGTGACCTATGAGAAAATTTTGTCAAGCCCTTCTGGGATCCTTACAGCAGCTTGCCTAGAAGTTCCTTGCACAAGGGAAGGGTGCCTGTGTGGCTTAGTCAGGTCAACGTCTGACTCTTGATTTTGGCTCTGGGCGTCGTCCCATGGTCTGTGAAATCCAGCCCAGCGTCTGGTTGTGCACTTGAGTCGAAGGCTGTCTAGGAATCTCTCTCTCCCTGCCCCTCCCCCGCTTGCATGTGTGTGTGCCCTCGCTCTTTCTCTCTCTCAGAAATGAAGAAGCAGAAGTCATCGTAGTGGTAGGAGTGGTAGTTATTTTCACATCAGTGGGTAATTAGACAACCTTGGCTTGGAATGGGAGCTCTGAAATTCACTAGCTGTGTGATCTTGGGGCAAGTTGTGTCCTCTCTCTGAACCTCAGTAGTCTATGACACACTGGGTTATTGGGACAATTAAGTGATCAGTAAAGGACACTTAAAACCCTTCGTTGCTTGGCATAGAATCCCTTCATACAATCAATTCTCAGTCGCAGTAGGATCAGCAATTTGATCGTTTTATTTTTTTGGTCCTTAACAATGAAAAATGCTCTCTCACATGGCTATAGGGAATAGGTAGCATCAGTTCAAGAATGGGGTGGATCTCCAGTCAAAGGAGCAATGGGTGTGGCTGAAGGGGTAAGGAAGCACAGGAGCTTTTGTGCTCTGGTTGTGAGTGTTGGTGGCTGCTGGGAAAGGGAATCAGACCTGCAGGGGACCCGAGAACTTGGAGTCTGGCCAGTGCACCCTTGCTCCCTTCTTGGGCTTCTGGGCTTTGAGGGAGCCTGTGGCCCTTGAGGGCATTTGGAGGCTGTGCCCAGAAGAGCAGGAGCAGGAGTAGGAGCTGGAGCAGGAGCAGGAGCAGGAGCAGGAGCAGGAGGCCCCCCGGAGACAGGCTGGACCTTGGGCCCAGAGTTGGCCAGCTTCTGCCTGAGGCAATGGTTTTCTTCCTTGAGCCTTTGGAACTCCCTCTCTGCCCACAGAACAGCCTTCTGGCTCTCCTCACTTCTGTTCTCCACCAGGAGGCGCTCTCGGTCATGCAAGGAGGAGATTCTCTGCCATTCTCGGTGCAGGTCGTCGGCCATCTTCTTGTAGAGGCCTAAGTTCCAGTGGGCAGCATCCACCTTCCTGCGCACCTTGGCGAGTTCGTTCTTCACTTGCAGGCAGCGTGCCTTCTCCTCCATCATCTTCCTCTCCAGGTGTTTGAGGTGCTCTTCGCACAGCTTAGGCTCTGCCTCGAGCTTCAGGTGCAGCTTCTGAATCTCCCTTTCCAGGAGGCTGTTTCGCTGGTGAAAAGATACTTGCTCAGCTTGGTGGATTGTTGTGTTTCCTGGGAGCTCTTCATTCCCCTGACGTGCCTTCTTCAGTGCCCTGGATGGCTTTCCTTGATTCAGGGGGCTCCCACGGGGCACGTGATCAGTGGAGGAGGAGCCAGTCTGCACCTGCCTCCTTGAGCCCCCACCTTCAAGATGATCTCGAAGGAGCTCTAGCAGATGCATCACCGTCAGTAGATCTGGCTGAGGGTGTGGTGTTGGCTCTGGCCCTCAGCGGGGGCCTGCCACGGCACACCTCCTTCAGGAAGCTCTGGCCTGCCTGCCTCCCCTGCCTCTTCCTGCCCTCTCAGTCCACAGCTGCCAATGTCCTGAGACAGAGGGTCTGCACTTCCCCGCAGATCAGGGCTGTCCTTGAAGTCTTCTGGCATATTCCTCGCAGGGGGTTCTCCATCGTCCTGGGCTGCTCCACAGATGGGATTTTCATCGGTGAGCTGGTGAGGGCTCTTCTTCAACAGCCTTTGCCGAACTCCCTTCAGCAGTTGCGTAGGGTCTCCCACAGAAAAGTACCCGACATCTTGATTCAGGGCAGCCAGAGCAAGGATCTGTAGCGGGAGAGGACTGGCCTTGTGCTCCGATGATGCGACGGCTCCATGGGCTGGTGCATCCGGGTCGGTCTTCTCCATGTCTTTTCCAGATACTTCATTCTGGGCACAGTGCCCCTTTCTTCCTCTTAAGCGGAGTCCACACTTTACTGGAATGAACACCAGCAACACAGTGCACACGAGGATCTCCCAGCCAAACCCAGAGTCTCGTGGCCCATGTGGCCAGCGTTCGATTATCGGCAACCCAGAAGCCCACAGCTGTTCCCGGAGAGCCCACAGCGGCTCCAGAACTGTGTGGGGAGACATTGTAATGGCCACCAGCTGGCTCCAGAGAGCCTGGGGGCTTTGTCTCTGATCACCAGTGTCCTCTCGGCCACTAGAAACTGCTTGGAACCCCTACGAGGGTTCCGTCTCCAATGCAAACCAGTGCCTGGCAACAACAGGAGCTGAAGGGAGTAGGGGTGGGGGAGGTGCACCCGAGACTCCAACGCAAATCAGTGCCTGGCAACAGGAGCTAACAGTCCTTGGGCAGCGGAGGAGAATCTCTATATTGTGTACCTGAAAAAAATGCAACCCTATGTAGCATTGTCTTGGAATTAAACTTTGACACTTATAAAAAAAAGTGAAAAATGAAACTAGATATCAAAGGGAGAAACATAACAAAATCTAAACACGTAGAAAGTAACTTTCTAGATTATCGGAGACAAAAGATAAAATTTCAGTGCACTGACCCGAAGGAAAATAAAACTACAACGTATTAAAATTGATGGGACACAGCTAAATCAACAGAGAGCTCCATTTTTAGCACTCAATGCATACATTAGAAAGGAGGAGGAGCATCTGGGTGGCTCAGTCAGTTAGTCCAACTCTTGATTTTGACTCGGGTCATGGTCAACCTTGGGATAGTGAGGCTGAACCTGCATTGTGCTGGTGCTGGGCATGGTGGCTGCTTAATCATCTCTCTCTCTTTCTGCACCGCTTCCGTTTCTCTGTCTCTGTCTCTGTCTCTGTCTCTGTCTCTGTGTCTATCTCTCTCTCTCTCTCTAAAAAGAAAAGGAGTCTCAAAACTATAATCTTTCTATTTTAGAACCTAGAAAAAGAGGAGAAACTAAAACTAAAGAAGAAAACCAGAAGAATCCTTCTACCCCATTTCAAGATATTCGTCTACAGTAATCAATAGTGCGTGGTGTTGGTGAAGAGCTAGACCAATGGAATAGAATAAAGATGGATAAGTGGAACAGAATCAGGGACCCAGAAAGAGAACTACACCCATATGTCGAATGGGGCTTTGACAAAGGTAAAAAGCCGTTCAGTGGAGGAGTGACAGCGTTTTGAATAAATGGTGCTAGAGCAAGTGGACATGCATAGGCAAAGAAGAAGGAGAAGCAGAAGAGGGAGCGGGAGAGGGGAGGAGGAGGTGGAGGACGAGGAGGCCGGGGACCACAATCTAAGTATCAAACCCTATACAAAACTTAACTCAGGCTGCCTGGGTGAGGCAGCCTGTGCGGCAGCCAGCTCTTGATTTCGGCTCTTGTCAAGCTCTCAGCGTCCCGGGACAAAGTCAGGCTCCAAGCTCACTGGCGAGGCTGCTTGAGGATGCTCTTTTCCCTTCTCCCTCCAGGCCCCTGCCCGCTCATGCACATGTTCACTCTCCCAAAGGAAAAAAAGAAAAAAAGAGTATTTTAAAAAGTAGCTCAAAATTAATCACTGCCTTACATGGAAAATGATAAATCTTATAGGGAAAATGTGGGGGAAAATTTCCAGAATGGAAAGCTAGGTACAGAATCCTCCAGTCGAACATCAAATTATTTTCCCTAAGGTAAAGTTGATTAATTAGACTTTATCCAACAATCAGAATTGTAAATCTGTGCCATGTGAAAGACCTCCTTAAGAAGACCCAAAAGACAAGCTACCAACTTGGAGGAAATAGGTCCAAATCACATAGCTAATAGAGGACTCCTGTCTGAAGCATGGAAACTCAGAATTTGATCCCCAAGTAAGCATGCAATCTAGTTAGCAAAAGGAAATAGAAGGGGGGTGGGGAAAAAGTAAAGGGCCTGCCACCTTTACCAAAGCGTAGACAGATGGAAACCACATAGAAAGTTGCCATTGGGGCAATTCAAATGAAAACTCCAGTGAGCTCTCACTGCACACCTATCACAGTGATTCAAACCAAATGCGCCAGAGAGGGAGAGAGAGACCCCACCACCAAATGCAAGGCAGGATGTGGAATGACTGGATCACTCCCGCATCACAGTTGGGAATGGAAAATGATAGAGCTGACTCTTGAAAACAGTTAAGAGTTTCTTTTCCTTTTCCAAGCCGTGAGTTACATTCCCGTTCACATGCAGTATAATATCAATTTCAGGTGTCCAATAGAGTGGCTCAACCCTTCCACACAGATTCTTTGAGAACTAGACTTGCTACCGCCATAGGAGCAGGTCATGGCACTATGGCATTTATCTTAGAGAAATCAAAACTTAACGTTTGCTCCAAAGCCTGTAGGGGAATGTATCTGTGTCCTTATGAAAGCAGTGGGGCTGCCAAGGGGGTGGAAGGGACTGGAGTGGTTGGATATTGACACTTGACAGGGCTGCTGTAAGTGGTAAACTCCTCTTGCTTCTTTGAAGGCCGCTTCCCCTTAATGGTGGTCCTGAGGACGAGGAGAATAGGAATGTCAACGATTTCAATCGCTTTAAACCTGCCAAGCATTAGAACACCATCTCTTCTACACTAGTTCACTCTCGTCTTAATCCTCAGTATCCCAAAGCAGACAGGTGGGGTCTGGTCCAAGAGGGGTTGCAGGCAGTGTCCCTTCCACAGGCCATCTCCCCTCTTGCCCAGAAGCCCAATGACCAGGTCCCAGGCTTTCAACTCATCTAATTTCTGTGCCTTCTCTAGGGACACCAGGGAACTTCTGGGCTCTTTTTCTGCCTTCAAGGAGGCTCTGCGACGCTGGGTCTAGTGCTCTCAGCCGACGTGGACCACACGGCCAGTTGTCTCCTCCTGCATGGGCCACCTATTGGCTCGGGTGGATCAGGTGAGGGCATGTCCTCTCAGAGAGATACATGGAGAACAGAATAGAGGACCTCTTTCTGGCATTGTTTACCCTACTCTCTCAGTGGTTGCTACCATCGCTTGACTTCCCTGGAATTTCAAGCCCAGGAGAGGGGGGTGGGTCAGCAGCCAGAACTGTGGCTTCACCCTTGTGTCTTTTTTGAATGTTTTCCGCAACCCAGAGGGCTTCCGACAACACCAATTGATAACCGCATATGGTTTCCGTGGGCCAGGCATCCAGGTGCATCTAGCCAGGGACCTGTGTCTCAGGATCTCTCACAAGGCTGCAGTCAAGATGTCATGTGGGTCTTCAGTCATCTCCAGGCTTGTTGGCGGGAAATCTGCTTGTGTGCTCACTCGGGTGGCTCCTAGCAGCCAGAGGACCTCCATTGCGGTGAGCAAGAAATATTCATTCCTTGCCACATGGGCCTCTCCATCATACAGCCCACAAGGAGCAGGCGGCTTCCCTCGAAACCAATGGTGAGGGAGCGAGAGCAAGCCCAAGAGGAGACCAGTGTCTTTGTCTACGAGCCTCAGAAGGGACATGCTATCTATCTCTCGACCATATTCTGTCGTTTCGAAGTGAGGCAGGAGTTCCTGACTCTAATCCAGTGGTAGAGTATGGAAAACAAAACGAGGTGTACCCACGAAGGGAATCGTTGGAGACCCTGAAAGGCTGCCCTCCATGCTTTGCTGGGACTTTACCTCAGCTAGGCATCACCATAATCCTTGCATCCAAACTAGAACGTGACCTATGAGAAAATTTTTTCAAGCCCTTCTGGGATCCTTACAGCAGCTTGCCTAGAAGTTCCTTGCACAAGGGAAGGGTGCCTGTGTGGCTTAGTCAGGTCAACGTCTGACTCTTGATTTTGGCTCTGGGCGTCGTCCCATGGTCTGTGAAATCCAGCCCAGCGTCTGGTTGTGCACTTGAGTCGAAGGCTGTCTAGGAATCTCTCTCTCCCTGCCCCTCCCCCGCTTGCATGTGTGTGTGCCCTCGCTCTTTCTCTCTCTCAGAAATGAAGAAGCAGAAGTCATCGTAGTGGTAGGAGTGGTAGTTATTTTCACATCAGTGGGTAATTAGACAACCTTGGCTTGGAATGGTAGCTCTGAAATTCACTAGCTGTGTGATCTTGGGGCAAGTTGTGTCCTCTCTCTGAACCTCAGTAGTCTATGACACACTGGGTTATTGGGACAATTAAGTGATCAGTAAAGGACACTTAAAACCCTTCGTTGCTTGGCATAGAATCCCTTCATACAATCAATTCTCAGTCGCAGTAGGATCAGCAATTTGATCGTTTTATTTTTTTGGTCCTTAACATGAAAAATGCTCTCTCACATGGCTATAGGGAATAGGTAGCATCAGTTCAAGAATGGGGTGGATCTCCAGTCAAAGGAGCAATGGGTGTGGCTGAAGGGGTAAGGAAGCACAGGAGCTTTTGTGCTCTGGTTGTGAGTGTCGGTGGCTGCTGGGAAAGGGAATCAGACCTGCAGGGGACCCGAGAACTTGGAGTCTGGCCAGTGCACCCTTGCTCCCTTCTTGGGCTTCTGGGCTTTGAGGGGAGCCTGTGGCCCTTGAGGGCATTTGGAGGCTGTGCCCAGAAGAGCAGGAGCAGGAGTAGGAGCTGGAGCAGGAGCAGGAGCAGGAGCAGGAGGCCCCCCGGAGACAGGCTGGACCTTGGGCCCAGAGTTGGCCAGCTTCTGCCTGAGGCAATGGTTTTCTTCCTTGAGCCTTTGGAACTCCCTCTCTGCCCACAGAACAGCCTTCTGGCTCTCCTCACTTCTGTTCTCCACCAGGAGGCGCTCTCGGTCATGCAAGGAGGAGATTCTCTGCCATTCTCGGTGCAGGTCGTCGGCCATCTTCTTGTGGAGGCCTAAGTTCCAGTGGGCAGCATCCACCTTCCTGCGCACCTTGGCGAGTTCGTTCTTCACTTGCAGGCAGCGTGCCTTCTCCTCCATCATCTTCCTCTCCAGGTGTTTGAGGTGCTCTTCGCACAGCTTAGGCTCTGCCTCGAGCTTCAGGTGCAGCTTCTGAATCTCCCTTTCCAGGAGGCTGTTTCGCTGGTGAAAAGATACTTGCTCAGCTTGGTGGATTGTTGTGTTTCCTGAAAGCTCTTCATTCCCCTGACGTGCCTTCTTCAGTGCCCTGGATGGCTTTCCTTGATTCAGGGGGCTCCCACGGGGCACGTGATCAGTGGAGGAGGAGCCAGTCTGCACCTGCCTCCTTGAGCCCCCACCTTCCAGATGATCTCGAAGGAGCTCTAGCAGATGCATCACCGTCAGTAGGATCTGGCTGAGGGTGTGGTGTTGGCTCTGGCCCTCAGCGGGGGCCTGCCACGGCACACCTCCGTCAGGAAGCTCTGGCCTGCCTGCCTCCCCTGCCTCTTCCTGCCCTCTCAGTCCACAGCTGCCAATGTCCTGAGACAGAGGGTCTGCACTTCCCCGCAGATCAGGGCTGTCCTTGAAGTCTTCTGGCATATTCCTCGCAGGGGGTTCTCCATCGTCCTGGGCTGCTCCACAGATGGGATTTTCATCGGTGAGCTGGTGAGGGCTCTTCTTCAACAGCCTTTGCCGAACTCCCTTCAGCAGTTGCGTAGGGTCTCCCACAGAAAAGTACCCGACATCTTGATTCAGGGCAGCCAGAGCAAGGATCTGTAGCGGGAGAGGACTGGCCTTGTGCTCCGATGATGCGACGGCTCCATGGGCTGGTGCATCCGGGTCGGTCTTCTCCATGTCTTTTCCAGATACTTCATTCTGGGCACAGTGCCCCTTTCTTCCTCTTAAGCGGAGTCCACACTTTACTGGAATGAACACCAGCAACACAGTGCACACGAGGATCTCCCAGCCAAACCCAGAGTCTCGTGGCCCATGTGGCCAACGTTCGATTATCGGCAACCCAGAAGCCCACAGCTGTTCCCGGAGAGCCCACAGCGGCTCCAGAACTGTGTGGGGAGACATTGTAATGGCCACCAGCTGGCTCCAGAGAGCCTGGGGGCTTTGTCTCTGATCACCAGTGTCCTCTCGGCCACTAGAAACTGCTTGGAACCCCTACGAGGGTTCCGTCTCCAATGCAAACCAGTGCCTGGCAACAACAGGAGCTGAAGGGAGTAGGGGTGGGGGAGGTGCACCCGAGACTCCAACGCAAATCAGTGCCTGGCAACAGGAGCTAACAGTCGTTGGGCAGCGGAGGAGAATCTCTATATTGTGGACCTGAAAAAAATGCAACCCTATGTAGCATTGTCTTGGAATTAAACTTTGACACTTATAAAAAAAAGTTAAAAATGAAACTAGATATCAAAGGGAGAAACATAACAAAATCTAAACACGTAGAAAGTAACTTTCTAGATTATCGGAGACAAAAGATAAAATTTCAGTGCACTGACCCGAAGGAAAATAAAACTACAACGTATTAAAATTGATGGGACACAGCTAAATCAACAGAGAGCTCCATTTTTAGCACTCAATGCATACATTAGAAAGGAGGAGGAGCATCTGGGTGGCTCAGTCAGTTAGTCCAACTCTTGATTTTGACTCGGGTCATGGTCAACCTTGGGATAGTGAGGCTGAACCTGCATTGTGCTGGTGCTGGGCATGGTGGCTGCTTAATCATCTCTCTCTCTTTCTGCACCGCTTCCGTTTCTCTGTCTCTGTCTCTGTCTCTGTCTCTGTGTCTATCTCTCTCTCTCTCTCTAAAAAGAAAAGGAGTCTCAAAACTATAATCTTTCTATTTTAGAACCTAGAAAAAGAGGAGAAACTAAAACTAAAGAAGAAAACCAGAAGAATCCTTCTACCCCATTTCAAGATATTCGTCTACAGTAATCAATAGTGCGTGGTGTTGGTGAAGAGCTAGACCAATGGAATAGAATAAAGATGGATAAGTGGAACAGAATCAGGGACCCAGAAAGAGAACTACACCCATATGTCGAATGGGGCTTTGACAAAGGTAAAAAGCCGTTCAGTGGAGGAGTGACAGCGTTTTGAATAAATGGTGCTAGAGCAAGTGGACATGCATAGGCAAAGAAGAAGGAGAAGCAGAAGAGGGAGCGGGAGAGGGGAGGAGGAGGTGGAGGACGAGGAGGCCGGGGACCACAATCTAAGTATCAAACCCTATACAAAACTTAACTCAGGCTGCCTGGGTGAGGCAGCCTGTGCGGCAGCCAGCTCTTGATTTTGGCTCTTGTCAAGCTCTCAGCGTCCCGGGACAAAGTCAGGCTCCAAGCTCACTGGCGAGGCTGCTTGAGGATGCTCTTTTCCCTTCTCCCTCCAGGCCCCTGCCCGCTCATGCACATGTTCACTCTCCCAAAGGAAAAAAAGAAAAAAAGAGTATTTTAAAAAGTAGCTCAAAATTAATCACTGCCTTACATGGAAAATGATAAATCTTATAGGGAAAATGTGGGGGAAAATTTCCAGAATGGAAAGCTAGGTACAGAATCCTCCAGTCGAACATCAAATTATTTTCCCTAAGGTAAAGTTGATTAATTAGACTTTATCCAACAATCAGAATTGTAAATCTGTGCCATGTGAAAGACCTCCTTAAGAAGACCCAAAAGACAAGCTACCAACTTGGAGGAAATAGGTCCAAATCACATAGCTAATAGAGGACTCCTGTCTGAAGCATGGAAACTCAGAATTTGATCCCCAAGGAAGCATGCAATCTAGTTAGCAAAAGGAAATAGAAGGGGGGGTGGGGAAAAAGTAAAGGGCCTGCCACCTTTACCAAAGCGTAGACAGATGGAAACCACATAGAAAGTTGCCATTGGGGCAATTCAAATGAAAACTCCAGTGAGCTCTCACTGCACACCTATCACAGTGATTCAAACCAAATGTGCCAGAGAGGGAGAGAGAGACCCCACCACCAAATGCAAGGCAGGATGTGGAATGACTGGATCACTCCCGCATCACAGTTGGGAATGGAAAATGATAGTGCTGACTCTTGAAAACAGTTAAGAGTTTCTTTTCCTTTTCCAAGCCGTGAGTTACATTCCCGTTCACATGCAGTATAATATCAATTTCAGGTGTCCAATAGAGTGGCTCAACCCTTCCACACAGATTCTTTGAGAACTAGACTTGCTACCGCCATAGGAGCAGGTCATGGCACTATGCCATTTATCTTAGAGAAATAAAAACTTAACGTTTGCTCCAAAGCCTGTAGGGGAATGTATCTGTGTCCTTATGAAAGCAGTGGGGCTGCCAAGGGGGTGGAAGGGACTGGAGTGGTTGGATATTGACACTTGACAGGGCTGCTGTAAGTGGTAAACTCCTCTTGCTTCTTTGAAGGCCGCTTCCCCTTAATGGTGGTCCTGAGGACGAGGAGAATAGGAATGTCAACGATTTCAATCGCTTTAAACCTGCCAAGCATTAGAACACCATCTCTTCTACACTAGTTCACTCTCGTCTTAATCCTCAGTATCCCAAAGCAGACAGGTGGGGTCTGGTCCAAGAGGGGTTGCAGGCAGTGTCCCTTCCACAGGCCATCTCCCCTCTTGCCCAGAAGCCCAATGACCAGGTCCCAGGCTTTCAACTCATCTAATTTCTGTGCCTTCTCTAGGGACACCAGGGAACTTCTGGGCTCTTTTTCTGCCTTCAAGGAGGCTCTGCGACGCTGGGTCTAGTGCTCTCAGCCGACGTGGACCACACGGCCAGTTGTCTCCTCCTGCATGGGCCACCTATTGGCTCGGGTGGATCAGGTGAGGGCATGTCCTCTCAGAGAGATACATGGAGAACAGAAGAGAGGACCTCTTTCTGGCATTGTTTACCCTAATCTCTCAGTGGTTGCTACCATCGCTTGACTTCCCTGGAATTTCAAGCCCAGGAGAGGGGGGTGGGTCAGCAGCCAGAACTGTGGCTTCACCCTTGTGTTTTTTTTGAATGTTTTCCGCAACCCAGAGGGCTTCCGACAACACCAATTGATAACCGCATATGGTTTCCATGGGCCAGGCATCCAGGTGCATCTAGCCAGGGACCTGTGTCTCAGGATCTCTCACAAGGCTGCAGTCAAGATGTCATGTGGGTCTTCAGTCATCTCCAGGCTTGTTGGCGGGAAATCTGCTTGTGTGCTCACTCGGGTGGCTCCTAGCAGCCAGAGGTCCTCCATTGCGGTGAGCAAGAAATATTCTTTCCTTGCCACATGGGCCTCTCCATCATACAGCCCACAAGGAGCAGGCGGCTTCCCTCGAAACCAATGGTGAGGGAGCGAGAGCAAGCCCAAGAGGAGACCAGTGTCTTTGTCTACGAGCCTCAGAAGGGACATGATATCTATCTCTCGGGCCATATTCTGTCCTTTCGAAGTGAGGCAGGAGTTCCTGACTCTAATCCAGTGGTAGAGTATGGAACACAAAACGAGGTGTACCCACGAAGGGAATCGTTGGAGACCCTGAAAGGCTGCCCTCCATGCTTTGCTGGGACTTTACCTCAGCTAGGCATCACCATAATCCTTGCATCCAAACTAGAACGTGACCTATGAGAAAATTTTTTCAAGCCCTTCTGGGATCCTTACAGCAGCTTGCCTAGAAGTTCCTTGCACAAGGGAAGGGTGCCTGTGTGGCTTAGTCAGGTCAATGTCTGACTCTTGATTTTGGCTCAGGGCGTGGTCCCATGGTCTGTGAAATCCAGCCCAGCGTCTGGTTGTGCACTTGAGTCGAAGGCTGTCTAGGAATCTCTCTCTCCCTGCCCCTCCCCCGCTTGCATGTGTGTGTGCCCTCGCTCTTTCTCTCTCTCAGAAATGAAGAAGCAGAAGTCATCGTAGTGGTAGGAGTGGTAGTTATTTTCACATCAGTGGGTAATTAGACAACCTTGGCTTGGAATGGGAGCTCTGAAATTCACTAGCTGTGTGATCTTGGGGCAAGTTGTGTCCCCTCTCTGAACCTCAGTAGTCTATGACACACTGGGTTATTGGGACAATTAAGTGATCAGTAAAGGACACTTAAAACCTTTCGTTGCTTGGCATAGAATCCCTTCATACAATCAATTCTCAGTCGCAGTAGGATCAGCAATTTGATCGTTTTATTTTTTTGGTCCTTAACAATGAAAAATGCTCTCTCACATGGCTATAGGGAATAGGTAGCATCAGTTCAAGAATGGGGTGGATCTCCAGTCAAAGGAGCAATGGGTGTGGCTGAAGGGGTAAGGAAGCACAGGAGCTTTTGTGCTCTGGTTGTGAGTGTCGGTGGCTGCTGGGAAAGGGAATCAGACCTGCAGGGGACCCGAGAACTTGGAGTCTGGCCAGTGCACCCTTGCTCCCTTCTTGGGCTTCTGGGCTTTGAGGGGAGCCTGTGGCCCTTGAGGGCATTTGGAGGCTGTGCCCAGAAGAGCAGGAGCAGGAGTAGGAGCTGGAGCAGGAGCAGGAGCAGGAGCAGGAGGCCCCCCGGAGACAGGCTGGACCTTGGGCCCAGAGTTGGCCAGCTTCTGCCTGAGGCAATGGTTTTCTTCCTTGAGCCTTTGGAACTCCCTCTCTGCCCACAGAACAGCCTTCTGGCTCTCCTCACTTCTGTTCTCCACCAGGAGGCGCTCTCGGTCATGCAAGGAGGAGATTCTCTGCCATTCTCGGTGCAGGTCGTCGGCCATCTTCTTGTAGAGGCCTAAGTTCCAGTGGGCAGCATCCACCTTCCTGCGCACCTTGGCGAGTTCGTTCTTCACTTGCAGGCAGCGTGCCTTCTCCTCCATCATCTTCCTCTCCAGGTGTTTGAGGTGCTCTTCGCACAGCTTAGGCTCTGCCTCGAGCTTCAGGTGCAGCTTCTGAATCTCCCTTTCCAGGAGGCTGTTTCGCTGGTGAAAAGATACTTGCTCAGCTTGGTGGATTGTTGTGTTTCCTGGGAGCTCTTCATTCCCCTGACGTGCCTTCTTCAGTGCCCTGGATGGCTTTCCTTGATTCAGGGGGCTCCCACGGGGCACGTGATCAGTGGAGGAGGAGCCAGTCTGCACCTGCCTCCTTGAGCCCCCACCTTCCAGATGATCTCGAAGGAGCTCTAGCAGATGCATCACCGTCAGTAGGATCTGGCTGAGGGTGTGGTGTTGGCTCTGGCCCTCAGCGGGGGCCTGCCACGGCACACCTCCGTCAGGAAGCTCTGGCCTGCCTGCCTCCCCTGCCTCTTCCTGCCCTCTCAGTCCACAGCTGCCAATGTCCTGAGACAGAGGGTCTGCACTTCCCCGCAGATCAGGGCTGTCCTTGAAGTCTTCTGGCATATTCCTCGCAGGGGGTTCTCCATCGTCCTGGGCTGCTCCACAGATGGGATTTTCATTGGTGAGCTGGTGAGGGCTCTTCTTCAACAGCCTTTGCCGAACTCCCTTCAGCAGTTGCGTAGCGTCTCCCACAGAAAAGTACCCGACATCTTGATTCAGTGCAGCCAGAGCAAGGATCTGTAGCGGGAGAGGACTGGCCTTGTGCTCCGATGATGCGACGGCTCCATGGGCTGGTGCATCCGGGTCAGTCTTCTCCATGTCTTTTCCAGATACTTCATTCTGGGCACAGTGCCCCTTTCTTCCTCTTAAGCGGAGTCCACACTTTACTGGAATGAACACCAGCAACACAGTGCACACGAGGATCTCCCAGCCAAACCCAGAGTCTCGTGGCCCATGTGGCCAACGTTCGATTATCGGCAACCCAGAAGCCCACAGCTGTTCCCGCAGAGCCCACAGCGGCTCCAGAACTGTGTGGGGAGACATTGTAATGGCCACCAGCTGGCTCCAGAGAACCTGGGGGCTTTGTCTCTGATCACCAGTGTCCTCTCGGCCACTAGAAACTGCTTGGAACCCCTACGAGGGTTCCGTCTCCAATGCAAACCAGTGCCTGGCAACAACAGGAGCTGAAGGGAGTAGGGGTGGGGGAGGTGCACCCGAGACTCCAACGCAAATCAGTGCCTGGCAACAGGAGCTAACAGTCCTTGGGCAGCGGAGGAGAATCTCTATATTGTGTACCTGAAAAAAATGCAGCCCTATGTAGCATTGTCTTGGAATTAAACTTTGACACTTATAAAAAAAGTTAAAAATGAAACTAGATATCAAAGGGAGAAACATAACAAAATCTAAACACGTAGAAAGTAACTTTCTAGATTATCGGAGACAAAAGATAAAATTTCAGTGCACTGACCCGAAGGAAAATAAAACTACAACGTATTAAAATTGATGGGACACAGCTAAATCAACAGAGAGCTCCATTTTTAGCACTCAATGCATACATTAGAAAGGAGGAGGAGCATCTGGGTGGCTCAGTCAGTTAGTCCAACTCTTGATTTTGACTCGGGTCATGGTCAACCTTGGGATAGTGAGGCTGAACCTGCATTGTGCTGGTGCTGGGCATGGTGGCTGCTTAATCATCTCTCTCTCTTTCTGCACCGCTTCCGTTTCTCTGTCTCTGTCTCTGTCTCTGTCTCTGTCTCTGTGTCTATCTCTCTCTCTCTCTCTAAAAAAAAAGGAGTCTCAAAACTATAATCTTTCTATTTTAGAACCTAGAAAAAGAGGAGAAACTAAAACTAAAGAAGAAAACCAGAAGAATCCTTCTACCCCATTTCAAGATATTTGTCTACAGTAATCAATAGTGCGTGGTGTTGGTGAAGAGCTAGACCAATGGAATAGAATAAAGATGGATAAGTGGAACAGAATCAGGGACCCAGAAAGAGAACTACACCCATATGTCGAATGGGGCTTTGACAAAGGTAAAAAGCCGTTCAGTGGAGGAGTGACAGCGTTTTGAATAAATGGTGCTAGAGCAAGTGGACATGCATAGGCAAAGAAGAAGGAGAAGCAGAAGAGGGAGCGGGAGAGGGGAGGAGGAGGTGGAGGACGAGGAGGCCGGGGACCACAATCTAAGTATCAAACCCTATACAAAACTTAACTCAGGCTGCCTGGGTGAGGCAGCCTGTGCGGCAGCCAGCTCTTGATTTTGGCTCTTGTCAAGCTCTCAGCGTCCCGGGACAAAGTCAGGCTCCAAGCTCACTGGCGAGGCTGCTTGAGGATGCTCTTTTCCCTTCTCCCTCCAGGCCCCTGCCCGCTCATGCACATGTTCACTCTCCCAAAGGAAAAAAAGAAAAAAAGAGTATTTTAAAAAGTAGCTCAAAATTAATCACTGCCTTACATGGAAAATGATAAATCTTATAGGGAAAATGTGGGGGAAAATTTCCAGAATGGAAAGCTAGGTACAGAATCCTCCAGTCGAACATCAAATTATTTTCCCTAAGGTAAAGTTGATTAATTAGACTTTATCCAACAATCAGAATTGTAAATCTGTGCCATGTGAAAGACCTCCTTAAGAAGACCCAAAAGACAAGCTACCAACTTGGAGGAAATAGGTCCAAATCACATAGCTAATAGAGGACTCCTGTCTGAAGCATGGAAACTCAGAATTTGATCCCCAAGGAAGCATGCAATCTAGTTAGCAAAAGGAAATAGAAGGGGGGGTGGGGAAAAAGTAAAGGGCCTGCCACCTTTACCAAAGCGTAGACAGATGGAAACCACATAGAAAGTTGCCATTGGGGCAATTCAAATGAAAACTCCAGTGAGCTCTCACTGCACACCTATCACAGTGATTCAAACCAAATGTGCCAGAGAGGGAGAGAGAGACCCCACCACCAAATGCAAGGCAGGATGTGGAATGACTGGATCACTCCCGCATCACAGTTGGGAATGGAAAATGATAGTGCTGACTTTTGAAAACAGTTAAGAGTTTCTTTTCCTTTTCCAAGCCGTGAGTTACATTCCCGTTCACATGCAGTATAATATCAATTTCAGGTGTCCAATAGAGTGGCTCAACCCTTCCACACAGATTCTTTGAGAACTAGACTTGCTACCGCCATAGGAGCAGGTCATGGCACTATGCCATTTATCTTAGAGAAATCAAAACTTAACGTTTGCTCCAAAGCCTGTAGGGGAATGTATCTGTGTCCTTATGAAAGCAGTGGGGCTGCCAAGGGGGTGGAAGGGACTGGAGTGGTTGGATATTGACACTTGACAGGGCTGCTGTAAGTGGTAAACTCCTCTTGCTTCTTTGAAGGCCGCTTCCCCTTAATGGTGGTCCTGAGGACGAGGAGAATAGGAATGTCAACGATTTCAATCGCTTTAAACCTGCCAAGCATTAGAACACCATCTCTTCTACACTAGTTCACTCTCGTCTTAATCCTCAGTATCCCAAAGCAGACAGGTGGGGTCTGGTCCAAGAGGGGTTGCAGGCAGTGTCCCTTCCACAGGCCATCTCCCCTCTTGCCCAGAAGCCCAATGACCAGGTCCCAGGCTTTCAACTCATCTAATTTCTGTGCCTTCTCTAGGGACACCAGGGAACTTCTGGGCTCTTTTTCTGCCTTCAAGGAGGCTCTGCGACGCTGGGTCTAGTGCTCTCAGCCGACGTGGACCACACGGCCAGTTGTCTCCTCCTGCATGGGCCACCTATTGGCTCGGGTGGATCAGGTGAGGGCATGTCCTCTCAGAGAGATACATGGAGAACAGAAGAGAGGACCTCTTTCTGGCATTGTTTACCCTAATCTCTCAGTGGTTGCTACCATCGCTTGACTTCCCTGGAATTTCAAGCCCAGGAGAGGGGGGTGGGTCAGCAGCCAGAACTGTGGCTTCACCCTTGTGTTTTTTTTGAATGTTTTCCGCAACCCAGAGGGCTTCCGACAACACCAATTGATAACCGCATATGGTTTCCATGGGCCAGGCATCCAGGTGCATCTAGCCAGGGACCTGTGTCTCAGGATCTCTCACAAGGCTGCAGTCAAGATGTCATGTGGGTCTTCAGTCATCTCCAGGCTTGTTGGCGGGAAATCTGCTTGTGTGCTCACTCGGGTGGCTCCTAGCAGCCAGAGGTCCTCCATTGCGGTGAGCAAGAAATATTCTTTCCTTGCCACATGGGCCTCTCCATCATACAGCCCACAAGGAGCAGGCGGCTTCCCTCGAAACCAATGGTGAGGGAGCGAGAGCAAGCCCAAGAGGAGACCAGTGTCTTTGTCTACGAGCCTCAGAAGGGACATGCTATCTATCTCTCGGGCCATATTCTGTCCTTTCGAAGTGAGGCAGGAGTTCCTGACTCTAATCCAGTGGTAGAGTATGGAACACAAAACGAGGTGTACCCACGAAGGGAATCGTTGGAGACCCTGAAAGGCTGCCCTCCATGCTTTGCTGGGACTTTACCTCAGCTAGGCATCACCATAATCCTTGCATCCAAACTAGAACGTGACCTATGAGAAAATTTTTTCAAGCCCTTCTGGGATCCTTACAGCAGCTTGCCTAGAAGTTCCTTGCACAAGGGAAGGGTGCCTGTGTGGCTTAGTCAGGTCAATGTCTGACTCTTGATTTTGGCTCAGGGCGTGGTCCCATGGTCTGTGAAATCCAGCCCAGCGTCTGGTTGTGCACTTGAGTCGAAGGCTGTCTAGGAATCTCTCTCTCCCTGCCCCTCCCCCGCTTGCATGTGTGTGTGCCCTCGCTCTTTCTCTCTCTCAGAAATGAAGAAGCAGAAGTCATCGTAGTGGTAGGAGTGGTAGTTATTTTCACATCAGTGGGTAATTAGACAACCTTGGCTTGGAATGGGAGCTCTGAAATTCACTAGCTGTGTGATCTTGGGGCAAGTTGTGTCCCCTCTCTGAACCTCAGTAGTCTATGACACACTGGGTTATTGGGACAATTAAGTGATCAGTAAAGGACACTTAAAACCTTTCGTTGCTTGGCATAGAATCCCTTCATACAATCAATTCTCAGTCGCAGTAGGATCAGCAATTTGATCGTTTTATTTTTTTGGTCCTTAACAATGAAAAATGCTCTCTCACATGGCTATAGGGAATAGGTAGCATCAGTTCAAGAATGGGGTGGATCTCCAGTCAAAGGAGCAATGGGTGTGGCTGAAGGGGTAAGGAAGCACAGGAGCTTTTGTGCTCTGGTTGTGAGTGTCGGTGGCTGCTGGGAAAGGGAATCAGACCTGCAGGGGACCCGAGAACTTGGAGTCTGGCCAGTGCACCCTTGCTCCCTTCTTGGGCTTCTGGGCTTTGAGGGGAGCCTGTGGCCCTTGAGGGCATTTGGAGGCTGTGCCCAGAAGAGCAGGAGCAGGAGTAGGAGCTGGAGCAGGAGCAGGAGCAGGAGCAGGAGGCCCCCCGGAGACAGGCTGGACCTTGGGCCCAGAGTTGGCCAGCTTCTGCCTGAGGCAATGGTTTTCTTCCTTGAGCCTTTGGAACTCCCTCTCTGCCCACAGAACAGCCTTCTGGCTCTCCTCACTTCTGTTCTCCACCAGGAGGCGCTCTCGGTCATGCAAGGAGGAGATTCTCTGCCATTCTCGGTGCAGGTCGTCGGCCATCTTCTTGTAGAGGCCTAAGTTCCAGTGGGCAGCATCCACCTTCCTGCGCACCTTGGCGAGTTCGTTCTTCACTTGCAGGCAGCGTGCCTTCTCCTCCATCATCTTCCTCTCCAGGTGTTTGAGGTGCTCTTCGCACAGCTTAGGCTCTGCCTCGAGCTTCAGGTGCAGCTTCTGAATCTCCCTTTCCAGGAGGCTGTTTCGCTGGTGAAAAGATACTTGCTCAGCTTGGTGGATTGTTGTGTTTCCTGGGAGCTCTTCATTCCCCTGACGTGCCTTCTTCAGTGCCCTGGATGGCTTTCCTTGATTCAGGGGGCTCCCACGGGGCACGTGATCAGTGGAGGAGGAGCCAGTCTGCACCTGCCTCCTTGAGCCCCCACCTTCCAGATGATCTCGAAGGAGCTCTAGCAGATGCATCACCGTCAGTAGGATCTGGCTGAGGGTGTGGTGTTGGCTCTGGCCCTCAGCGGGGGCCTGCCACGGCACACCTCCGTCAGGAAGCTCTGGCCTGCCTGCCTCCCCTGCCTCTTCCTGCCCTCTCAGTCCACAGCTGCCAATGTCCTGAGACAGAGGGTCTGCACTTCCCCGCAGATCAGGGCTGTCCTTGAAGTCTTCTGGCATATTCCTCGCAGGGGGTTCTCCATCGTCCTGGGCTGCTCCACAGATGGGATTTTCATTGGTGAGCTGGTGAGGGCTCTTCTTCAACAGCCTTTGCCGAACTCCCTTCAGCAGTTGCGTAGCGTCTCCCACAGAAAAGTACCCGACATCTTGATTCAGTGCAGCCAGAGCAAGGATCTGTAGCGGGAGAGGACTGGCCTTGTGCTCCGATGATGCGACGGCTCCATGGGCTGGTGCATCCGGGTCGGTCTTCTCCATGTCTTTTCCAGATACTTCATTCTGGGCACAGTGCCCCTTTCTTCCTCTTAAGCGGAGTCCACACTTTACTGGAATGAACACCAGCAACACAGTGCACACGAGGATCTCCCAGCCAAACCCAGAGTCTCGTGGCCCATGTGGCCAACGTTCGATTATCGGCAACCCAGAAGCCCACAGCTGTTCCCGGAGAGCCCACAGCGGCTCCAGAACTGTGTGGGGAGACATTGTAATGGCCACCAGCTGGCTCCAGAGAACCTGGGGGCTTTGTCTCTGATCACCAGTGTCCTCTCGGCCACTAGAAACTGCTTGGAACCCCTACGAGGGTTCCGTCTCCAATGCAAACCAGTGCCTGGCAACAACAGGAGCTGAAGGGAGTAGGGGTGGGGGAGGTGCACCCGAGACTCCAACGCAAATCAGTGCCTGGCAACAGGAGCTAACAGTCCTTGGGCAGCGGAGGAGAATCTCTATATTGTGTACCTGAAAAAAATGCAGCCCTATGTAGCATTGTCTTGGAATTAAACTTTGACACTTATAAAAAAAGTTAAAAATGAAACTAGATATCAAAGGGAGAAACATAACAAAATCTAAACACGTAGAAAGTAACTTTCTAGATTATCGGAGACAAAAGATAAAATTTCAGTGCACTGACCCGAAGGAAAATAAAACTACAACGTATTAAAATTGATGGGACACAGCTAAATCAACAGAGAGCTCCATTTTTAGCACTCAATGCATACATTAGAAAGGAGGAGGAGCATCTGGGTGGCTCAGTCAGTTAGTCCAACTCTTGATTTTGACTCGGGTCATGGTCAACCTTGGGATAGTGAGGCTGAACCTGCATTGTGCTGGTGCTGGGCATGGTGGCTGCTTAATCATCTCTCTCTCTTTCTGCACCGCTTCCGTTTCTCTGTCTCTGTCTCTGTCTCTGTCTCTGTCTCTGTGTCTATCTCTCTCTCTCTCTCTAAAAAAAAAGGAGTCTCAAAACTATAATCTTTCTATTTTAGAACCTAGAAAAAGAGGAGAAACTAAAACTAAAGAAGAAAACCAGAAGAATCCTTCTACCCCATTTCAAGATATTCGTCTACAGTAATCAATAGTGCATGGTGTTGGTGAAGAGCTAGACCAATGGAATAGAATAAAGATGGATAAGTGGAACAGAATCAGGGACCCAGAAAGAGAACTACACCCATATGTCGAATGGGGCTTTGACAAAGGTAAAAAGCCGTTCAGTGGAGGAGTGACAGCGTTTTGAATAAATGGTGCTAGAGCAAGTGGACATGCATAGGCAAAGAAGAAGGAGAAGCAGAAGAGGGAGCGGGAGAGGGGAGGAGGAGGTGGAGGACGAGGAGGCCGGGGACCACAATCTAAGTATCAAACCCTATACAAAACTTAACTCAGGCTGCCTGGGTGAGGCAGCCTGTGCGGCAGCCAGCTCTTGATTTTGGCTCTTGTCAAGCTCTCAGCGTCCCGGGACAAAGTCAGGCTCCAAGCTCACTGGCGAGGCTGCTTGAGGATGCTCTTTTCCCTTCTCCCTCCAGGCCCCTGCCCGCTCATGCACATGTTCACTCTCCCAAAGGAAAAAAAGAAAAAAAGAGTATTTTAAAAAGTAGCTCAAAATTAATCACTGCCTTACATGGAAAATGATAAATCTTATAGGGAAAATGTGGGGGAAAATTTCCAGAATGGAAAGCTAGGTACAGAATCCTCCAGTCGAACATCAAATTATTTTCCCTAAGGTAAAGTTGATTAATTAGACTTTATCCAACAATCAGAATTTTAAATCTGTGCCATGTGAAAGACCTCCTTAAGAAGACCCAAAAGACAAGCTACCAACTTGGAGGAAATAGGTCCAAATCACATAGCTAATAGAGGACTCCTGTCTGAAGCATGGAAACTCAGAATTTGATCCCCAAGTAAGCATGCAATCTAGTTAGCAAAAGGAAATAGAAGGGGGGTGGGGAAAAAGTAAAGGGCCTGCCACCTTTACCAAAGCGTAGACAGATGGAAACCACATAGAAAGTTGCCATTGGGGCAATTCAAATGAAAACTCCAGTGAGCTCTCACTGCACACCTATCACAGTGATTCAAACCAAATGTGCCAGAGAGGGAGAGAGAGACCCCCACCACCAAATGCAAGGCAGGATGTGGAATGACTGGATCACTCCCGCATCACAGTTGGGAATGGAAAATGATAGAGCTGACTCTTGAAAACAGTTAAGAGTTTCTTTTCCTTTTCCAAGCCGTGAGTTACATTCCCGTTCACAAGCAGTATAATATCAATTTCAGGTGTCCAATAGAGTGGCTCAACCCTTCCACACAGATTCTTTGAGAACTAGACTTGCTACCGCCATAGGAGCAGGTCATGGCACTATGCCATTTATCTTAGAGAAATCAAAACTTAACGTTTGCTCCAAAGCCTGTAGGGGAATGTATCTGTGTCCTTATGAAAGCAGTGGGGCTGCCAAGGGGGTGGAAGGGACTGGAGTGGTTGGATATTGACACTTGACAGGGCTGCTGTAAGTGGTAAACTCCTCTTGCTTCTTTGAAGGCCGCTTACCCTTAATGGTGGTCCTGAGGACGAGGAGAATAGGAATGTCAACGATTTCAATCGCTTTAAACCTGCCAAGCATTAGAACACCATCTCTTCTACACTAGTTCACTCTCGTCTTAATCCTCAGTATCCCAAAGCAGACAGGTGGGGTCTGGTCCAAGAGGGGTTGCAGGCAGTGTCCCTTCCACAGGCCATCTCCCCTCTTGCCCAGAAGCCCAATGACCAGGTCCCAGGCTTTCAACTCATCTAATTTCTGTGCCTTCTCTAGGGACACCAGGGAACTTCTGGGCTCTTTTTCTGCCTTCAAGGAGGCTCTGCGACGCTGGGTCTAGTGCTCTCAGCCGACTTGGACCACACGGCCAGTTGTCTCCTCCTGCATGGGCCACCTATTGGCTCGGGTGGATCAGGTGAGGGCATGTCCTCTCAGAGAGATACATGGAGAACAGAATAGAGGACCGCTTTCTGGCATTGTTTACCCTAATCTCTCAGTGGTTGCTACCATCGCTTGACTTCCCTGGAATTTCAAGCCCAGGAGAGGGGGGTGGGTCAGCAGCCAGAACTGTGGCTTCACCCTTGTGTCTTTTTTGAATGTTTTCCGCAACCCAGAGGGCTTCCGACAACACCAATTGATAACCGCATATGGTTTCCGTGGGCCAGGCATCCAGGTGCATCTAGCCAGGGACCTGTGTCTCAGGATCTCTCACAAGGCTGCAGTCAAGATGTCATGTGGGTCTTCAGTCATCTCCAGGCTTGTTGGCGGGAAATCTGCTTGTGTGCTCACTCGGGTGGCTCCTAGCAGCCAGAGGTCCTCCATTGCGGTGAGCAAGAAATATTCTTTCCTTGCCACATGGGCCTCTCCATCATACAGCCCACAAGGAGCAGGCGGCTTCCCTCGAAACCAATGGTGAGGGAGCGAGAGCAAGCCCAAGAGGAGACCAGTGTCTTTGTCTACGAGCCTCAGAAGGGACATGCTATCTATCTCTCGGGCCATATTCTGTCCTTTCGAAGTGAGGCAGGAGTTCCTGACTCTAATCCAGTGGTAGAGTATGGAACACAAAACGAGGTGTACCCACGAAGGGAATCGTTGGAGACCCTGAAAGGCTGCCCTCCATGCTTTGCTGGGACTTTACCTCAGCTAGGCATCACCATAATCCTTGCATCCAAACTAGAACGTGACCTATGAGAAAATTTTTTCAAGCCCTTCTGGGATCCTTACAGCAGCTTGCCTAGAAGTTCCTTGCACAAGGGAAGGGTGCCTGTGTGGCTTAGTCAGGTCAACGTCTGACTCTTGATTTTGGCTCAGGGCGTGTTCCCATGGTCTGTGAAATCCAGCCCAGCGTCTGGTTGTGCACTTGAGTCGAAGGCTGTCTAGGAATCTCTCTCTCCCTGCCCCTCCCCCGCTTGCATGTGTGTGTGCCCTCGCTCTTTCTCTCTCTCAGAAATGAAGAAGCAGAAGTCATCGTAGTGGTAGGAGTGGTAGTTATTTTCACATCAGTGGGTAATTAGACAACCTTGGCTTGGAATGGGAGCTCTGAAATTCACTAGCTGTGTGATCTTGGGGCAAGTTGTGTCCCCTCTCTGAACCTCAGTAGTCTATGACACACTGGGTTATTGGGACAATTAAGTGATCAGTAAAGGACATTTAAAACCCTTGGTTGCTTGGCATAGAATCCCTTCATACAATCAATTCTCAGTCGCAGTAGGATCAGCAATTTGATCGTTTTATTTTTTTGGTCCTTAACAATGAAAAATGCTCTCTCACATGGCTATAGGGAATAGGTAGCATCAGTTCAAGAATGGGGTGGATCTCCAGTCAAAGGAGCAATGGGTGTGGCTGAAGGGGTAAGGAAGCACAGGAGCTTTTGTGCTCTGGTTGTGAGTGTCGGTGGCTGCTGGGAAAGGGAATCAGACCTGCAGGGGACCCGAGAACTTGGAGTCTGGCCAGTGCACCCTTGCTCCCTTCTTGGGCTTCTGGGCTTTGAGGGGAGCCTGTGGCCCTTGAGGGCATTTGGAGGCTGTGCCCAGAAGAGCAGGAGCAGGAGTAGGAGCTGGAGCAGGAGCAGGAGCAGGAGCAGGAGCAGGAGGCCCCCCGGAGACAGGCTGGACCTTGGGCCCAGAGTTGGCCAGCTTCTGCCTGAGGCAATGGTTTTCTTCCTTGAGCCTTTGGAACTCCCTCTCTGCCCACAGAACAGCCTTCTGGCTCTCCTCACTTCTGTTCTCCACCAGGAGGCGCTCTCGGTCATGCAAGGAGGAGATTCTCTGCCATTCTCGGTGCAGGTCGTCGGCCATCTTCTTGTAGAGGCCTAAGTTCCAGTGGGCAGCATCCACCTTCCTGTGCACCTTGGCGAGTTCGTTCTTCACTTGCAGGCAGCGTGCCTTCTCCTCCATCATCTTCCTCTCCAGGTGTTTGAGGTGCTCTTCGCACAGCTTAGGCTCTGCCTCGAGCTTCAGGTGCAGCTTCTGAATCTCCCTTTCCAGGAGGCTGTTTCGCTGGTGAAAAGATACTTGCTCAGCTTGGTGGATTGTTGTGTTTCCTGAAAGCTCTTCATTCCCCTGACGTGCCTTCTTCAGTGCCCTGGATGGCTTTCCTTGATTCAGGGGGTTCCCACGGGGCACATGATCAGTGGAGGAGGAGCCAGTCTGCACCTGCCTCCTTGAGCCCCCACCTTCCAGATGATCTCGAAGGAGCTCTAGCAGATGCATCACCGTCAGTAGGATCTGGCTGAGGGTGTGGTGTTGGCTCTGGCCCTCAGCGGGGGCCTGCCACGGCACACCTCCGTCAGGAAGCTCTGGCCTGCCTGCCTCCCCTGCCTCTTCCTGCCCTCTCAGTCCACAGCTGCCAATGTCCTGAGACAGAGGGTCTGCACTTCCCCGCAGATCAGGGCTGTCCTTGAAGTCTTCTGGCATATTCCTCGCAGGGGGTTCTCCATCGTCCTGGGCTGCTCCACAGATGGGATTTTCATCAGTGAGCTGGTGAGGGCTCTTCTTCAACAGCCTTTGACGAACTCCCTTCAGCAGTTGCGTAGCGTCTCCCACAGAAAAGTACCCGACATCTTGATTCAGGGCAGCCAGAGCAAGGATCAGTAGCGGGAGAGGACTGGCCTTGTGCTCCGATGATGCGACGGCTCCATGGGCTGGTGCATCCGGGTCGGTCTTCTCCATGTCTTTTCCAGATACTTCATTCTGGGCACAGTGCCCCTTTCTTCCTCTTAAGTGGAGTCCACACTTTACTGAAATGAACACCAGCAACACAGTGCACACGAGGATCTCCCAGCCAAACCCAGAGTCTCGTGGCCCATGTGGCCAACGTTCGATTATCGGCAACCCAGAAGCCCACAGCTGTTCGCGGAGAGCCCACAGCGGCTCCAGAACTGTGTGGGGAGACATTGTAATGGCCACCAGCTGGCTCCAGAGAGCCTGTGGGCTTTGTCTCTGATCACCAGTGTCCTCTCGGCCACTAGAAACTGCTTGGAACCCCTACGAGGGTTCCGTCTCCAATGCAAACCAGTGCCTGGCAACAACAGGAGCTGAAGGGAGTAGGGGTGGGGGAGGTGCACCCGAGACTCCAACGCAAATCAGTGCCTGGCAACAGGAGCTAACAGTCCTTGGGCAGCGGAGGAGAATCTCTATATTGTGTACCTGAAAAAAATGCAACCCTATGTAGCATTGTCTTGGAATTAAACTTTGACACTTATAAAAAAAAGTTAAAAATGAAACTAGATATCAAAGGGAGAAACATAACAAAATCTAAACACGTAGAAAGTAACTTTCTAGATTATCGGAGACAAAAGATAAAATTTCAGTGCACTGACCCGAAGGAAAATAAAACTACAACGTATTAAAATTGATGGGACACAGCTAAATCAACAGAGAGCTCCATTTTTAGCACTCAATGCATACATTAGAAAGGAGGAGGAGCATCTGGGTGGCTCAGTCAGTTAGTCCAACTCTTGATTTTGACTCGGGTCATGGTCAACCTTGGGATAGTGAGGCTGAACCTGCATTGTGCTGGTGCTGGGCATGGTGGCTGCTTAATCATCTCTCTCTCTTTCTGCACCGCTTCCGTTTCTCTGTCTCTGTCTCTGTCTCTGTCTCTGTCTCTGTCTCTGTCTCTGTCTCTGTGTCTATCTCTCTCTCTCTCTCTAAAAAGAAAAGGAGTCTCAAAACTATAATCTTTCTATTTTAGAACCTAGAAAAAGAGGAGAAACTAAAACTAAAGAAGAAAACCAGAAGAATCCTTCTACCCCATTTCAAGATATTCGTCTACAGTAATCAATAGTGCGTGGTGTTGGTGAAGAGCCAGACCAATGGAATAGAATAAAGATGGATAAGTGGAACAGAATCAGGGACCCAGAAAGAGAACTACACCCATATGTCGAATGGGGCTTTGACAAAGGTAAAAAGCCGTTCAGTGGAGGAGTGACAGCGTTTTGAATAAATGGTGCTAGAGCAAGTGTACATGCATAGGCAAAGAAGAAGGAGAAGCAGAAGAGGGAGCGGGAGAGGGGAGGAGGAGGTGGAGGACGAGGAGGCCGGGGACCACAATCTAAGTATCAAACCCTATACAAAACTTAACTCAGGCTGCCTGGGTGAGGCAGCCTGTGCGGCAGCCAGCTCTTGATTTCGGCTCTTGTCAAGCTCTCAGCGTCCCGGGACAAAGTCAGGCTCCAAGCTCACTGGCGAGGCTGCTTGAGGATGCTCTTTTCCCTTCTCCCTCCAGGCCCCTGCCCGCTCATGCACATGTTCACTCTCCCAAAGGAAAAAAAGAAAAAAAGAGTATTTTAAAAAGTAGCTCAAAATTAATCACTGCCTTACATGGAAAATGATAAATCTTATAGGGAAAATGTGGGGGAAAATTTCCAGAATGGAAAGCTAGGTACAGAATCCTCCAGTCGAACATCAAATTATTTTCCCTAAGGTAAAGTTGATTAATTAGACTTTATCCAACAATCAGAATTGTAAATCTGTGCCATGTGAAAGACCTCCTTAAGAAGACCCAAAAGACAAGCTACCAACTTGGAGGAAATAGGTCCAAATCACATAGCTAATAGAGGACTCCTGTCTGAAGCATGGAAACTCAGAATTTGATCCCCAAGTAAGCATGCAATCTAGTTAGCAAAAGGAAATAGAAGGGGGGTGGGGAAAAAGTAAAGGGCCTGCCACCTTTACCAAAGCGTAGACAGATGGAAACCATATAGAAAGTTGCCATTGGGGCAATTCAAATGAAAACTCCAGTGAGCTCTCACTGCACACCTATCACAGTGATTCAAACCAAATGCGCCAGAGAGGGAGAGAGAGACCCCACCACCAAATGCAAGGCAGGATGTGGAATGACTGGATCACTCCCGCATCACAGTTGGGAATGGAAAATGATAGAGCTGACTCTTGAAAACAGTTAAGAGTTTCTTTTCCTTTTCCAAGCCGTGAGTTATATTCCCGTTCACATGCAGTATAATATCAATTTCAGGTGTCCAATAGAGTGGCTCAACCCTTCCACACAGATTCTTTGAGAACTAGACTTGCTACCGCCATAGGAGCAGGTCATGGCACTATGGCATTTATCTTAGAGAAATCAAAACTTAACGTTTGCTCCAAAGCCTGTAGGGGAATGTATCTGTGTCCTTATGAAAGCAGTGGGGCTGCCAAGGGGGTGGAAGGGACTGGAGTGGTTGGATATTGACACTTGACAGGGCTGCTGTAAGTGGTAAACTCCTCTTGCTTCTTTGAAGGCCGCTTCCCCTTAATGGTGGTCCTGAGGACGAGGAGAATAGGAATGTCAACGATTTCAATCGCTTTAAACCTGCCAAGCATTAGAACACCATCTCTTCTACACTAGTTCACTCTCGTCTTAATCCTCAGTATCCCAAAGCAGACAGGTGGGGTCTGGTCCAAGAGGGGTTGCAGGCAGTGTCCCTTCCACAGGCCATCTCCCCTCTTGCCCAGAAGCCCAATGACCAGGTCCCAGGCTTTCAACTCATCTAATTTCTGTGCCTTCTCTAGGGACACCAGGGAACTTCTGGGCTCTTTTTCTGGCTTCAAGGAGGCTCTGCGACGCTGGGTCTAGTGCTCTCAGCCGACTTGGACCACACGGCCAGTTGTCTCCTCCTGCATGGGCCACCTATTGGCTCGGGTGGATCAGGTGAGGGCATGTCCTCTCAGAGAGATACATGGAGAACAGAAGAGAGGACCTCTTTCTGGCATTGTTTACCCTAATCTCTCAGTGGTTGCTACCATCGCTTGACTTCCCTGGAATTTCAAGCCCAGGAGAGGGGGGTGGGTCAGCAGCCAGAACTGTGGCTTCACCCTTGTGTCTTTTTTGAATGTTTTCCGCAACCCAGAGGGCTTCCGACAACACCAATTGATAACCGCATATGGTTTCCGTGGGCCAGGCATCCAGGTGCATCTAGCCAGGGACCTGTGTCTCAGGATCTCTCACAAGGCTGCAGTCAAGATGTCATGTGGGTCTTCAGTCATCTCCAGGCTTGTTGGCGGGAAATCTGCTTGTGTGCTCACTCGGGTGGCTCCTAGCAGCCAGAGGTCCTCCATTGCGGTGAGCAAGAAATATTCTTTCCTTGCCACATGGGCCTCTCCATCATACAGCCCACAAGGAGCAGGCGGCTTCCCTCGAAACCAATGGTGAGGGAGCGAGAGCAAGCCCAAGAGGAGACCAGTGTCTTTGTCTACGAGCCTCAGAAGGGACATGCTATCTATCTCTCGGGCCATATTCTGTCCTTTCGAAGTGAGGCAGGAGTTCCTGACTCTAATCCAGTGGTAGAGTATGGAACACAAAACGAGGTGTACCCACGAAGGGAATCGTTGGAGACCCTGAAAGGCTGCCCTCCATGCTTTGCTGGGACTTTACCTCAGCTAGGCATCACCATAATCCTTGCATCCAAACTAGAACGTGACCTATGAGAAAATTTTGTCAAGCCCTTCTGGGATCCTTACAGCAGCTTGCCTAGAAGTTCCTTGCACAAGGGAAGGGTGCCTGTGTGGCTTAGTCAGGTCAACGTCTGACTCTTGATTTTGGCTCAGGGCGTGTTACCATGGTCTGTGAAATCCAGCCCAGCGTCTGGTTGTGCACTTGAGTTGAAGGCTGTCTAGGAATCTCTCTCTCCCTGCCCCTCCCCCGCTTGCATGTGTGTGTGCCCTCGCTCTTTCTCTCTCTCAGAAATGAAGAAGCAGAAGTCATCGTAGTGGTAGGAGTGGTAGTTATTTTCACATCAGTGGGTAATTAGACAACCTTGGCTTGGAATGGGAGCTCTGAAATTCACTAGCTGTGTGATCTTGGGGCAAGTTGTGTCCCCTCTCTGAACCTCAGTAGTATATGACACACTGGGTTATTGGGACAATTAAGTGATCAGTAAAGGACACTTAAAACCCTTCGTTGCTTGGCATAGAATCCCTTCATACAATCAATTCTCAGTCGCAGTAGGATCAGCAATTTGATCGTTTTATTTTTTTGGTCCTTAACAATGAAAAATGCTCTCTCACATGGCTATAGGGAATAGGTAGCATCAGTTCAAGAATGGGGTGGATCTCCAGTCAAAGGAGCAATGGGTGTGGCTGAAGGGGTAAGGAAGCACAGGAGCTTTGGTGCTCTGGTTGTGAGTGTCGGTGGCTGCTGGGAAAGGGAATCAGACCTGCAGGGGACCCGAGAACTTGGAGTCTGGCCAGTGCACCCTTGCTCCCTTCTTGGGCTTCTGGGCTTTGAGGGGAGCCTGTGGCCCTTGAGGGCATTTGGAGGCTGTGCCCAGAAGAGCAGGAGCAGGAGTAGGAGCTGGAGCAGGAGCAGGAGCAGGAGCAGGAGCAGGAGGCCCCCCGGAGACAGGCTGGACCTTGGGCCCAGAGTTGGCCAGCTTCTGCCTGAGGCAATGGTTTTCTTCCTTGAGCCTTTGGAACTCCCTCTCTGCCCACAGAACAGCCTTCTGGCTCTCCTCACTTCTGTTCTCCACCAGGAGGCGCTCTCGGTCATGCAAGGAGGAGATTCTCTGCCATTCTCGGTGCAGGTCGTCGGCCATCTTCTTGTAGAGGCCTAAGTTCCAGTGGGCAGCATCCACCTTCCTGCGCACCTTGGCGAGTTCGTTCTTCACTTGCAGGCAGCGTGCCTTCTCCTCCATCATCTTCCTCTCCAGGTGTTTGAGGTGCTCTTCGCACAGCTTAGGCTCTGCCTCGAGCTTCAGGTGCAGCTTCTGAATCTCCCTTTCCAGGAGGCTGTTTCGCTGGTGAAAAGATACTTGCTCAGCTTGGTGGATTGTTGTGTTTCCTGGGAGCTCTTCATTCCCCTGACGTGCCTTCTTCAGTGCCCTGGATGGCTTTCCTTGATTCAGGGGGCTCCCACGGGGCACGTGATCAGTGGAGGAGGAGCCAGTCTGCACCTGCCTCCTTGAGCCCCCACCTTCCAGATGATCTCGAAGGAGCTCTAGCAGATGCATCACCGTCAGTAGGATCTGGCTGAGGGTGTGGTGTTGGCTCTGGCCCTCAGCGGGGGCCTGCCACGGCACACCTCCGTCAGGAAGCTCTGGCCTGCCTGCCTCCCCTGCCTCTTCCTGCCCTCTCAGTCCACAGCTGCCAATGTCCTGAGACAGAGGGTCTGCACTTCCCCGCAGATCAGGGCTGTCCTTGAAGTCTTCTGGCATATTCCTCGCAGGGGGTTCTCCATCGTCCCGGGCTGCTCCACAGATGGGATTTTCATCGGTGAGCTGGTGAGGGCTCTTCTTCAACAGCCTTTGCCGAACTCCCTTCAGCAGTTGCGTAGCGTCTCCCACAGAAAAGTACCCGACATCTTGATTCAGGGCAGCCAGAGCAAGGATCTGTAGCGGGAGAGGACTGGCCTTGTGCTCCGATGATGCGACGGCTCCATGGGCTGGTGCATCCGGGTCGGTCTTCTCCATGTCTTTTCCAGATACTTCATTCTGGGCACAGTGCCCCTTTCTTCCTCTTAAGCGGAGTCCACACTTTACTGGAATGAACACCAGCAACACAGTGCACACGAGGATCTCCCAGCCAAACCCAGAGTCTCGTGGCCCATGTGGCCAACGTTCGATTATCGGCAACCCAGAAGCCCACAGCTGTTCCCGGAGAGCCCACAGCGGCTCCAGAACTGTGTGGGGAGACATTGTAATGGCCACCAGCTGGCTCCAGAGAGCCTGGGGGCTTTGTCTCTGATCACCAGTGTCCTCTCGGCCACTAGAAACTGCTTGGAACCCCTACGAGGGTTCCGTCTCCAATGCAAACCAGTGCCTGGCAACAACAGGAGCTGAAGGGAGTAGGGGTGGGGGAGGTGCACCCGAGACTCCAACGCAAATCAGTGCCTGGCAACAGGAGCTAACAGTCCTTGGGCAGCGGAGGAGAATCTCTATATTGTGGACCTGAAAAAAATGCAACCCTATGTAGCATTGTCTTGGAATTAAACTTTGACACTTATAAAAAAAAGTGAAAAATGAAACTAGATATCAAAGGGAGAAAGATAACAAAATCTAAACACGTAGAAAGTAACTTTCTAGATTATCGGAGACAAAAGATAAAATTTCAGTGCACTGACCCGAAGGAAAATAAAACTACAACGTATTAAAATTGATGGGACACAGCTAAATCAACAGAGAGCTCCATTTTTAGCACTCAATGCATACATTAGAAAGGAGGAGGAGCATCTGGGTGGCTCAGTCAGTTAGTCCAACTCTTGATTTTGACTCGGGTCATGGTCAACCTTGGGATAGTGAGGCTGAACCTGCATTGTGCTGGTGCTGGGCATGGTGGCTGCTTAATCAACTCTCTCTCTTTCTGCACCGCTTCCGTTTCTCTGTCTCTGTCTCTGTCTCTGTCTCTGTGTCTATCTCTCTCTCTCTCTCTCAAAAGGAAAGGAGTCTCAAAACTATAATCTTTCTATTTTAGAACCTAGAAAAAGAGGAGAAACTAAAACTAAAGAAGAAAACCAGAAGAATCCTTCTACCCCATTTCAAGATATTCGTCTACAGTAATCAAAAGTGCGTGGTGTTGGTGAAGAGCTAGACCAATGGAACAGAATAAAGATGGATAAGTGGAACAGAATCAGGGACCCAGAAAGAGAACTACACCCATATGTCGAATGGGGCCTTGACAAAGGTAAAAAGCCGTTCAGTGGAGGAGTGACAGCATTTTGAATAAATGGTGCTAGAGCAAGTGGACATGCATAGGCAAAGAAGAAGGAGAAGCAGAAGAGGGAGCGGGAGAGGGGAGGAGGAGGTGGAGGACGAGGAGGCCGGGGACCACAATCTAAGTATCAAACCCTATACAAAACTTAACTCAGGCTGCCTGGGTGAGGCAGCCTGTGCGGCAGCCAGCTCTTGATTTTGGCTCTTGTCAAGCTCTCAGCGTCCCGGGACAAAGTCAGGCTCCAAGCTCACTGGCGAGGCTGCTTGAGGATGCTCTTTTCCCTTCTCCCTCCAGGCCCCTGCCCGCTCATGCACATGTTCACTCTCCCAAAGGAAAAAAAGAAAAAAAGAGTATTTTAAAAAGTAGCTCAAAATTAATCACTGCCTTACATGGAAAATGATAAATCTTATAGGGAAAATGTGGGGAAAAATTTCCAGAATGGAAAGCTAGGTACAGAATCCTCCAGTCGAACATCAAATTATTTTCCCTAAGGTAAAGTTGATTAATTAGACTTTATCCAACAATCAGAATTGTAAATCTATGCCGTGTGAAAGACCTCCTTAAGAAGACCCAAAAGACAAGCTACCAACTTGGAGGAAATAGGTCCAAATCACATAGCTAATAGAGGACTCCTGTCTGAAGCATGGAAACTCAGAATTTGATCCCCAAGTAAGCATGCAATCTAGTTAGCAAAAGGAAATAGAAGGGGGGTGGGGAAAAAGTAAAGGGCCTGCCACCTTTACCAAAGCGTAGACAGATGGAAACCACATAGAAAGTTGCCATTGGGGCAATTCAAATGAAAACTCCAGTGAGCTCTCACTGCACACCTATCACAGTGATTCAAACCGAATGCGCCAGAGAGGGAGAGAGAGACCCCACCACCAAATGCAAGGCAGGATGTGGAATGACTGGATCACTCCCGCATCACAGTTGGGAATGGAAAATGATAGAGCTGACTCTTGAAAACAGTTAAGAGTTTCTTTTCCTTTTCCAAGCCGTGAGTTACATTCCCGTTCACATGCAGTATAATATCAATTTCAGGTGTCCAATAGAGTGGCTCAACCCTTCCACACAGATTCTTTGAGAACTAGACTTGCTACCGCCATAGGAGCAGGTCATGGCACTATGGCATTTATCTTAGAGAAATCAAAACTTAACGTTTGCTCCAAAGCCTGTAGGGGAATGTATCTGTGTCCTTATGAAAGCATTGGGGCTGCCAAGGGGGTGGAAGGGACTGGAGTGGTTGGATATTGACACTTGACAGGGCTGCTGTAAGTGATAAACTCCTCTTGCTTCTTTGAAGGCCGCTTCCCCTTAATGGTGGTCCTGAGGACGAGGAGAATAGGAATGTCAACGATTTCAATCGCTTTAAACCTGCCAAGCATTAGAACACCATCTCTTCTACACTAGTTCACTCTCATCTTAATCCTCAGTATCCCAAAGCAGACAGGTGGGGTCTGGTCCAAGAGGGGTTGCAGGCAGTGTCCCTTCCACAGGCCATCTCCCCTCTTGCCCAGAAGCCCAATGACCAGGTCCCAGGCTTTCAACTCATCTAATTTCTGTGCCTTCTCTAGGGACACCAGGGAACTTCTGGGCTCTTTTTCTGGCTTCAAGGAGGCTCTGCGACGCTGGGTCTAGTGCTCTCAGCCGACTTGGACCACACGGCCAGTTGTCTCCTCCTGCATGGGCCACCTATTGGCTCAGGTGGATCAGGTGAGGGCATGTCCTCTCAGAGAGATACATGGAGAACAGAATAGAGGACCTCTTTCTGGCATTGTTTACCCTAATCTCTCAGTGGTTGCTACCATCGCTTGACTTCCCTGGAATTTCAAGCCCAGGAGAGGGGGGTGGGTCAGCAGCCAGAACTGTGGCTTCACCCTTGTGTCTTTGTTGAATGTTTTCCGCAACCCAGAGGGCTTCCGACAACACCAATTGATAACCGCATATGGTTTCCGTGGGCCAGGCATCCAGGTGCATCTAGCCAGGGACCTGTGTCTCAGGATCTCTCACAAGGCTGCAGTCAAGATGTCATGTGGGTCTTCAGTCATCTCCAGGCTTGTTGGCGGGAAATCTGCTTGTGTGCTCACTCGGGTGGCTCCTAGCAGCCAGAGGTCCTCCATTGCGGTGAGCAAGAAATATTCTTTCCTTGCCACATGGGCCTCTCCATCATACAGCCCACAAGGAGCAGGCGGCTTCCCTCGAAACCAATGGTGAGGGAGCGAGAGCAAGCCCAAGAGGAGACCAGTGTCTTTGTCTACGAGCCTCAGAAGGGACATGCTATCTATCTCTCGGGCCATATTCTGTCCTTTCGAAGTGAGGCAGGAGTTCCTGACTCTAATCCAGTGGTAGAGTATGGAACACAAAACGAGGTGTACCCACGAAGGGAATCGTTGGAGACCCTGAAAGGCTGCCCTCCATGCTTTGCTGGGACTTTACCTCAGCTAGGCATCACCATAATCCTTGCATCCAAACTAGAACGTGACCTATGAGAAAATTTTGTCAAGCCCTTCTGGGATCCTTACAGCAGCTTGCCTAGAAGTTCCTTGCACAAGGGAAGGGTGCCTGTGTGGCTTAGTCAGGTCAACGTCTGACTCTTGATTTTGGCTCAGGGCGTGTTCCCATGGTCTGTGAAATCCAGCCCAGCGTCTGGTTGTGCACTTGAGTCGAAGGCTGTCTAGGAATCTCTCTCTCCCTGCCCCTCCCCCGCTTGCATGTGTGTGTGCCCTCGCTCTTTCTCTCTCTCAGAAATGAAGAAGCAGAAGTCATCGTAGTGGTAGGAGTGGTAGTTATTTTCACATCAGTGGGTAATTAGACAACCTTGGCTTGGAATGGGAGCTCTGAAATTCACTAGCTGTGTGATCTTGGGGCAAGTTGTGTCTCCTCTCTGAACCTCAGTAGTATATGACACACTGGGTTATTGGGACAATTAAGTGATCAGTAAAGGACACTTAAAACCCTTCGTTGCTTGGCATAGAATCCCTTCATACAATCAATTCTCAGTCGCAGTAGGATCAGCAATTTGATCGTTTTATTTTTTTGGTCCTTAACAATGAAAAATGCTCTCTCACATGGCTATAGGGAATAGGTAGCATCAGTTCAAGAATGGGGTGGATCTCCAGTCAAAGGAGCAATGGGTGTGGCTGAAGGGGTAAGGAAGCACAGGAGCTTTTGTGCTCTGGTTGTGAGTGTCGGTGGCTGCTGGGAAAGGGAATCAGACCTGCAGGGGACCCGAGAACTTGGAGTCTGGCCAGTGCACCCTTGCTCCCTTCTTGGGCTTCTGGGCTTTGAGGGGAGCCTGTGGCCCTTGAGGGCATTTGGAGGCTGTGCCCAGAAGAGCAGGAGCAGGAGTAGGAGCTGGAGCAGGAGCAGGAGCAGGAGCAGGAGGCCCCCCGGAGACAGGCTGGACCTTGGGCCCAGAGTTGGCCAGCTTCTGCCTGAGGCAATGGTTTTCTTCCTTGAGCCTTTGGAACTCCCTCTCTGCCCACAGAACAGCCTTCTGGCTCTCCTCACTTCTGTTCTCCACCAGGAGGCGCTCTCGGTCATGCAAGGAGGAGATTCTCTGCCATTCTCGGTGCAGGTCGTCGGCCATCTTCTTGTAGAGGCCTAAGTTCCAGTGGGCAGCATCCACCTTCCTGCGCACCTTGGCGAGTTCGTTCTTCACTTGCAGGCAGCGTGCCTTCTCCTCCATCATCTTCCTCTCCAGGTGTTTGAGGTGCTCTTCACACAGCTTAGGCTCTGCCTCGAGCTTCAGGTGCAGCTTCTGAATCTCCCTTTCCAGGAGGCTGTTTCGCTGGTGAAAAGATACTTGCTCAGCTTGGTGGATTGTTGTGTTTCCTGGGAGCTCTTCATTCCCCTGACGTGCCTTCTTCAGTGCCCTGGATGGCTTTCCTTGATTCAGGGGGCTCCCACGGGGCACGTGATCAGTGGAGGAGGAGCCAGTCTGCACCTGCCTCCTTGAGCCCCCACCTTCCAGATGATCTCGAAGGAGCTCTAGCAGATGCATCACCGTCAGTAGGATCTGGCTGAGGGTGTGGTGTTGGCTCTGGCCCTCAGCGGGGGCCTGCCACGGCACACCTCCGTCAGGAAGCTCTGGCCTGCCTGCCTCCCCTGCCTCTTCCTGCCCTCTCAGTCCACAGCTGCCAATGTCCTGAGACAGAGGGTCTGCACTTCCCCGCAGATCAGGGCTGTCCTTGAAGTCTTCTGGCATATTCCTCGCAGGGGGTTCTCCATCGTCCTGGGCTGCTCCACAGATGGGATTTTCATCGGTGAGCTGGTGAGGGCTCTTCTTCAACAGCCTTTGCCGAACTCCCTTCAGCAGTTGCGTAGCGTCTCCCACAGAAAAGTACCCGACATCTTGATTCAGGGCAGCCAGAGCAAGGATCTGTAGCGGGAGAGGACTGGCCTTGTGCTCCGATGATGCGACGGCTCCATGGGATGGTGCATCCGGGTCGGTCTTCTCCATGTCTTTTCCAGATACTTCATTCTGGGCACAGTGCCCCTTTCTTCCTCTTAAGCGGAGTCCACACTTTACTGGAATGAACACCAGCAACACAGTGCACACGAGGATCTCCCAGCCAAACCCAGAGTCTCGTGGCCCATGTGGCCAACGTTCGATTATCGGCAACCCAGAAGCCCACAGCTGTTCCCGGAGAGCCCACAGCGGCTCCAGAACTGTGTGGGGAGACATTGTAATGGCCACCAGCTGGCTCCAGAGAGCCTGGGGGCTTTGTCTCTGATCACCAGTGTCCTCTCGGCCACTAGAAACTGCTTGGAACCCCTACGAGGGTTCCGTCTCCAATGCAAACCAGTGCCTGGCAACAGGAGCTGAAGGGAGTAGGGGTGGGGGAGGTGCACCCAAGACTCCAACGCAAATCAGTGCCTGGCAACAGGAGCTAACAGTCGTTGGGCAGCGGAGGAGAATCTCTATATTGTGTACCTGAAAAAAATGCAACCCTCTGTAGCATTGTCTTGGAATTAAACTTTGACACTTATAAAAAAAAGTTAAAAATGAAACTAGATATCAAAGGTAGAAACATAACAAAATCTAAACACGTAGAAAGTAACTTTCTAGATTATCGGAGACAAAAGATAAAATTTCAGTGCACTGACCCGAAGGAAAATAAAACTACAACGTATTAAAATTGGTGGGACACAGCTAAATCAACAGAGAGCTCAATTTATAGCACTCAATGCATACATTAGAAAGGAGGAGGAGCATCTGGGTGGCTCAGTCAGTTAGTCCAACTCTTGATTTTGACTCGGGTCATGGTCAACCTTGGGATAGTGAGGCTGAACCTGCATTGTGCTGGTGCTGGGCATGGTGGCTGCTTAATCATCTCTCTCTCTTTCTGCACCGCTTCCGTTTCTCTGTCTCTGTCTCTGTCTCTGTCTCTGTCTCTGTGTCTATCTCTCTCTCTCTCTCTAAAAAGAAAAGGAGTCTCAAAACTATAATCTTTCTATTTTAGAACCTAGAAAAAGAGGAGAAACTAAAACTAAAGAAGAAAACCAGAAGAATCCTTCTACCCCATTTCAAGATATTCGTCTACAGTAATCAATAGTGCGTGGTGTTGGTGAAGAGCTAGACCAATGGAATAGAATAAAGATGGATAAGTGGAACAGAATCAGGGACCCAGAAAGAGAACTACACCCATATGTCGAATGGGGCTTTGACAAAGGTAAAAAGCCGTTCAGTGGAGGAGTGACAGCGTTTTGAATAAATGGTGCTAGAGCAAGTGGACATGCATAGGCAAAGAAGAAGGAGAAGCAGAAGAGGGAGCGGGAGAGGGGAGGAGGAGGTGGAGGACGAGGAGGCCGGGGACCACAATCTAAGTATCAAACCCTATACAAAACTTAACTCAGGCTGCCTGGGTGAGGCAGCCTGTGCGGCAGCCAGCTCTTGATTTCGGCTCTTGTCAAGCTCTCAGCGTCCCGGGACAAAGTCAGGCTCCAAGCTCACTGGCGAGGCTGCTTGAGGATGCTCTTTTCCCTTCTCCCTCCAGGCCCCTGCCCGCTCATGCACATGTTCAGTCTCCCAAAGGAAAAAAAGAAAAAAAGAGTATTTTAAAAAGTAGCTCAAAATTAATCACTGCCTTACATGGAAAATGATAAATCTTATAGGGAAAATGTGGGGGAAAATTTCCAGAATGGAAAGCTAGGTACAGAATCCTCCAGTCGAACATCAACTTATTTTCCCTAAGGTAAAGTTGATTAATTAGACTTTATCCAACAATCAGAATTGTAAATCTGTGCCATGTGAAAGACCTCCTTAAGTAGACCCAAAAGACAAGCTACCAACTTGGAGGAAATAGGTCCAAATCACATAGCTAATAGAGGACTCCTGTCTGAAGCATGGAAACTCAGAATTTGATCCCCAAGTAAGCATGCAATCTAGTTAGCAAAAGGAAATAGAAGGGGGGTGGGGAAAAAGTAAAGGGCCTGCCACCTTTACCAAAGCGTAGACAGATGGAAACCACATAGAAAGTTGCCATTGGGGCAATTCAAATGAAAACTCCAGTGAGCTCTCACTGCACACCTATCACAGTGATTCAAACCAAATGCGCCAGAGAGGGAGAGAGAGACCCCACCACCAAATGCAAGGCAGGATGTGGAATGACTGGATCACTCCCGCATCACAGTTGGGAATGGAAAATGATAGAGCTGACTCTTGAAAACAGTTAAGAGTTTCTTTTCCTTTTCCAAGCCGTGAGTTACATTCCCGTTCACATGCAGTATAATATCAATTTCAGGTGTCCAATAGAGTGGCTCAACCCTTCCACACAGATTCTTTGAGAACTAGACTTGCTACCGCCATAGGAGCAGGTCATGGCACTATGGCATTTATCTTAGAGAAATCAAAACTTAACGTTTGCTCCAAAGCCTGTAGGGGAATGTATCTGTGTCCTTATGAAAGCAGTGGGGCTGCCAAGGGGGTGGAAGGGACTGGAGTGGTTGGATATTGACACTTGACAGGGCTGCTGTAAGTGGTAAACTCCTCTTGCTTCTTTGAAGGCCGCTTCCCCTTAATGGTGGTCCTGAGGACGAGGAGAATAGGAATGTCAACGATTTCAATCGCTTTAAACCTGCCAAGCATTAGAACACCATCTCTTCTACACTAGTTCACTCTCGTCTTAATCCTCAGTATCCCAAAGCAGACAGGTGGGGTCTGGTCCAAGAGGGGTTGCAGGCAGTGTCCCTTCCACAGGCCATCTCCCCTCTTGCCCAGAAGCCCAATGACCAGGTCCCAGGCTTTCAACTCATCTAATTTCTGTGCCTTCTCTAGGGACACCAGGGAACTTCTGGGCTCTTTTTCTGGCTTCAAGGAGGCTCTGCGACGCTGGGTCTAGTGCTCTCAGCCGACTTGGACCACACGGCCAGTTGTCTCCTCCTGCATGGGCCACCTATTGGCTCGGGTGGATCAGGTGAGGGCATGTCCTCTCAGAGAGATACATGGAGAACAGAAGAGAGGACCTCTTTCTGGCATTGTTTACCCTAATCTCTCAGTGGTTGCTACCATCGCTTGACTTCCCTGGAATTTCAAGCCCAGGAGAGGGGGGTGGGTCAGCAGCCAGAACTGTGGCTTCACCCTTGTGTCTTTTTTGAATGTTTTCCGCAACCCAGAGGGCTTCCGACAACACCAATTGATAACCGCATATGGTTTCCGTGGGCCAGGCATCCAGGTGCATCTAGCCAGGGACCTGTGTCTCAGGATCTCTCACAAGGCTGCAGTCAAGATGTCATGTGGGTCTTCAGTCATCTCCAGGCTTGTTGGCGGGAAATCTGCTTGTGTGCTCACTCGGGTGGCTCCTAGCAGCCAGAGGTCCTCCATTGCGGTGAGCAAGAAATATTCTTTCCTTGCCACATGGGCCTCTCCATCATACAGCCCACAAGGAGCAGGCGGCTTCCCTCGAAACCAATGGTGAGGGAGCGAGAGCAAGCCCAAGAGGAGACCAGTGTCTTTGTCTACGAGCCTCAGAAGGGACATGCTATCTATCTCTCGGGCCATATTCTGTCCTTTCGAAGTGAGGCAGGAGTTCCTGACTCTAATCCAGTGGTAGAGTATGGAACACAAAACGAGGTGTACCCACGAAGGGAATCGTTGGAGACCCTGAAAGGCTGCCCTCCATGCTTTGCTGGGACTTTACCTCAGCTAGGCATCACCATAATCCTTGCATCCAAACTAGAACGTGACCTATGAGAAAATTTTTTCAAGCCCTTCTGGGATCCTTACAGCAGCTTGCCTAGAAGTTCCTTGCACAAGGGAAGGGTGCCTGTGTGGCTTAGTCAGGTCAACGTCTGACTCTTGATTTTGGCTCAGGGCGTATTCCCATGGTCTGTGAAATCCAGCCCAGCGTCTGGTTGTGCACTTGAGTCGAAGGCTGTCTAGGAATCTCTCTCTCCCTGCCCCTCCCCCGCTTGCATGTGTGTGTGCCCTCGCTCTTTCTCTCTCTCAGAAATGAAGAAGCAGAAGTCATCGTAGTGGTAGGAGTGGTAGTTATTTTCACATCAGTGGGTAATTAGACAACCTTGGCTTGGAATGGGAGCTCTGAAATTCACTAGCTATGTGATCTTGGGGCAAGTTGTGTCCCCTCTCTGAACCTCAGTAGTCTATGACACACTGGGTTATTGGGACAATTAAGTGATCAGTAAAGGACACTTAAAACCCTTCATTGCTTGGCATAGAATCCCTTCATACAATCAATTCTCAGTCGCAGTAGGATCAGCAATTTGATCGTTTTATTTTTTTGGTCCTTAACAATGAAAAATGCTCTCTCACATGGCTATAGGGAATAGGTAGCATCAGTTCAAGAATGGGGTGGATCTCCAGTCAAAGGAGCAATGGGTGTGGCTGAAGGGGTAAGGAAGCACAGGAGCTTTTGTGCTCTGGTTGTGAGTGTTGGTGGCTGCTGGGAAAGGGAATCAGACCTGCAGGGGACCCGAGAACTTGGAGTCTGGCCAGTGCACCCTTGCTCCCTTCTTGGGCTTCTGGGCTTTGAGGGGAGCCTGTGGCCCTTGAGGGCATTTGGAGGCTGTGCCCAGAAGAGCAGGAGCAGGAGTAGGAGCTGGAGCTGGAGCAGGAGCAGGAGGCCCCCCGGAGACAGGCTGGACCTTGGGCCCAGAGTTGGCCAGCTTCTGCCTGAGGCAATGGTTTTCTTCCTTGAGCCTTTGGAACTCCCTCTCTGCCCACAGAACAGCCTTCTGGCTCTCCTCACTTCTGTTCTCCACCAGGAGGCGCTCTCGGTCATGCAAGGAGGAGATTCTCTGCCATTCTCGGTGCAGGTCGTCGGCCATCTTCTTGTAGAGGCCTAAGTTCCAGTGGGCAGCATCCACCTTCCTGCGCACCTTGGCGAGTTCGTTCTTCACTTGCAGGCAGCGTGCCTTCTCCTCCATCATCTTCCTCTCCAGGTGTTTGAGGTGCTCTTCGCACAGCTTAGGCTCTGCCTCGAGCTTCAGGTGCAGCTTCTGAATCTCCCTTTCCAGGAGGCTGTTTCGCTGGTGAAAAGATACTTGCTCAGCTTGGTGGATTGTTGGGTTTCCTGGGAGCTCTTCATTCCCCTGACATGCCTTCTTCAGTGCCCTGGATGGCTTTCCTTGATTCAGGGGGCTCCCACGGGGCACGTGATCAGTGGAGGAGGAGCCAGTCTGCACCTGCCTCCTTGAGCCCCCACCTTCCAGATGATCTCGAAGGAGCTCTAGCAGATGCATCACCGTCAGTAGGATCTGGCTGAGGGTGTGGTGTTGGCTCTGGCCCTCAGCGGGGGCCTGCCACGGCACACCTCCGTCAGGAAGCTCTGGCCTGCCTGCCTCCCCTGCCTCTTCCTGCCCTCTCAGTCCACAGCTGCCAATGTCCTGAGACAGAGGGTCTGCACTTCCCCGCAGATCAGGGCTGTCCTTGAAGTCTTCTGGCATATTCCTCGCAGGGGGTTCTCCATCGTCCTGGGCTGCTCCACAGATGGGATTTTCATCGGTGAGCTGGTGAGGGCTCTTCTTCAACAGCCTTTGCCGAACTCCCTTCAGCAGTTGCGTAGCGTCTCCCACAGAAAAGTACCCGACATCTTGATTCAGGGCAGCCAGAGCAAGGATCTGTAGCGGGAGAGGACTGGCCTTGTGCTCCGATGATGCGACGGCTCCATGGGCTGGTGCATCCGGGTCGGTCTTCTCCATGTCTTTTCCAGATACTTCATTCTGGGCACAGTGCCCCTTTCTTCCTCTTAAGCGGAGTCCACACTTTACTGGAATGAACACCAGCAACACAGTGCACACGAGGATCTCCCAGCCAAACCCAGAGTCTCGTGGCCCATGTGGCCAACGTTCGATTATCGGCAACCCAGAAGCCCACAGCTGTTCCCGGAGAGCCCACAGCGGCTCCAGAACTGTGTGGGGAGACATTGTAATGGCCACCAGCTGGCTCCAGAGAGCCTGGGGGCTTTGTCTCTGATCACCAGTGTCCTCTCGGCCACTAGAAACTGCTTGGAACCCCTACGAGGGTTCCGTCTCCAATGCAAACCAGTGCCTGGCAACAGGAGCTGAAGGGAGTAGGGGTGGGGGAGGTGCATCCGAGACTCCAACGCAAATCAGTGCCTGGCAACAGGAGCTAACAGTCGTTGGGCAGCGGAGGAGAATCTCTATATTGTGGACCTGAAAAAAATGCAACCCTATGTAGCATTGTCTTGGAATTAAACTTTGACACTTATAAAAAAAAGTTAAAAATGAAACTAGATATCAAAGGGAGAAACATAACAAAATCTAAACACGTAGAAAGTAACTTTCTAGATTATCGGAGACAAAAGATAAAATTTCAGTGCACTGACCCGAAGGAAAATAAAACTACAACGTATTAAAATTGATGGGACACAGCTAAATCAACAGAGAGCTCAATTTTTAGCACTCAATGCATACATTAGAAAGGAGGAGGAGCATCTGGGTGGCTCAGTCAGTTAGTCCAACTCTTGATTTTGACTCGGGTCATGGTCAACCTTGGGATAGTGAGGCTGAACCTGCATTGTGCTGGTGCTGGGCATGGTGGCTGCTTAATCATCTCTCTCTCTTTCTGCACCGCTTCCGTTTCTCTGTCTCTGTCTCTGTCTCTGTCTCTGTGTCTATCTCTCTCTCTCTCTCTCAAAAGAAAAGGAGTCTCAAAACTATAATCTTTCTATTTTAGAACCTAGAAAAAGAGGAGAAACTAAAACTAAAGAAGAAAACCAGAAGAATCCTTCTACCCCATTTCAAGATATTCGTCTACAGTAATCAATAGTGCGTGGTGTTGGTGAAGAGCTAGACCAATGGAATAGAATAAAGATGGATAAGTGGAACAGAATCAGGGACCCAGAAAGAGAACTACACCCATATGTCGAATGGGGCTTTGACAAAGGTAAAAAGCCGTTCAGTGGAGGAGTGACAGCGTTTTGAATAAATGGTGCTAGAGCAAGTGGACATGCATAGGCAAAGAAGAAGGAGAAGCAGAAGAGGGAGCGGGAGAGGGGAGGAGGAGGTGGAGGACGAGGAGGCCGGGGACCACAATCTAAGTATCAAACCCTATACAAAACTTAACTCAGGCTGCCTGGGTGAGGCAGCCTGTGCGGCAGCCAGCTCTTGATTTCGGCTCTTGTCAAGCTCTCAGCGTCCCGGGACAAAGTCAGGCTCCAAGCTCACTGGCGAGGCTGCTTGAGGATGCTCTTTTCCCTTCTCCCTCCAGGCCCCTGCCCGCTCATGCACATGTTCAGTCTCCCAAAGGAAAAAAAGAAAAAAAGAGTATTTTAAAAAGTAGCTCAAAATTAATCACTGCCTTACATGGAAAATGATAAATCTTATAGGGAAAATGTGGGGGAAAATTTCCAGAATGGAAAGCTAGGTACAGAATCCTCCAGTCGAACATCAACTTATTTTCCCTAAGGTAAAGTTGATTAATTAGACTTTATCCAACAATCAGAATTGTAAATCTGTGCCATGTGAAAGACCTCCTTAAGAAGACCCAAAAGACAAGCTACCAACTTGGAGGAAATAGGTCCAAATCACATAGCTAATAGAGGACTCCTGTCTGAAGCATGGAAACTCAGAATTTGATCCCCAAGTAAGCATGCAATCTAGTTAGCAAAAGGAAATAGAAGGGGGGTGGGGAAAAAGTAAAGGGCCTGCCACCTTTACCAAAGCGTAGACAGATGGAAACCACATAGAAAGTTGCCATTGGGGCAATTCAAATGAAAACTCCAGTGAGCTCTCACTGCACACCTATCACAGTGATTCAAACCAAATGCGCCAGAGAGGGAGAGAGAGACCCCACCACCAAATGCAAGGCAGGATGTGGAATGACTGGATCACTCCCGCATCACAGTTGGGAATGGAAAATGATAGAGCTGACTCTTGAAAACAGTTAAGAGTTTCTTTTCCTTTTCCAAGCCGTGAGTTACATTCCCGTTCACATGCAGTATAATATCAATTTCAGGTGTCCAATAGAGTGGCTCAACCCTTCCACACAGATTCTTTGAGAACTAGACTTGCTACCGCCATAGGAGCAGGTCATGGCACTATGGCATTTATCTTAGAGAAATCAAAACTTAACGTTTGCTCCAAAGCCTGTAGGGGAATGTATCTGTGTCCTTATGAAAGCAGTGGGGCTGCCAAGGGGGTGGAAGGGACTGGAGTGGTTGGATATTGACACTTGACAGGGCTGCTGTAAGTGGTAAACTCCTCTTGCTTCTTTGAAGGCCGCTTCCCCTTAATGGTGGTCCCGAGGACGAGGAGAATAGGAATGTCAACGATTTCAATCGCTTTAAACCTGCCAAGCATTAGAACACCATCTCTTCTACACTAGTTCACTCTCGTCTTAATCCTCAGTATCCCAAAGCAGACAGGTGGGGTCTGGTCCAAGAGGGGTTGCAGGCAGTGTCCCTTCCACAGGCCATCTCCCCTCTTGCCCAGAAGCCCAATGACCAGGTCCCAGGCTTTCAACTCATCTAATTTCTGTGCCTTCTCTAGGGACACCAGGGAACTTCTGGGCTCTTTTTCTGCCTTCAAGGAGGCTCTGCGACGCTGGGTCTAGTGCTCTCAGCCGACTTGGACCACACGGCCAGTTGTCTCCTCCTGCATGGGCCACCTATTGGCTCGGGTGGATCAGGTGAGGGCATGTCCTCTCAGAGAGATACATGGAGAACAGAAGAGAGGACCTCTTTCTGGCATTGTTTACCCTAATCTCTCAGTGGTTGCTACCATCGCTTGACTTCCCTGGAATTTCAAGCCCAGGAGAGGGGGGTGGGTCAGCAGCCAGAACTGTGGCTTCACCCTTGTGTCTTTTTTGAATGTTTTCCGCAACCCAGAGGGCTTCGGACAACACCAATTGATAACCGCATATGGTTTCCGTGGGCCAGGCATCCAGGTGCATCTAGCCAGGGACCTGTGTCTCAGGATCTCTCACAAGGCTGCAGTCAAGATGTCATGTGGGTCTTCAGTCATCTCCAGGCTTGTTGGCGGGAAATCTGCTTGTGTGCTCACTCGGGTGGCTCCTAGCAGCCAGAGGTCCTCCATTGCGGTGAGCAAGAAATATTCTTTCCTTGCCACATGGGCCTCTCCATCATACAGCCCACAAGGAGCAGGCGGCTTCCCTCGAAACCAATGGTGAGGGAGCGAGAGCAAGCCCAAGAGGAGACCAGTGTCTTTGTCTACGAGCCTCAGAAGGGACATGCTATCTATCTCTCGGGCCATATTCTGTCCTTTCGAAGTGAGGCAGGAGTTCCTGACTCTAATCCAGTGGTAGAGTATGGAACACAAAACGAGGTGTACCCACGAAGGGAATCGTTGGAGACCCTGAAAGGCTGCCCTCCATGCTTTGCTGGGACTTTACCTCAGCTAGGCATCACCATAATCCTTGAATCCAAACTAGAACGTGACCTATGAGAAAATTTTTTCAAGCCCTTCTGGGATCCTTACAGCAGCTTGCCTAGAAGTTCCTTGCACAAGGGAAGGGTGCCTGTGTGGCTTAGTCAGGTCAACGTCTGACTCTTGATTTTGGCTCAGGGCGTGTTCCCATGGTCTGTGAAATCCAGCCCAGCGTCTGGTTGTGCACTTGAGTCGAAGGCTGTCTAGGAATCTCTCTCTCCCTGCCCCTCCCCCGCTTGCATGTGTGTGTGCCCTCGCTCTTTCTCTCTCTCAGAAATGAAGAAGCAGAAGTCATCGTAGTGGTAGGAGTGGTAGTTATTTTCACATCAGTGGGTAATTAGACAACCTTGGCTTGGAATGGGAGCTCTGAAATTCACTAGCTGTGTGATCTTGGGGCAAGTTGTGTCCCCTCTCTGAACCTCAGTAGTCTATGACACACTGGGTTATTGGGACAATTAAGTGATCAGTAAAGGACACTTAAAACCCTTCATTGCTTGGCATAGAATCCCTTCATACAATCAATTCTCAGTCGCAGTAGGATCAGCAATTTGATCGTTTTATTTTTTTGGTTTTTAACAATGAAAAATGCTCTCTCACATGGCTATAGGGAATAGGTAGCATCAGTTCAAGAATGGGGTGGATCTCCAGTCAAAGGAGCAATGGGTGTGGCTGAAGGGGTAAGGAAGCACAGGAGCTTTTGTGCTCTGGTTGTGAGTGTTGGTGGCTGCTGGGAAAGGGAATCAGACCTGCAGGGGACCCGAGAACTTGGAGTCTGGCCAGTGCACCCTTGCTCCCTTCTTGGGCTTCTGGGCTTTGAGGGGAGCCTGTGGCCCTTGAGGGCATTTGGAGGCTGTGCCCAGAAGAGCAGGAGCAGGAGTAGGAGCTGGAGCTGGAGCAGGAGCAGGAGGCCCCCCGGAGACAGGCTGGACCTTGGGCCCAGAGTTGGCCAGCTTCTGCCTGAGGCAATGGTTTTCTTCCTTGAGCCTTTGGAACTCCCTCTCTGCCCACAGAACAGCCTTCTGGCTCTCCTCACTTCTGTTCTCCACCAGGAGGCGCTCTCGGTCATGCAAGGAGGAGATTCTCTGCCATTCTCGGTGCAGGTCGTCGGCCATCTTCTTGTAGAGGCCTAAGTTCCAGTGGGCAGCATCCACCTTCCTGCGCACCTTGGCGAGTTCGTTCTTCACTTGCAGGCAGCGTGCCTTCTCCTCCATCATCTTCCTCTCCAGGTGTTTGAGGTGCTCTTCGCACAGCTTAGGCTCTGCCTCGAGCTTCAGGTGCAGCTTCTGAATCTCCCTTTCCAGGAGGCTGTTTCGCTGGTGAAAAGATACTTGCTCAGCTTGGTGGATTGTTGGGTTTCCTGGGAGCTCTTCATTCCCCTGACGTGCCTTCTTCAGTGCCCTGGATGGCTTTCCTTGATTCAGGGGGCTCCCACGGGGCACGTGATCAGTGGAGGAGGAGCCAGTCTGCACCTGCCTCCTTGAGCCCCCACCTTCCAGATGATCTCGAAGGAGCTCTAGCAGATGCATCACCGTCAGTAGGATCTGGCTGAGGGTGTGGTGTTGGCTCTGGCCCTCAGCGGGGGCCTGCCACGGCACACCTCCGTCAGGAAGCTCTGGCCTGCCTGCCTCCCCTGCCTCTTCCTGCCCTCTCAGTCCACAGCTGCCAATGTCCTGAGACAGAGGGTCTGCACTTCCCCGCAGATCAGGGCTGTCCTTGAAGTCTTCTGGCATATTCCTCGCAGGGGGTTCTCCATCGTCCTGGGCTGCTCCACAGATGGGATTTTCATCGGTGAGCTGGTGAGGGCTCTTCTTCAACAGCCTTTGCCGAACTCCCTTCAGCAGTTGCGTAGCGTCTCCCACAGAAAAGTACCCGACATCTTGATTCAGGGCAGCCAGAGCAAGGATCTGTAGCGGGAGAGGACTGGCCTTGTGCTCCGATGATGCGACGGCTCCATGGGCTGGTGCATCCGGGTCGGTCTTCTCCATGTCTTTTCCAGATACTTCATTCTGGGCACAGTGCCCCTTTCTTCCTCTTAAGCGGAGTCCACACTTTACTGGAATGAACACCAGCAACACAGTGCACACGAGGATCTCCCAGCCAAACCCAGAGTCTCGTGGCCCATGTGGCCAACGTTCGATTATCGGCAACCCAGAAGCCCACAGCTGTTCCCGGAGAGCCCACAGCGGCTCCAGAACTGTGTGGGGAGACATTGTAATGGCCACCAGCTGGCTCCAGAGAGCCTGGGGGCTTTGTCTCTGATCACCAGTGTCCTCTCGGCCACTAGAAACTGCTTGGAACCCCTACGAGGGTTCCGTCTCCAATGCAAACCAGTGCCTGGCAACAGGAGCTGAAGGGAGTAGGGGTGGGGGAGGTGCATCCGAGACTCCAACGCAAATCAGTGCCTGGCAACAGGAGCTAACAGTCGTTGGGCAGCGGAGGAGAATCTCTATATTGTGGACCTGAAAAAAATGCAACCCTATGTAGCATTGTCTTGGAATTAAACTTTGACACTTATAAAAAAAAGTTAAAAATGAAACTAGATATCAAAGGGAGAAACATAACAAAATCTAAACACGTAGAAAGTAACTTTCTAGATTATCGGAGACAAAAGATAAAATTTCAGTGCACTGACCCGAAGGAAAATAAAATTACAACGTATTAAAATTGATGGGACACAGCTAAATCAACAGAGAGCTCAATTTTTAGCACTCAATGCATACATTAGAAAGGAGGAGGAGCATCTGGGTGGCTCAGTCAGTTAGTCCAACTCTTGATTTTGACTCGGGTCATGGTCAACCTTGGGATAGTGAGGCTGAACCTGCATTGTGCTGGTGCTGGGCATGGTGGCTGCTTAATCATCTCTCTCTCTTTCTGCACCGCTTCCGTTTCTCTGTCTCTGTCTCTGTCTCTGTCTCTGTGTCTATCTCTCTCTCTCTCTCTCAAAAGAAAAGGAGTCTCAAAACTATAATCTTTCTATTTTAGGACCTAGAAAAAGAGGAGAAACTAAAACTAAAGAAGAAAACCAGAAGAATCCTTCTACCCCATTTCAAGATATTCGTCTACAGTAATCAATAGTGCGTGGTGTTGGTGAAGAGCTAGACCAATGGAATAGAATAAAGATGGATAAGTGGAACAGAATCAGGGACCCAGAAAGAGAACTACACCCATATGTCGAATGGGGCTTTGACAAAGGTAAAAAGCCGTTCAGTGGAGGAGTGACAGCGTTTTGAATAAATGGTGCTAGAGCAAGTGGACATGCATAGGCAAAGAAGAAGGAGAAGCAGAAGAGGGAGCGGGAGAGGGGAGGAGGAGGTGGAGGACGAGGAGGCCGGGGACCACAATCTAAGTATCAAACCCTATACAAAACTTAACTCAGGCTGCCTGGGTGAGGCAGCCTGTGCGGCAGCCAGCTCTTGATTTTGGCTCTTGTCAAGCTCTCAGCGTCCCGGGACAAAGTCAGGCTCCAAGCTCACTGGCGAGGCTGCTTGAGGATGCTCTTTTCCCTTCTCCCTCCAGGCCCCTGCCCGCTCATGCACATGTTCACTCTCCCAAAGGAAAAAAAGAAAAAAAGAGTATTTTAAAAAGTAGCTCAAAATTAATCACTGCCTTACATGGAAAATGATAAATCTTATAGGGAAAATGTGGGGAAAAATTTCCAGAATGGAAAGCTAGGTACAGAATCCTCCAGTCGAACATCAAATTATTTTCCCTAAGGTAAAGTTGATTAATTAGACTTTATCCAACAATCAGAATTGTAAATCTGTGCCGTGTGAAAGACCTCCTTAAGAAGACCCAAAAGACAAGCTACCAACTTGGAGGAAATAGGTCCAAATCACATAGCTAATAGAGGACTCCTGTCTGAAGCATGGAAACTCAGAATTTGATCCCCAAGTAAGCATGCAATCTAGTTAGCAAAAGGAAATAGAAGGGGGGTGGGGAAAAAGTAAAGGGCCTGCCACCTTTACCAAAGCGTAGACAGATGGAAACCACATAGAAAGTTGCCATTGGGGCAATTCAAATGAAAACTCCAGTGAGCTCTCACTGCACACCTATCACAGTGATTCAAACCAAATGTGCCAGAGAGGGAGAGAGAGACCCCACCACCAAATGCAAGGCAGGATGTGGAATGACTGGATCACTCCCGCATCACAGTTGGGAATGGAAAATGATAGAGCTGACTCTTGAAAACAGTTAAGAGTTTCTTTTCCTTTTCCAAGCCGTGAGTTACATTCCCGTTCACATGCAGTATAATATCAATTTCAGGTGTCCAATAGAGTGGCTCAACCCTTCCACACAGATTCTTTGAGAACTAGACTTGCTACCGCCATAGGAGCAGGTCATGGCACTATGGCATTTATCTTAGAGAAATCAAAACTTAACGTTTGCTCCAAAGCCTGTAGGGGAATGTATCTGTGTCCTTATGAAAGCAGTGGGGCTGCCAAGGGGGTGGAAGGGACTGGAGTGGTTGGATATTGACACTTGACAGGGCTGCTGTAAGTGGTAAACTCCTCTTGCTTCTTTGAAGGCCGCTTCCCCTTAATGGTGGTCCTGAGGACGAGGAGAATAGGAATGTCAACGATTTCAATCGCTTTAAACCTGCCAAGCATTAGAACACCATCTCTTCTACACTAGTTCACTCTCGTCTTAATCCTCAGTATCCCAAAGCAGACAGGTGGGGTCTGGTCCAAGAGGGGTTGCAGGCAGTGTCCCTTCCACAGGCCATCTCCCCTCTTGCCCAGAAGCCCAATGACCAGGTCCCAGGCTTTCAACTCATCTAATTTCTGTGCCTTCTCTAGGGACACCAGGGAACTTCTGGGCTCTTTTTCTGGCTTCAAGGAGGCTCTGCGACGCTGGGTCTAGTGCTCTCAGCCGACTTGGACCACACGGCCAGTTGTCTCCTCCTGCATGGGCCACCTATTGGCTCGGGTGGATCAGGTGAGGGCATGTCCTCTCAGAGAGATACATGGAGAACAGAAGAGAGGACCTCTTTCTGGCATTGTTTACCCTAATCTCTCAGTGGTTGCTACCATCGCTTGACTTCCCTGGAATTTCAAGCCCAGGAGAGGGGGGTGGGTCAGCAGTCAGAACTGTGGCTTCACCCTTGTGTCTTTTTTGAATGTTTTCCGCAACCCAGAGGGCTTCGGACAACACCAATTGATAACCGCATATGGTTTCCGTGGGCCAGGCATCCAGGTGCATCTAGCCAGGGACCTGTGTCTCAGGATCTCTCACAAGGCTGCAGTCAAGATGTCATGTGGGTCTTCAGTCATCTCCAGGCTTGTTGGCGGGAAATCTGCTTGTGTGCTCACTCGGGTGGCTCCTAGCAGCCAGAGGTCCTCCATTGCGGTGAGCAAGAAATATTCTTTCCTTGCCACATGGGCCTCTCCATCATACAGCCCACAAGGAGCAGGCGGCTTCCCTCGAAACCAATGGTGAGGGAGCGAGAGCAAGCCCAAGAGGAGACCAGTGTCTTTGTCTACGAGCCTCAGAAGGGACATGCTATCTATCTCTCGGGCCATATTCTGTCCTTTCGAAGTGAGGCAGGAGTTCCTGACTCTAATCCAGTGGTAGAGTATGGAACACAAAACGAGGTGTACCCACGAAGGGAATCGTTGGAGACCCTGAAAGGCTGCCCTCCATGCTTTGCTGGGACTTTACCTCAGCTAGGCATCACCATAATCCTTGCATCCAAACTAGAACGTGACCTATGAGAAAATTTTTTCAAGCCCTTCTGGGATCCTTACAGCAGCTTGCCTAGAAGTTCCTTGCACAAGGGAAGGGTGCCTGTGTGGCTTAGTCAGGTCAACGTCTGACTCTTGATTTTGGCTCAGGGCATGTTCCCATGGTCTGTGAAATCCAGCCCAGCGTCTGGTTGTGCACTTGAGTCGAAGGCTGTCTAGGAATCTCTCTCTCCCTGCACCTCCCCCGCTTGCATGTGTGTGTGCCCTCGCTCTTTCTCTCTCACAGAAATGAAGAAGCAGAAGTCATCGTAGTGGTAGGAGTGGTAGTTATTTTCACATCAGTGGGTAATTAGACAACCTTGGCTTGGAATGGGAGCTCTGAAATTCACTAGCTATGTGATCTTGGGGCAAGTTGTGTCCCCTCTCTGAACCTCAGTAGTCTATGACACACTGGGTTATTGGGACAATTAAGTGATCAGTAAAGGACACTTAAAACCCTTCGTTGCTTGGCATAGAATCCCTTCATACAATCAATTCTCAGTCGCAGTAGGATCAGCAATTTGATCGTTTTATTTTTTTGGTCCTTAACAATGAAAAATGCTCTCTCACATGGCTATAGGGAATAGGTAGCATCAGTTCAAGAATGGGGTGGATCTCCAGTCAAAGGAGCAATGGGTGTGGCTGAAGGGGTAAGGAAGCACAGGAGCTTTTGTGCTCTGGTTGTGAGTGTCGGTGGCTGCTGGGAAAGTGAATCAGACCTGCAGGGGACCCGAGAACTTGGAGTCTGGCCAGTGCACCCTTGCTCCCTTCTTGGGCTTCTGGGCTTTGAGGGGAGCCTGTGGCCCTTGAGGGCATTTGGAGGCTGTGCCCAGAAGAGCAGGAGCAGGAGTAGGAGCTGGAGCTGGAGTAGGAGCAAGAGCAGGAGCAGGAGGCCCCCCGGAGACAGGCTGGACCTTGGGCCCAGAGTTGGCCAGCTTCTGCCTGAGGCAATGGTTTTCTTCCTTGAGCCTTTGGAACTCCCTCTCTGCACACAGAACAGCCTTCTGGCTCTCCTCACTTCTGTTCTCCACCAGGAGGCGCTCTCGGTCATGCAAGGAGGAGATTCTCTACCATTCTCTGTGCAGGTCGTCGGCCATCTTCTTGTAGAGGCCTAAGTTCCAGTGGGCAGCATCCACCTTCCTGCGCACCTTGGCGAGTTCGTTCTTCACTTGCAGGCAGCGTGCCTTCTCCTCCATCATCTTCCTCTCCAGGTGTTTGAGGTGCTCTTCGCACAGCTTAGGCTCTGCCTCGAGCTTCAGGTGCAGCTTCTGAATCTCCCTTTCCAGGAGGCTGTTTCGCTGGTGAAAAGATACTTGCTCAGCTTGGTGGATTGTTGTGTTTCCTGGGAGCTCTTCATTCCCCTGATGTGCCTTCTTCAGTGCCCTGGATGGCTTTCCTTGATTCAGGGGGCTCCCACGGGGCACGTGATCAGTGGAGGAGGAGCCAGTCTGCACCTGCCTCCTTGAGCCCCCACCTTCCAGATGATCTCGAAGGAGCTCTAGCAGATGCATCACCGTCAGTAGGATCTGGCTGAGGGTGTGGTGTTGGCTCTGGCCCTCAGCGGGGGCCTGCCACGGCACACTTCCGTCAGGAAGCTCTGGCCTGCCTGCCTCCCCTGCCTCTTCCTGCCCTCTCAGTCCACAGCTGCCAATGTCCTGAGACAGAGGGTCTGCACTTCCCCGTAGATCAGGGCTGTCCTTGAAGTCTTCTGGCATATTCCTCGCAGGGGGTTCTCCATCGTCCCGGGCTGCTCCACAGATGGGATTTTCATCGGTGAGCTGGTGAGGGCTCTTCTTCAACAGCCTTTGCCGAACTCCCTTCAGCAGTTGCGTAGCGTCTCCCACAGAAAAGTACCCGATATCTTGATTCAGGGCAGCCAGAGCAAGGATCTGTAGCGGGAGAGGACTGGCCTTGTGCTCCGATGATGCGACGGCTCCATGGGCTGGTGCATCCGGGTCGGTCTTCTCCATGTCTTTTCCAGATACTTCATTCTGGGCACAGTGCCCCTTTCTTCCTCTTAAGCGGAGTCCACACTTTACTGGAATGAACACCAGCAACACAGTGCACACGAGGATCTCCCAGCCAAACCCAGAGTCTCGTGGCCCATGTGGCCAACGTTCGATTATCGGCAACCCAGAAGCCCACAGCTGTTCCCGGAGAGCCCACAGCGGCTCCAGAACTGTGTGGGGAGACATTGTAATGGCCACCAGCTGGCTCCAGAGAGCCTGGGGGCTTTGTCTCTGATCACCAGTGTCCTCTCGGCCACTAGAAACTGCTTGGAACCCCTACGAGGGTTCCGTCTCCAATGCAAACCAGTGCCTGGCAACAGGAGCTGAAGGGAGTAGGGGTGGGGGAGGTGCACCCGAGACTCCAACGCAAATCAGTGCCTGGCAACAGGAGCTAACAGTCGTTGGGCAGCGGAGGAGAATCTCTATATTGTGGACCTGAAAAAAATGCAACCCTATGTAGCATTGTCTTGGAATTAAACTTTGACACTTATAAAAAAAAGTTAAAAATGAAACTAGATATCAAAGGGAGAAAGATAACAAAATCTAAACACGTAGAAAGTAACTTTCTAGATTATCGGAGACAAAAGATAAAATTTCAGTGCACTGACCCGAAGGAAAATAAAACTACAACGTATTAAAATTGATGGGACACAGCTAAATCAACAGAGAGCTCAATTTTTAGCACTCAATGCATACATTAGAAAGGAGGAGGAGCATCTGGGTGGGTCAGTCAGTTAGTCCAACTCTTGATTTTGACTCGGGTCATGGTCAACCTTGGGATAGTGAGGCTGAACCTGCATTGTGCTGGTGCTGGGCATGGTGGCTGCTTAATCAACTCTCTCTCTTTCTGCACCGCTTCCGTTTCTCTGTCTCTGTCTCTGTCTCTGTCTCTGTGTCTATCTCTCTCTCTCTCTCTCAAAAGGAAAGGAGTCTCAAAACTATAATCTTTCTATTTTAGAACCTAGAAAAAGAGGAGAAACTAAAACTAAAGAAGAAAACCAGAAGAATCCTTCTACCCCATTTCAAGATATTCGTCTACAGTAATCAAAAGTGCGTGGTGTTGGTGAAGAGCTAGACCAATGGAACAGAATAAAGATGGATAAGTGGAACAGAATCAGGGACCCAGAAAGAGAACTACACCCATATGTCGAATGGGGCCTTGACAAAGGTAAAAAGCCGTTCAGTGGAGGAGTGACAGCATTTTGAATAAATGGTGCTAGAGCAAGTGGACATGCATAGGCAAAGAAGAAGGAGAAGCAGAAGAGGGAGCGGGAGAGGGGAGGAGGAGGTGGAGGACGAGGAGGCCGGGGACCACAATCTAAGTATCAAACCCTATACAAAACTTAACTCAGGCTGCCTGGGTGAGGCAGCCTGTGCGGCAGCCAGCTCTTGATTTTGGCTCTTGTCAAGCTCTCAGCGTCCCGGGACAAAGTCAGGCTCCAAGCTCACTGGCGAGGCTGCTTGAGGATGCTCTTTTCCCTTCTCCCTCCAGGCCCCTGCCCGCTCATGCACATGTTCACTCTCCCAAAGGAAAAAAAGAAAAAAAGAGTATTTTAAAAAGTAGCTCAAAATTAATCACTGCCTTACATGGAAAATGATAAATCTTATAGGGAAAATGTGGGGAAAAATTTCCAGAATGGAAAGCTAGGTACAGAATCCTCCAGTCGAACATCAAATTATTTTCCCTAAGGTAAAGTTGATTAATTAGACTTTATCCAACAATCAGAATTGTAAATCTATGCCGTGTGAAAGACCTCCTTAAGAAGACCCAAAAGACAAGCTACCAACTTGGAGGAAATAGGTCTAAATCACATAGCTAATAGAGGACTCCTGTCTGAAGCATGGAAACTCAGAATTTGATCCCCAAGTAAGCATGCAATCTAGTTAGCAAAAGGAAATAGAAGGGGGGTGGGGAAAAAGTAAAGGGCCTGCCACCTTTACCAAAGCGTAGACAGATGGAAACCACATAGAAAGTTGCCATTGGGGCAATTCAAATGAAAACTCCAGTGAGCTCTCACTGCACACCTATCACAGTGATTCAAACCGAATGCGCCAGAGAGGGAGAGAGAGACCCCACCACCAAATGCAAGGCAGGATGTGGAATGACTGGATCACTCCCGCATCACAGTTGGGAATGGAAAATGATAGAGCTGACTCTTGAAAACAGTTAAGAGTTTCTTTTCCTTTTCCAAGCCGTGAGTTACATTCCCGTTCACATGCAGTATAATATCAATTTCAGGTGTCCAATAGAGTGGCTCAACCCTTCCACACAGATTCTTTGAGAACTAGACTTGCTACCGCCATAGGAGCAGGTCATGGCACTATGGCATTTATCTTAGAGAAATCAAAACTTAACGTTTGCTCCAAAGCCTGTAGGGGAATGTATCTGTGTCCTTATGAAAGCATTGGGGCTGCCAAGGGGGTGGAAGGGACTGGAGTGGTTGGATATTGACACTTGACAGGGCTGCTGTAAGTGATAAACTCCTCTTGCTTCTTTGAAGGCCGCTTCCCCTTAATGGTGGTCCTGAGGACGAGGAGAATAGGAATGTCAACGATTTCAATCGCTTTAAACCTGCCAAGCATTAGAACACCATCTCTTCTACACTAGTTCACTCTCATCTTAATCCTCAGTATCCCAAAGCAGACAGGTGGGGTCTGGTCCAAGAGGGGTTGCAGGCAGTGTCCCTTCCACAGGCCATCTCCCCTCTTGCCCAGAAGCCCAATGACCAGGTCCCAGGCTTTCAACTCATCTAATTTCTGTGCCTTCTCTAGGGACACCAGGGAACTTCTGGGCTCTTTTTCTGGCTTCAAGGAGGCTCTGCGACGCTGGGTCTAGTGCTCTCAGCCGACTTGGACCACACGGCCAGTTGTCTCCTCCTGCATGGGCCACCTATTGGCTCAGGTGGATCAGGTGAGGGCATGTCCTCTCAGAGAGATACATGGAGAACAGAATAGAGGACCTCTTTCTGGCATTGTTTACCCTAATCTCTCAGTGGTTGCTACCATCGCTTGACTTCCCTGGAATTTCAAGCCCAGGAGAGGGGGGTGGGTCAGCAGCCAGAACTGTGGCTTCACCCTTGTGTCTTTGTTGAATGTTTTCCGCAACCCAGAGGGCTTCCGACAACACCAATTGATAACCGCATATGGTTTCCGTGGGCCAGGCATCCAGGTGCATCTAGCCAGGGACCTGTGTCTCAGGATCTCTCACAAGGCTGCAGTCAAGATGTCATGTGGGTCTTCAGTCATCTCCAGGCTTGTTGGCGGGAAATCTGCTTGTGTGCTCACTCGGGTGGCTCCTAGCAGCCAGAGGTCCTCCATTGCGGTGAGCAAGAAATATTCTTTCCTTGCCACATGGGCCTCTCCATCATACAGCCCACAAGGAGCAGGCGGCTTCCCTCGAAACCAATGGTGAGGGAGCGAGAGCAAGCCCAAGAGGAGACCAGTGTCTTTGTCTACGAGCCTCAGAAGGGACATGCTATCTATCTCTCGGGCCATATTCTGTCCTTTCGAAGTGAGGCAGGAGTTCCTGACTCTAATCCAGTGGTAGAGTATGGAACACAAAACGAGGTGTACCCACGAAGGGAATCGTTGGAGACCCTGAAAGGCTGCCCTCCATGCTTTGCTGGGACTTTACCTCAGCTAGGCATCACCATAATCCTTGCATCCAAACTAGAACGTGACCTATGAGAAAATTTTGTCAAGCCCTTCTGGGATCCTTACAGCAGCTTGCCTAGAAGTTCCTTGCACAAGGGAAGGGTGCCTGTGTGGCTTAGTCAGGTCAACGTCTGACTCTTGATTTTGGCTCAGGGCGTGTTCCCATGGTCTGTGAAATCCAGCCCACCCTCTGGTTGTGCACTTGAGTCGAAGGCTGTCTAGGAATCTCTGTCTCCCTGCCCCTCCCCCGCTTGCATGTGTGTGTGCCCTCGCTCTTTCTCTCTCTCAGAAATGAAGAAGCAGAAGTCATCGTAGTGGTAGGAGTGGTAGTTATTTTCACATCAGTGGGTAATTAGACAACCTTGGCTTGGAATGGGAGCTCTGAAATTCACTAGCTGTGTGATCTTGGGGCAAGTTGTGTCCCCTCTCTGAACCTCAGTAGTATATGACACACTGGGATATTGGGACAATTAAGTGATCAGTAAAGGACACTTAAAACCCTTCGTTGCTTGGCATAGAATCCCTTCATACAATCAATTCTCAGTCGCAGTAGGATCAGCAATTTGATCGTTTTATTTTTTTGGTCCTTAACAATGAAAAATGCTCTCTCACATGGCTATAGGGAATAGGTAGCATCAGTTCAAGAATGGGGTGGATCTCCAGTCAAAGGAGCAATGGGTGTGGCTGAAGGGGTAAGGAAGCACAGGAGCTTTTGTGCTCTGGTTGTGAGTGAACGTGGCTGCTGGGAAAGGGAATCAGACCTGCAGGGGACCCGAGAACTTGGAGTCTGGCCAGTGCACCCTTGCTCCCTTCTTGGGCTTCTGGGCTTTGAGGGGAGCCTGTGGCCCTTGAGGGCATTTGGAGGCTGTGCCCAGAAGAGCAGGAGCAGGAGTAGGAGCTGGAGCTGGAGCAGGAGCAGGAGCAGGAGCAGGAGCAGGAGGTCCCCCGGAGACAGGCTGGACCTTGGGCCCAGAGTTGGCCAGCTTCTGCCTGAGGCAATGGTTTTCTTCCTTGAGCCTTTGGAACTCCCTCTCTGCCCACAGAACAGCCTTCTGGCTCTCCTCACTTCTGTTCTCCACCAGGAGGCGCTCTCGGTCATGCAAGGAGGAGATTCTCTGCCATTCTTGGTGCAGGTCGTCGGCCATCTTCTTGTAGAGGCCTAAGTTCCAGTGGGCAGCATCCACCTTCCTGCGCACCTTGGCGAGTTCGTTCTTCACTTGCAGGCAGCGTGCCTTCTCCTCCATCATCTTCCTCTCCAGGTGTTTGAGGTGCTCTTCGCACAGCTTAGGCTCTGCCTCGAGCTTCAGGTGCAGCTTCTGAATCTCCCTTTCCAGGAGGCTGTTTCGCTGGTGAAAAGATACTTGCTCAGCTTGGTGGATTGTTGTGTTTCCTGGGAGCTCTTCATTCCCCTGACGTGCCTTCTTCAGTGCCCTGGATGGCTTTCCTTGATTCAGGGGGCTCCCACGGGGCACGTGATCAGTGGAGGAGGAGCCAGTCTGCACCTGCCTCCTTGAGCCCCCACCTTCCAGATGATCTCGAAGGAGCTCTAGCAGATGCATCACCGTCAGTAGGATCTGGCTGAGGGTGTGGTGTTGGCTCTGGCCCTCAGCGGGGGCCTGCCACGGCACACCTCCGTCAGGAAGCTCTGGCCTGCCTGCCTCCCCTGCCTCTTCCTGCCCTCTCAGTCCACAGCTGCCAATGTCCTGAGACAGAGGGTCTGCACTTCCCCGCAGATCAGGGCTGTCCTTGAAGTCTTCTGGCATATTCCTCGCAGGGGGTTCTCCATCGTCCCGGGCTGCTCCACAGATGGGATTTTCATCAGTGAGCTGGTGAGGGCTCTTCTTCAACAGCCTTTGCCGAACTCCCTTCAGCAGTTGCGTAGCGTCTCCCACAGAAAAGTACCCGACATCTTGATTCAGGGCAGCCAGAGCAAGGATCTGTAGCGGGAGAGGACTGGCCTTGTGCTCCGATGATGCGACGGCTCCATGGGCTGGTGCATCCGGGTCGGTCTTCTCCATGTCTTTTCCAGATACTTCATTCTGGGCACAGTGCCCCTTTCTTCCTCTTAAGCGGAGTCCACACTTTACTGGAATGAACACCAGCAACACAGTGCACACGAGGATCTCCCAGCCAAACCCAGAGTCTCGTGGCCCATGTGGCCAACGTTCGATTATCGGCAACCCAGAAGCCCACAGCTGTTCCCGGAGAGCCCACAGCGGCTCCAGAACTGTGTGGGGAGACATTGTAATGGCCACCAGCTGGCTCCAGAGAGCCTGGGGGCTTTGTCTCTGATCACCAGTGTCCTCTCGGCCACTAGAAACTGCTTGGAACCCCTACGAGGGTTCCGTCTCCAATGCAAACCAGTGCCTGGCAACAGGAGGTGAAGGGAGTAGGGGTGGGGGAGGTGCACCCGAGACTCCAACGCAAATCAGTGCCTGGCAACAGGAGCTAACAGTCCTTGGGCAGCGGAGGAGAATCTCTATATTGTGGACCTGAAAAAAATGCAACCCTATGTAGCATTGTCTTGGAATTAAACTTTGACACTTATAAAAAAAATGAAAAATGAAACTAGATATCAAAGGGAGAAAGATAACAAAATCTAAACACGTAGAAAGTAACTTTCTAGATTATCGGAGACAAAAGATAAAATTTCAGTGCACTGACCCGAAGGAAAATAAAACTACAACGTATTAAAATTGATGGGACACAGCTAAATCAACAGAGAGCTCAATTTTTAGCACTCAATGCATACATTAGAAAGGAGGAGGAGCATCTGGGTGGCTCAGTCAGTTAGTCCAACTCTTGATTTTGACTCGGGTCATGGTCAACCTTGGGATAGTGAGGCTGAACCTGCATTGTGCTGGTGCTGGGCATGGTGGCTGCTTAATCATCTCTCTCTCTTTCTGCACCGCTTCCGTTTCTCTGTCTCTGTCTCTGTCTCTGTCTCTGTGTCTATCTCTCTCTCTCTCTCTCAAAAGGAAAGGAGTCTCAAAACTATAATCTTTCTATTTTAGAACCTAGAAAAAGAGGAGAAACTAAAACTAAAGAAGAAAACCAGAAGAATCCTTCTACCCCATTTCAAGATATTCGTCTACAGTAATCAAAAGTGCGTGGTGTTGGTGAAGAGCTAGACCAATGGAACAGAATAAAGATGGATAAGTGGAACAGAATCAGGGACCCAGAAAGAGAACTACACCCATATGTCGAATGGGGCCTTGACAAAGGTAAAAAGCCGTTCAGTGGAGGAGTGACAGCGTTTTGAATAAATGGTGCTAGAGCAAGTGGACATGCATAGGCAAAGAAGAAGGAGAAGCAGAAGAGGGAGCGGGAGAGGGGAGGAGGAGGTGGAGGACGAGGAGGCCGGGGACCACAATCTAAGTATCAAACCCTATACAAAACTTAACTCAGGCTGCCTGGGTGAGGCAGCCTGTGCGGCAGCCAGCTCTTGATTTCGGCTCTTGTCAAGCTCTCAGCGTCCCGGGACAAAGTCAGGCTCCAAGCTCACTGGCGAGGCTGCTTGAGGATGCTCTTTTCCCTTCTCCCTCCAGGCCCCTGCCCGCTCATGCACATGTTCACTCTCCCAAAGGAAAAAAAGAAAAAAAGAGTATTTTAAAAAGTAGCTCAAAATTAATCACTGCCTTACATGGAAAATGATAAATCTTATAGGGAAAATGTGGGGGGAAATTTCCAGAATGGAAAGCTAGGTACAGAATCCTCCAGTCGAACATCAAATTATTTTCCCTAAGGTAAAGTTGATTAATTAGACTTTATCCAACAATCAGAATTGTAAATCTGTGCCATGTGAAAGACCTCCTTAAGAAGACCCAAAAGACAAGCTACCAACTTGGAGGAAATAGGTCCAAATCACATAGCTAATAGAGGACTCCTGTCTGAAGCATGGATACTCAGAATTTGATCCCCAAGTAAGCATGCAATCTAGTTAGCAAAAGGAAATAGAAGGGGGGTGGGGAAAAAGTAAAGGGCCTGCCACCTTTACCAAAGCGTAGACAGATGGAAACCACATAGAAAGTTGCCATTGGGGCAATTCAAATGAAAACTCCAGTGAGCTCTCACTGCACACCTATCACAGTGATTCAAACCAAATGTGCCAGAGAGGGAGAGAGAGACCCCACCACCAAATGCAAGGCAGGATGTGGAATGACTGGATCACTCCCGCATCACAGTTGGGAATGGAAAATGATAGAGCTGACTCTTGAAAACAGTTAAGAGTTTCTTTTCCTTTTCCAAGCCGTGAGTTACATTCCCATTCACATGCAGTATAATATCAATTTCAGGTGTCCAATAGAGTGGCTCAACCCTTCCACACAGATTCTTTGAGAACTAGACTTGCTACCGCCATAGGAGCAGGTCATGGCACTATGGCATTTATCTTAGAGAAATCAAAACTTAACGTTTGCTCCAAAGCCTGTAGGGGAATGTATCTGTGTCCTTATGAAAGCAGTGGGGCTGCCAAGGGGGTGGAAGGGACTGGAGTGGTTGGATATTGACACTTGACAGGGCTGCTGTAAGTGATAAACTCCTCTTGCTTCTTTGAAGGCCCTTTCCCCTTAATGGTGGTCCTGAGGACGAGGAGAATAGGAATGTCAACGATTTCAATCGCTTTAAACCTGCCAAGCATTAGAACACCATCTCTTCTACACTAGTTCACTCTCGTCTTAATCCTCAGTATCCCAAAGCAGACAGGTGGGGTCTGGTCCAAGAGGGGTTGCAGGCAGTGTCCCTTCCACAGGCCATCTCCCCTCTTGCCCAGAAGCTCAATGACCAGGTCCTAGGCTTTCAACTCATCTAATTTCTGTGCCTTCTCTAGGGACACCAGGGAACTTCTGGGCTCTTTTTCTGCCTTCAAGGAGGCTCTGCGACGCTGGGTCTAGTGCTCTCAGCCGACTTGGACCACACGGCCAGTTGTCTCCTCCTGCATGGGCCACCTATTGGCTCGGGTGGATCAGGTGAGGGCATGTCCTCTCAGAGAGATACATGGAGAACAGAAGAGAGGACCTCTTTCTGGCATTGTTTACCCTAATCTCTCAGTGGTTGCTACCATCGCTTGACTTCCCTGGAATTTCAAGCCCAGGAGAGGGGGGTGGGTCAGCAGCCAGAACTGTGGCCTCACCCTTGTGTCTTTGTTGAATGTTTTCCGCAACCCAGAGGGCTTCCGACAACACCAATTGATAACCGCATATGGTTTCCGTGGGCCAGGCATCCAGGTGCATCTAGCCAGGGACCTGTGTCTCAGGATCTCTCACAAGGCTGCAGTCAAGATGTCATGTGGGTCTTCAGTCATCTCCAGGCTTGTTGGCGGGAAATCTGCTTGTGTGCTCACTCGGGTGGCTCCTAGCAGCCAGAGGTCCTCCATTGCAGTGAGCAAGAAATATTCATTCCTTGCCACATGGGCCTCTCCATCATACAGCCCACAAGGAGCAGGCGGCTTCCCTCGAAACCAGTGGTGAGGGAGCGAGAGCAAGCCCAAGAGGAGACCAGTGTCTTTGTCTACGAGCCTCAGAAGGGACATGCTATCTATCTCTCGGGCCATATTCTGTCCTTTCGAAGGGAGGCAGGAGTTCCTGACTCTAATCCAGTGGTAGAGTATGTAACACAAAACGAGGTGTACCCACGAAGGGAATCGTTGGAGACCCTGAAAGGCTGCCCTCCATGCTTTGCTGGGACTTTACCTCAGCTAGGCATCACCATAATCCTTGCATCCAAACTAGAACGTGACCTATGAGAAAATTTTGTCAAGCCCTTCTGGGATCCTTACAGCAGCTTGCCTAGAAGTTCCTTGCACAAGGGAAGGGTGCCTGTGTGGCTTAGTCAGGTCAACGTCTGACTCTTGATTTTGGCTCAGGGCGTGTTCCCATGGTCTGTGAAATCCAGCCCACCGTCTGGTTGTGCACTTGAGTCGAAGGCTGTCTAGGATTCTCTGTCTCCCTGCCCCTCCCCCGCTTGCATGTGTGTGTGCCCTCGCTCTTTCTCTCTCTCAGAAATGAAGAAGCAGAAGTCATCGTAGTGGTAGGAGTGGTAGTTATTTTCACATCAGTGGGTAATTAGACAACCTTGGCTTGGAATGGGAGCTCTGAAATTCACTAGCTGTGTGATCTTGGGGCAAGTTGTGTCCCCTCTCTGAACCTCAGTAGTATATGACACACTGGGATATTGGGACAATTAAGTGATCAGTAAAGGACACTTAAAACCCTTGGTTGCTTGGCATAGAATCCCTTCATACAATCAATTCTCAGTCGCAGTAGGATCAGCAATTTGATCGTTTTATTTTTTTGGTCCTTAACAATGAAAAATGCTCTCTCACATGGCTATAGGGAATAGGTAGCATCAGTTCAAGAATGGGGTGGATCTCCAGTCAAAGGAGCAATGGGTGTGGCTGAAGGGGTAAGGAAGCACAGGAGCTTTTGTGCTCTGGTTGTGCGTGAACGTGGCTGCTGGGAAAGGGAATCAGACCTGCAGGGGACCCGAGAACTTGGAGTCTGGCCAGTGCACCCTTGCTCCCTTCTTGGGCTTCTGGGCTTTGAGGGGAGCCTGTGGCCCTTGAGGGCATTTGGAGGCTGTGCCCAGAAGAGCAGGAGCAGGAGTAGGAGCTGGAGCTGGAGCAGGAGCAGGAGCAGGAGCAGGAGGTCCCCCGGAGACAGGCTGGACCTTGGGCCCAGAGTTGGCCAGCTTCTGCCTGAGGCAATGGTTTTCTTCCTTGAGCCTTTGGAACTCCCTCTCTGCCCACAGAACAGCCTTCTGGCTCTCCTCACTTCTGTTCTCCACCAGGAGGCGCTCTCGGTCATGCAAGGAGGAGATTCTCTGCCATTCTTGGTGCAGGTCGTCGGCCATCTTCTTGTAGAGGCCTAAGTTCCAGTGGGCAGCATCCACCTTCCTGCGCACCTTGGCGAGTTCGTTCTTCACTTGCAGGCAGCGTGCCTTCTCCTCCATCATCTTCCTCTCCAGGTGTTTGAGGTGCTCTTCGCACAGCTTAGGCTCTGCCTCGAGCTTCAGGTGCAGCTTCTGAATCTCCCTTTCCAGGAGGCTGTTTCGCTGGTGAAAAGATACTTGCTCAGCTTGGTGGATTGTTGTGTTTCCTGGGAGCTCTTCATTCCCCTGACGTGCCTTCTTCAGTGCCCTGGATGGCTTTCCTTGATTCAGGGGGCTCCCACGGGGCACGTGATCAGTGGAGGAGGAGCCAGTCTGCACCTGCCTCCTTGAGCCCCCACCTTCCAGATGATCTCGAAGGAGCTCTAGCAGATGCATCACCGTCAGTAGGATCTGGCTGAGGGTGTGGTGTTGGCTCTGGCCCTCAGCGGGGGCCTGCCACGGCACACCTCCGTCAGGAAGCTCTGGCCTGCCTGCCTCCCCTGCCTCTTCCTGCCCTCTCAGTCCACAGCTGCCAATGTCCTGAGACAGAGGGTCTGCACTTCCCCGCAGATCAGGGCTGTCCTTGAAGTCTTCTGGCATATTCCTCTCAGGGGGTTCTCCATCGTCCCGGGCTGCTCCACAGATGGGATTTTCATCAGTGAGCTGGTGAGGGCTCTTCTTCAACAGCCTTTGCCGAACTCCCTTCAGCAGTTGCGTAGCGTCTCCCACAGAAAAGTACCCGACATCTTGATTCAGGGCAGCCAGAGCAAGGATCTGTAGCGGGAGAGGACTGGCCTTGTGCTCCGATGATGCGACGGCTCCATGGGCTGGTGCATCCGGGTCGGTCTTCTCCATGTCTTTTCCAGATACTTCATTCTGGGCACAGTGCCCCTTTCTTCCTCTTAAGCGGAGTCCACACTTTACTGGAATGAACACCAGCAACACAGTGCACACGAGGATCTCCCAGCCAAACCCAGAGTCTCGTGGCCCATGTGGCCAACGTTCGATTATCGGCAACCCAGAAGCCCACAGCTGTTCCCGGAGAGCCCACAGCGGCTCCAGAACTGTGTGGGGAGACATTGTAATGGCCACCAGCTGGCTCCAGAGAGCCTGGGGGCTTTGTCTCTGATCACCAGTGTCCTCTCGGCCACTAGAAACTGCTTGGAACCCCTACGAGGGTTCCGTCTCCAATGCAAACCAGTGCCTGGCAACAGGAGGTGAAGGGAGTAGGGGTGGGGGAGGTGCACCCGAGACTCCAACGCAAATCAGTGCCTGGCAACAGGAGCTAACAGTCGTTGGGCAGCGGAGGAGAATCTCTATATTGTGGACCTGAAAAAAATGCAACCCTATGTAGCATTGTCTTGGAATTAAACTTTGACACTTATAAAAAAAATGAAAAATGAAACTAGATATCAAAGGGAGAAAGATAACAAAATCTAAACACGTAGAAAGTAACTTTCTAGATTATCGGAGACAAAAGATAAAATTTCAGTGCACTGACCCGAAGGAAAATAAAACTACAACGTATTAAAATTGATGGGACACAGCTAAATCAACAGAGAGCTCAATTTTTAGCACTCAATGCATACATTAGAAAGGAGGAGGAGCATCTGGGTGGCTCAGTCAGTTAGTCCAACTCTTGATTTTGACTCGGGTCATGGTCAACCTTGGGATAGTGAGGCTGAACCTGCATTGTGCTGGTGCTGGGCATGGTGGCTGCTTAATCATCTCTCTCTCTTTCTGCACCGCTTCCGTTTCTCTGTCTCTGTCTCTGTCTCTGTCTCTGTCTCTGTCTCTGTCTCTGTGTCTATCTCTCTCTCTCTCTCTCAAAAGGAAAGGAGTCTCAAAACTATAATCTTTCTATTTTAGAACCTAGAAAAAGAGGAGAAACTAAAACTAAAGAAGAAAACCAGAAGAATCCTTCTACCCCATTTCAAGATATTCGTCTACAGTAATCAAAAGTGCGTGGTGTTGGTGAAGAGGTAGACCAATGGAACAGAATAAAGATGGATAAGTGGAACAGAATCAGGGACCCAGAAAGAGAACTACACCCATATGTCGAATGGGGCCTTGACAAAGGTAAAAAGCCGTTCAGTGGAGGAGTGACAGCGTTTTGAATAAATGGTGCTAGAGCAAGTGGACATGCATAGGCAAAGAAGAAGGAGAAGCAGAAGAGGGAGCGGGAGAGGGGAGGAGGAGGTGGAGGACGAGGAGGCCGGGGACCACAATCTAAGTATCAAACCCTATACAAAACTTAACTCAGGCTGCCTGGGTGAGGCAGCCTGTGCGGCAGCCAGCTCTTGATTTCGGCTCTTGTCAAGCTCTCAGCGTCCCGGGACAAAGTCAGGCTCCAAGCTCACTGGCGAGGCTGCTTGAGGATGCTCTTTTCCCTTCTCCCTCCAGGCCCCTGCCCGCTCATGCACATGTTCACTCTCCCAAAGGAAAAAAAGAAAAAAAGAGTATTTTAAAAAGTAGCTCAAAATTAATCACTGCCTTACATGGAAAATGATAAATCTTATAGGGAAAATGTGGGGGAAAATTTCCAGAATGGAAAGCTAGGTACAGAATCCTCCAGTCGAACATCAAATTATTTTCCCTAAGGTAAAGTTGATTAATTAGACTTTATCCAACAATCAGAATTGTAAATCTGTGCCATGTGAAAGACCTCCTTAAGAAGACCCAAAAGACAAGCTACCAACTTGGAGGAAATAGGTCCAAATCACATAGCTAATAGAGGACTCCTGTCTGAAGCATGGATACTCAGAATTTGATCCCCAAGTAAGCATGCAATCTAGTTAGCAAAAGGAAATAGAAGGGGGGTGGGGAAAAAGTAAAGGGCCTGCCACCTTTACCAAAGCGTAGACAGATGGAAACCACATAGAAAGTTGCCATTGGGGCAATTCAAATGAAAACTCCAGTGAGCTCTCACTGCACACCTATCACAGTGATTCAAACCAAATGTGCCAGAGAGGGAGAGAGAGACCCCACCACCAAATGCAAGGCAGGATGTGGAATGACTGGATCACTCCCGCATCACAGTTGGGAATGGAAAATGATAGAGCTGACTCTTGAAAACAGTTAAGAGTTTCTTTTCCTTTTCCAAGCCGTGAGTTACATTCCCGTTCACATGCAGTATAATATCAATTTCAGGTGTCCAATAGAGTGGCTCAACCCTTCCACACAGATTCTTTGAGAACTAGACTTGCTACCGCCATAGGAGCAGGTCATGGCACTATGGCATTTATCTTAGAGAAATCAAAACTTAACGTTTGCTCCAAAGCCTGTAGGGGAATGTATCTGTGTCCTTATGAAAGCAGTGGGGCTGCCAAGGGGGTGGAAGGGACTGGAGTGGTTGGATATTGACACTTGACAGGGCTGCTGTAAGTGATAAACTCCTCTTGCTTCTTTGAAGGCCCCTTCCCCTTAATGGTGGTCCTGAGGACGAGGAGAATAGGAATGTCAACGATTTCAATCGCTTTAAACCTGCCAAGCATTAGAACACCATCTCTTCTACACTAGTTCACTCTCGTCTTAATCCTCAGTATCCCAAAGCAGACAGGTGGGGTCTGGTCCAAGAGGGGTTGCAGGAAGTGTCCCTTCCACAGGCCATCTCCCCTCTTGCCCAGAAGCCCAATGACCAGGTCCCAGGCTTTCAACTCATCTAATTTCTGTGCCTTCTCTAGGGACACCAGGGAACTTCTGGGCTCTTTTTCTGGCTTCAAGGAGGCTCTGCGACGCTGGGTCTAGTGCTCTCAGCCAACTTGGACCACACGGCCAGTTGTCTCCTCCTGCATGGGCCACCTATTGGCTCGGGTGGATCAGGTGAGGGCATGTCCTCTCAGAGAGATACATGGAGAACAGAATAGAGGACCTCTTTCTGGCATTGTTTACCCTAATCTCTCAGTGGTTGCTACCATCGCTTGACTTCCCTGGAATTTCAAGCCCAGGAGAGGGGGTTGGGTCAGCAGCCAGAACTGTGGCTTCACCCTTGTGTCTTTTTTGAATGTTTTCCGCAACCCAGAGGGCTTCCGACAACACCAATTGATAACCGCATATGGTTTCCGTGGGCCAGGCATCCAGGTGCATCTAGCCAGGGACCTGTGTCTCAGGATCTCTCACAAGGCTGCAGTCAAGATGTCATGTGGGTCTTCAGTCATCTCCAGGCTTGTTGGCGGGAAATCTGCTTGTGTGCTCTCTCGGGTGGCTCCTAGCAGCCAGAGGTCCTCCATTGCGGTGAGCAAGAAATATTCTTTCCTTGCCACATGGGCCTCTCCATCATACAGCCCACAAGGAGCAGGCGGCTTCCCTCGAAACCAATGGTGAGGGAGCGAGAGCAAGCCCAAGAGGAGACCAGTGTCTTTGTCTACGAGCCTCAGAAGGGACATGCTATCTATCTCTCGGGCCATATTCTGTCCTTTCGAAGTGAGGCAGGAGTTCCTGACTCTAATCCAGTGGTAGAGTATGTAACACAAAACGAGGTGTACCCACGAAGGGAATCGTTGGAGACCCTGAAAGGCTGCCCTCCATGCTTTGCTGGGACTTTACCTCAGCTAGGCATCACCATAATCCTTGCATCCAAACTAGAACGTGACCTATGAGAAAATTTTGTCAAGCCCTTCTGGGATCCTTACAGCAGCTTGCCTAGAAGTTCCTTGCACAAGGGAAGGGTGCCTGTGTGGCTTAGTCAGGTCAACGTCTGACTCTTGATTTTGGCTCAGGGCGTGTTCCCATGGTCTGAGAAATCCAGCCCAGCGTCTGGTTGTGCACTTGAGTCGAAGGCTGTCTAGGAATCTCTCTCTCCCTGCCCCCCCCCCGCTTGCATGTGTGTGTGCCCTCGCTCTTTCTCTCTCTCAGAAATGAAGAAGCAGAAGTCATCGTAGTGGTAGGAGTGGTAGTTATTTTCACATCAGTGGGTAATTAGACAACCTTGGCTAGGAATGGGAGCTCTGAAATTCACTAGCTGTGTGATCTTGGGGCAAGTTTTGTCCCCTCTCTTTACCTCAGTAGTATATGACACACTGGGTTATTGGGACAATTAAGTGATCAGTAAAGGACACTTAAAACCCTTCGTTGCTTGGCATAGAATCCCTTCATACAATCAATTCTCAGTCGCAGTAGGATCAGCAATTTGATCGTTTTATTTTTTTGGTCCTTAACAATGAAAAATGCTCTCTCACATGGCTATAGGGAATAGGTAGCATCAGTTCAAGAATGGGGTGGATCTCCAGTCAAAGGAGCAATGGGTGTGGCTGAAGGGGTAAGGAAGCACAGGAGCTTTTGTGCTCTGGTTGTGAGTGTTGGTGGCTGCTGGGAAAGGGAATCAGACCTGCAGGGGACCCGAGAACTTGGAGTCTGGCCAGTGCACCCTTGCTCCCTTCTTGGGCTTCTGGGCTTTGAGGGGAGCCTGTGGCCCTTGAGGGCATTTGGAGGCTGTGCCCAGAAGAGCAGGAGCAGGAGCTGGAGCTGGAGCAGGAGCAGGAGCAGGAGCAGGAGGCCCCCCGGAGACAGGCTGGACCTTGGGCCCAGAGTTGGCCAGCTTCTGCCTGAGGCAATGGTTTTCTTCCTTGAGCCTTTGGAACTCCCTCTCTGCCCACAGAATAGCCTTCTGGCTCTCCTCACTTCTGTTCTCCACCAGGAGGCGCTCTCGGTCATGCAAGGAGGAGATTCTCTGCCATTCTCGGTGCAGGTCATCGGCCATCTTCTTGTAGAGGCCTAAGTTCCAGTGGGCAGCATCCACCTTCCTGCGCACCTTGGCGAGTTCGTTCTTCACTTGCAGGCAGCGTGCCTTCTCCTCCATCATCTTCCTCTCCAGGTGTTTGAGGTGCTCTTCGCACAGCTTAGGCTCTGCCTCGAGCTTCAGGTGCAGCTTCTGAATCTCCCTTTCCAGGAGGCTGTTTCGCTGGTGAAAAGATACTTGCTCAGCTTGGTGGATTGTTGTGTTTCCTGGGAGCTCTTCATTCCCCTGACGTGCCTTCTTCAGTGCCCTGGATGGCTTTCCTTGATTCAGGGGGCTCCCACGGGGCACGTGATCAGTGGAGGAGGAGCCAGTCTGCACCTGCCTCCTTGAGCCCCCACCTTCCAGATGATCTCAAAGGAGCTCTAGCAGATGCATCACCGTCAGTAGGATCTGGCTGAGGGTGTGGTGTTGGCTCTGGCCCTCAGCGGGGGCCTGCCACGGCACACCTCCGTCAGGAAGCTCTGGCCTGCCTGCCTCCCCTGCCTCTTCCTGCCCTCTCAGTCCACAGCTGCCAATGTCCTGAGACAGAGGGTCTGCACTTCCCCGCAGATCAGGGCTGTCCTCGAAGTCTTCTGGCATATTCCTCGCAGGGGGTTCTCCATCGTCCTGGGCTGCTCCACAGATGGGATTTTCATCAGTGAGCTGGTGAGGGCTCTTCTTCAACAGCCTTTGCCGAACTCTCTTCAGCAGTTGCGTAGCGTCTCCCACAGAAAAGTACCCGACATCTTGATTCAGGGCAGCCAGAGCAAGGATCTGTAGCGGGAGAGGACTGGCCTTGTGCTCCGATGATGCGACGGCTCCATGGGCTGGTGCATCCGGGTCGGTCTTCTCCATGTCTTTTCCAGATACTTCATTCTGGGCACAGTGCCCCTTTCTTCCTCTTAAGCGGAGTCCACACTTTACTGGAATGAACACCAGCAACACAGTGCACACGAGGATCTCCCAGCCAAACCCAGAGTCTCGTGGCCCATGTGGCCAACGTTCGATTATCGGCAACCCAGAAGCCCACAGCTGTTCCCGGAGAGCCCACAGCGGCTCCAGAACTGTGTGGGGAGACATTGTAATGGCCACCAGCTGGCTCCAGAGAGCCTGGGGGCTTTGTCTCTGATCACCAGTGTCCTCTCGGCCACTAGAAACTGCTTGGAACCCCTACGAGGGTTCCGTCTCCAATGCAAACCAGTGCCTGGCAACAGGAGGTGAAGGGAGTAGGGGTGGGGGAGGTGCACCCGAGACTCCAACGCAAATCAGTGCCTGGCAACAGGAGCTAACAGTCGTTGGGCAGCGGAGGAGAATCTCTATATTGTGGACCTGAAAAAAATGCAACCCTATGTAGCATTGTCTTGGAATTAAACTTTGACACTTATAAAAAAAAGTGAAAAATGAAACTAGATATCAAAGGGAGAAAGATAACAAAATCTAAACACGTAGAAAGTAACTTTCTAGATTATCGGAGACAAAAGATAAAATTTCAGTGCACTGACCCGAAGGAAAATAAAACTACAACGTATTAAAATTGATGGGACACAGCTAAATCAACAGAGAGCTCAATTTTTAGCACTCAATGCATACATTAGAAAGGAGGAGGAGCATCTGGGTGGCTCAGTCAGTTAGTCCAACTCTTGATTTTGACTCGGGTCATGGTCAACCTTGGGATAGTGAGGCTGAACCTGCATTGTGCTGGTGCTGGGCATGGTGGCTGCTTAATCATCTCTCTCTCTTTCTGCACCGCTTCCGTTTCTCTGTCTCTGTCTCTGTCTCTGTCTCTGTGTCTATCTCTCTCTCTCTCTCTCAAAAGAAAAGGAGTCTCAAAACTATAATCTTTCTATTTTAGGACCTAGAAAAAGAGGAGAAACTAAAACTAAAGAAGAAAACCAGAAGAATCCTTCTACCCCATTTCAAGATATTCGTCTACAGTAATCAATAGTGCGTGGTGTTGGTGAAGAGCTAGACCAATGGAATAGAATAAAGATGGATAAGTGGAACAGAATCAGGGACCCAGAAAGAGAACTACACCCATATGTCGAATGGGGCTTTGACAAAGGTAAAAAGCCGTTCAGTGGAGGAGTGACAGCGTTTTGAATAAATGGTCCTAGAGCAAGTGGACATGCATAGGCAAAGAAGAAGGAGAAGCAGAAGAGGGAGCGGGAGAGGGGAGGAGGAGGTGGAGGACGAGGAGGCCGGGGACCACAATCTAAGTATCAAACCCTATACAAAACTTAACTCAGGCTGCCTGGGTGAGGCAGCCTGTGCGGCAGCCAGCTCTTGATTTCGGCTCTTGTCAAGCTCTCAGCGTCCCGGGACAAAGTCAGGCTCCAAGCTCACTGGCGAGGCTGCTTGAGGATGCTCTTTTCCCTTCTCCCTCCAGGCCCCTGCCCGCTCATGCACATGTTCACTCTCCCAAAGGAAAAAAAGAAAAAAAGAGTATTTTAAAAAGTAGCTCAAAATTAATCACTGCCTTACATGGAAAATGATAAATCTTATAGGGAAAATGTGGGGGAAAATTTCCAGAATGGAAAGCTAGGTACAGAATCCTCCAGTCGAACATCAAATTATTTTCCCTAAGGTAAAGTTGATTAATTAGACTTTATCCAACAATCAGAATTGTAAATCTGTGCCATGTGAAAGACCTCCTTAAGAAGACCCAAAAGACAAGCTACCAACTTGGAGGAAATAGGTCCAAATCACATAGCTAATAGAGGACTCCTGTCTGAAGCATGGATACTCAGAATTTGATCCCCAAGTAAGCATGCAATCTAGTTAGCAAAAGGAAATAGAAGGGGGGTGGGGAAAAAGTAAAGGGCCTGCCACCTTTACCAAAGCGTAGACAGATGGAAACCACATAGAAAGTTGCCATTGGGGCAATTCAAATGAAAACTCCAGTGAGCTCTCACTGCACACCTATCACAGTGATTCAAACCAAATGCGCCAGAGAGGGAGAGAGAGACCCCACCACCAAATGCAAGGCAGGATGTGGAATGACTGGATCACTCCCGCATCACAGTTGGGAATGGAAAATGATAGAGCTGACTCTTGAAAACAGTTAAGAGTTTCTTTTCCTTTTCCAAGCCGTGAGTTACATTCCCGTTCACATGCAGTATAATATCAATTTCAGGTGTCCAATAGAGTGGCTCAACCCTTCCACACAGATTCTTTGAGAACTAGACTTGCTACCGCCATAGGAGCAGGTCATGGCACTATGGCATTTATCTTAGAGAAATCAAAACTTAACGTTTGCTCCAAAGCCTGTAGGGGAATGTATCTGTGTCCTTATGAAAGCAGTGGGGCTGCCAAGGGGGTGGAAGGGACTGGAGTGGTTGGATATTGACACTTGACAGGGCTGCTGTAAGTGATAAACTCCTCTTGCTTCTTTGAAGGCCCCTTCCCCTTAATGGTGGTCCTGAGGACGAGGAGAATAGGAATGTCAACGATTTCAATCGCTTTCAACCTGCCAAGCATTAGAACACCATCTCTTCTACACTAGTTCACTCTCGTCTTAATCCTCAGTATCCCAAAGCAGACAGGTGGGGTCTGGTCCAAGAGGGGTTGCAGGCAGTGTCCCTTCCACAGGCCATCTCCCCTCTTGCCCAGAAGCCCAATGACCAGGTCCTAGGCTTTCAACTCATCTAATTTCTGTGCCTTCTCTAGGGACACCAGGGAACTTCTGGGCTCTTTTTCTGCCTTCAAGGAGGCTCTGCGACGCTGGGTCTAGTGCTCTCAGCCGACTTGGACCACACGGCCAGTTGTCTCCTCCTGCATGGGCCACCTATTGGCTCGGGTGGATCAGGTGAGGGCATGTCCTCTCAGAGAGATACATGGAGAACAGAATAGAGGACCTCTTTCTGGCATTGTTTACCCTAATCTCTCCGTGCTTGCTACCATCGCTTGACTTCCCTGGAATTTCAAGCCCAGGAGAGGGGGGTGGGTCAGCAGCCAGAACTGTGGCTTCACCCTTGTGTCTTTTTTGAATGTTTTCCGCAACCCAGAGGGCTTCGGACAACACCAATTGATAACCGCATATGGTTTCCGTGGGCCAGGCATCCAGGTGCATCTAGCCAGGGACCTGTGTCTCAGGATCTCTCACAAGGCTGCAGTCAAGATGTCATGTGGGTCTTCAGTCATCTCCAGGCTTGTTGGCGGGAAATCTGCTTGTGTGCTCACTCGGGTGGCTCCTAGCAGCCAGAGGTCCTCCATTGCAGTGAGCAAGAAATATTCATTCCTTGCCACATGGGCCTCTCCATCATACAGCCCACAAGGAGCAGGCGGCTTCCCTCGAAACCAGTGGTGAGGGAGCGAGAGCAAGCCCAAGAGGAGACCAGTGTCTTTGTCTACGAGCCTCAGAAGGGACATGCTATCTATCTCTCGGGCCATATTCTGTCCTTTCGAAGGGAGGCAGGAGTTCCTGACTCTAATCCAGTGGTAGAGTATGTAACACAAAACGAGGTGTACCCACGAAGGGAATCGTTGGAGACCCTGAAAGGCTGCCCTCCATGCTTTGCTGGGACTTTACCTCAGCTAGGCATCACCATAATCCTTGCATCCAAACTAGAACGTGACCTATGAGAAAATTTTGTCAAGCCCTTCTGGGATCCTTACAGCAGCTTGCCTAGAAGTTCCTTGCACAAGGGAAGGGTGCCTGTGTGGCTTAGTCAGGTCAACGTCTGACTCTTGATTTTGGCTCAGGGCGTGTTCCCATGGTCTGTGAAATCCAGCCCACCGTCTGGTTGTGCACTTGAGTCGAAGGCTGTCTAGGATTCTCTGTCTCCCTGCCCCTCCCCCGCTTGCATGTGTGTGTGCCCTCGCTCTTTCTCTCTCTCAGAAATGAAGAAGCAGAAGTCATCGTAGTGGTAGGAGTGGTAGTTATTTTCACATCAGTGGGTAATTAGACAACCTTGGCTTGGAATGGGAGCTCTGAAATTCACTAGCTGTGTGATCTTGGGGCAAGTTGTGTCCCCTCTCTGAACCTCAGTAGTATATGACACACTGGGATATTGGGACAATTAAGTGATCAGTAAAGGACACTTAAAACCCTTGGTTGCTTGGCATAGAATCCCTTCATACAATCAATTCTCAGTCGCAGTAGGATCAGAAATTTGATCGTTTTATTTTTTTGGTCCTTAACAATGAAAAATGCTCTCTCACGTGGCTATAGGGAATAGGTAGCATCAGTTCAAGAATGGGGTGGATCTCCAGTCAAAGGAGCAATGGGTGTGGCTGAAGGGGTAAGGAAGCACAGGAGCTTTGGTGCTCTGGTTGTGCGTGAACGTGGCTGCTGGGAAAGGGAATCAGACCTGCAGGGGACCCGAGAACTTGGAGTCTGGCCAGTGCACCCTTGCTCCCTTCTTGGGCTTCTGGGCTTTGAGGGGAGCCTGTGGCCCTTGAGGGCATTTGGAGGCTGTGCCCAGAAGAGCAGGAGCAGGAGTAGGAGCTGGACCTGGAGCAGGAGCAGGAGCAGGAGCAGGAGGTCCCCCGGAGACAGGCTGGACCTTGGGCCCAGAGTTGGCCAGCTTCTGCCTGAGGCAATGGTTTTCTTCCTTGAGCCTTTGGAACTCCCTCTCTGCCCACAGAACAGCCTTCTGGCTCTCCTCACTTCTGTTCTCCACCAGGAGGCGCTCTCGGTCATGCAAGGAGGAGATTCTCTGCCATTCTTGGTGCAGGTCGTCGGCCATCTTCTTGTAGAGGCCTAAGTTCCAGTGGGCAGCATCCACCTTCCTGCGCACCTTGGCGAGTTCGTTCTTCACTTGCAGGCAGCGTGCCTTCTCCTCCATCATCTTCCTCTCCAGGTGTTTGAGGTGCTCTTCGCACAGCTTAGGCTCTGCCTCGAGCTTCAGGTGCAGCTTCTGAATCTCCCTTTCCAGGAGGCTGTTTCGCTGGTGAAAAGATACTTGCTCAGCTTGGTGGATTGTTGTGTTTCCTGGGAGCTCTTCATTCCCCTGACGTGCCTTCTTCAGTGCCCTGGATGGCTTTCCTTGATTCAGGGGGCTCCCACGGGGCACGTGATCAGTGGAGGAGGAGCCAGTCTGCACCTGCCTCCTTGAGCCCCCACCTTCCAGATGATCTCGAAGGAGCTCTAGCAGATGCATCACCGTCAGTAGGATCTGGCTGAGGGTGTGGTGTTGGCTCTGGCCCTCAGCGGGGGCCTGCCACGGCACACCTCCGTCAGGAAGCTCTGGCCTGCCTGCCTCCCCTGCCTCTTCCTGCCCTCTCAGTCCACAGCTGCCAATGTCCTGAGACAGAGGGTCTGCACTTCCCCGCAGATCAGGGCTGTCCTTGAAGTCTTCTGGCATATTCCTCGCAGGGGGTTCTCCATCGTCCCGGGCTGCTCCACAGATGGGATTTTCATCAGTGAGCTGGTGAGGGCTCTTCTTCAACAGCCTTTGCCGAACTCCCTTCAGCAGTTGCGTAGCGTCTCCCACAGAAAAGTACCCGACATCTTGATTCAGGGCAGCCAGAGCAAGGATCTGTAGCGGGAGAGGACTGGCCTTGTGCTCCGATGATGCGACGGCTCCATGGGCTGGTGCATCCGGGTCGGTCTTCTCCATGTCTTTTCCAGATACTTCATTCTGGGCACAGTGCCCCTTTCTTCCTCTTAAGCGGAGTCCACACTTTACTGGAATGAACACCAGCAACACAGTGCACACGAGGATCTCCCAGCCAAACCCAGAGTCTCGTGGCCCATGTGGCCAACGTTCGATTATCGGCAACCCAGAAGCCCACAGCTGTTCCCGGAGAGCCCACAGCGGCTCCAGAACTGTGTGGGGAGACATTGTAATGGCCACCAGCTGGCTCCAGAGAGCCTGGGGGCTTTGTCTCTGATCACCAGTGTCCTCTCGGCCACTAGAAACTGCTTGGAACCCCTACGAGGGTTCCGTCTCCAATGCAAACCAGTGCCTGGCAACAGGAGGTGAAGGGAGTAGGGGTGGGGGAGGTGCACCCGAGACTCCAACGCAAATCAGTGCCTGGCAACAGGAGCTAACAGTCCTTGGGCAGCGGAGGAGAATCTCTATATTGTGGACCTGAAAAAAATGCAACCCTATGTAGCATTGTCTTGGAATTAAACTTTGACACTTATAAAAAAAATGAAAAATGAAACTAGATATCAAAGGGAGAAAGATAACAAAATCTAAACACGTAGAAAGTAACTTTCTAGATTATCGGAGACAAAAGATAAAATTTCAGTGCACTGACCCGAAGGAAAATAAAACTACAACGTATTAAAATTGATGGGACACAGCTAAATCAACAGAGAGCTCCATTTTTAGCACTCAATGCATACATTAGAAAGGAGGAGGAGCATCTGGGTGGCTCAGTCAGTTAGTCCAACTCTTGATTTTGACTCGGGTCATGGTCAACCTTGGGATAGTGAGGCTGAACCTGCATTGTGCTGGTGCTGGGCATGGTGGCTGCTTAATCATCTCTCTCTCTTTCTGCACCGCTTCCGTTTCTCTGTCTCTGTCTCTGTCTCTGTCTCTGTCTCTGTCTCTGTGTCTATCTCTCTCTCTCTCTCTCAAAAGGAAAGGAGTCTCAAAACTATAATCTTTCTATTTTAGAACCTAGAAAAAGAGGAGAAACTAAAACTAAAGAAGAAAACCAGAAGAATCCTTCTACCCCATTTCAAGATATTCGTCTACAGTAATCAAAAGTGCGTGGTGTTGGTGAAGAGGTAGACCAATGGAACAGAATAAAGATGGATAAGTGGAACAGAATCAGGGACCCAGAAAGAGAACTACACCCATATGTCGAATGGGGCCTTGACAAAGGTAAAAAGCCGTTCAGTGGAGGAGTGACAGCGTTTTGAATAAATGGTGCTAGAGCAAGTGGACATGCATAGGCAAAGAAGAAGGAGAAGCAGAAGAGGGAGCGGGAGAGGGGAGGAGGAGGTGGAGGACGAGGAGGCCGGGGACCACAATCTAAGTATCAAACCCTATACAAAACTTAACTCAGGCTGCCTGGGTGAGGCAGCCTGTGCGGCAGCCAGCTCTTGATTTCGGCTCTTGTCAAGCTCTCAGCGTCCCGGGACAAAGTCAGGCTCCAAGCTCACTGGCGAGGCTGCTTGAGGATGCTCTTTTCCCTTCTCCCTCCAGGCCCCTGCCCGCTCATGCACATGTTCACTCTCCCAAAGGAAAAAAAGAAAAAAAGAGTATTTTAAAAAGTAGCTCAAAATTAATCACTGCCTTACATGGAAAATGATAAATCTTATAGGGAAAATGTGGGGGAAAATTTCCAGAATGGAAAGCTAGGTACAGAATCCTCCAGTCGAACATCAAATTATTTTCCCTAAGGTAAAGTTGATTAATTAGACTTTATCCAACAATCAGAATTGTAAATCTGTGCCATGTGAAAGACCTCCTTAAGAAGACCCAAAAGACAAGCTACCAACTTGGAGGAAATAGGTCCAAATCACATAGCTAATAGAGGACTCCTGTCTGAAGCATGGATACTCAGAATTTGATCCCCAAGTAAGCATGCAATCTAGTTAGCAAAAGGAAATAGAAGGGGGGTGGGGAAAAAGTAAAGGGCCTGCCACCTTTACCAAAGCGTAGACAGATGGAAACCACATAGAAAGTTGCCATTGGGGCAATTCAAATGAAAACTCCAGTGAGCTCTCACTGCACACCTATCACAGTGATTCAAACCAAATGTGCCAGAGAGGGAGAGAGAGACCCCACCACCAAATGCAAGGCAGGATGTGGAATGACTGGATCACTCCCGCATCACAGTTGGGAATGGAAAATGATAGAGCTGACTCTTGAAAACAGTTAAGAGTTTCTTTTCCTTTTCCAAGCCGTGAGTTACATTCCCGTTCACATGCAGTATAATATCAATTTCAGGTGTCCAATAGAGTGGCTCAACCCTTCCACACAGATTCTTTGAGAACTAGACTTGCTACCGCCATAGGAGCAGGTCATGGCACTATGGCATTTATCTTAGAGAAATCAAAACTTAACGTTTGCTCCAAAGCCTGTAGGGGAATGTATCTGTGTCCTTATGAAAGCAGTGGGGCTGCCAAGGGGGTGGAAGGGACTGGAGTGGTTGGATATTGACACTTGACAGGGCTGCTGTAAGTGATAAACTCCTCTTGCTTCTTTGAAGGCCCCTTCCCCTTAATGGTGGTCCTGAGGACGAGGAGAATAGGAATGTCAACGATTTCAATCGCTTTAAACCTGCCAAGCATTAGAACACCATCTCTTCTACACTAGTTCACTCTCGTCTTAATCCTCAGTATCCCAAAGCAGACAGGTGGGGTCTGGTCCAAGAGGGGTTGCAGGCAGTGTCCCTTCCACAGGCCATCTCCCCTCTTGCCCAGAAGCCCAATGACCAGGTCCCAGGCTTTCAACTCATCTAATTTCTGTGCCTTCTCTAGGGACACCAGGGAACTTCTGGGCTCTTTTTCTGGCTTCAAGGAGGCTCTGCGACGCTGGGTCTAGTGCTCTCAGCCAACTTGGACCACACGGCCAGTTGTCTCCTCCTGCATGGGCCACCTATTGGCTCGGGTGGATCAGGTGAGGGCATGTCCTCTCAGAGAGATACATGGAGAACAGAATAGAGGACCTCTTTCTGGCATTGTTTACCCTAATCTCTCAGTGGTTGCTACCATCGCTTGACTTCCCTGGAATTTCAAGCCCAGGAGAGGGGGTTGGGTCAGCAGCCAGAACTGTGGCTTCACCCTTGTGTCTTTTTTGAATGTTTTCCGCAACCCAGAGGGCTTCCGACAACACCAATTGATAACCGCATATGGTTTCCGTGGGCCAGGCATCCAGGTGCATCTAGCCAGGGACCTGTGTCTCAGGATCTCTCACAAGGCTGCAGTCAAGATGTCATGTGGGTCTTCAGTCATCTCCAGGCTTGTTGGCGGGAAATCTGCTTGTGTGCTCTCTCGGGTGGCTCCTAGCAGCCAGAGGTCCTCCATTGCGGTGAGCAAGAAATATTCTTTCCTTGCCACATGGGCCTCTCCATCATACAGCCCACAAGGAGCAGGCGGCTTCCCTCGAAACCAATGGTGAGGGAGCGAGAGCAAGCCCAAGAGGAGACCAGTGTCTTTGTCTACGAGCCTCAGAAGGGACATGCTATCTATCTCTCGGGCCATATTCTGTCCTTTCGAAGTGAGGCAGGAGTTCCTGACTCTAATCCAGTGGTAGAGTATGTAACACAAAACGAGGTGTACCCACGAAGGGAATCGTTGGAGACCCTGAAAGGCTGCCCTCCATGCTTTGCTGGGACTTTACCTCAGCTAGGCATCACCATAATCCTTGCATCCAAACTAGAACGTGACCTATGAGAAAATTTTGTCAAGCCCTTCTGGGATCCTTACAGCAGCTTGCCTAGAAGTTCCTTGCACAAGGGAAGGGTGCCTGTGTGGCTTAGTCAGGTCAACGTCTGACTCTTGATTTTGGCTCAGGGCGTGTTCCCATGGTCTGAGAAATCCAGCCCAGCGTCTGGTTGTGCACTTGAGTCGAAGGCTGTCTAGGAATCTCTCTCTCCCTGCCCCCCCCCCGCTTGCATGTGTGTGTGCCCTCGCTCTTTCTCTCTCTCAGAAATGAAGAAGCAGAAGTCATCGTAGTGGTAGGAGTGGTAGTTATTTTCACATCAGTGGGTAATTAGACAACCTTGGCTAGGAATGGGAGCTCTGAAATTCACTAGCTGTGTGATCTTGGGGCAAGTTTTGTCCCCTCTCTTTACCTCAGTAGTATATGACACACTGGGTTATTGGGACAATTAAGTGATCAGTAAAGGACACTTAAAACCCTTCGTTGCTTGGCATAGAATCCCTTCATACAATCAATTCTCAGTCGCAGTAGGATCAGCAATTTGATCGTTTTATTTTTTTGGTCCTTAACAATGAAAAATGCTCTCTCACATGGCTATAGGGAATAGGTAGCATCAGTTCAAGAATGGGGTGGATCTCCAGTCAAAGGAGCAATGGGTGTGGCTGAAGGGGTAAGGAAGCACAGGAGCTTTTGTGCTCTGGTTGTGAGTGTTGGTGGCTGCTGGGAAAGGGAATCAGACCTGCAGGGGACCCGAGAACTTGGAGTCTGGCCAGTGCACCCTTGCTCCCTTCTTGGGCTTCTGGGCTTTGAGGGGAGCCTGTGGCCCTTGAGGGCATTTGGAGGCTGTGCCCAGAAGAGCAGGAGCAGGAGCTGGAGCTGGAGCAGGAGCAGGAGCAGGAGCAGGAGGCCCCCCGGAGACAGGCTGGACCTTGGGCCCAGAGTTGGCCAGCTTCTGCCTGAGGCAATGGTTTTCTTCCTTGAGCCTTTGGAACTCCCTCTCTGCCCACAGAATAGCCTTCTGGCTCTCCTCACTTCTGTTCTCCACCAGGAGGCGCTCTCGGTCATGCAAGGAGGAGATTCTCTGCCATTCTCGGTGCAGGTCATCGGCCATCTTCTTGTAGAGGCCTAAGTTCCAGTGGGCAGCATCCACCTTCCTGCGCACCTTGGCGAGTTCGTTCTTCACTTGCAGGCAGCGTGCCTTCTCCTCCATCATCTTCCTCTCCAGGTGTTTGAGGTGCTCTTCGCACAGCTTAGGCTCTGCCTCGAGCTTCAGGTGCAGCTTCTGAATCTCCCTTTCCAGGAGGCTGTTTCGCTGGTGAAAAGATACTTGCTCAGCTTGGTGGATTGTTGTGTTTCCTGGGAGCTCTTCATTCCCCTGACGTGCCTTCTTCAGTGCCCTGGATGGCTTTCCTTGATTCAGGGGGCTCCCACGGGGCACGTGATCAGTGGAGGAGGAGCCAGTCTGCACCTGCCTCCTTGAGCCCCCACCTTCCAGATGATCTCAAAGGAGCTCTAGCAGATGCATCACCGTCAGTAGGATCTGGCTGAGGGTGTGGTGTTGGCTCTGGCCCTCAGCGGGGGCCTGCCACGGCACACCTCCGTCAGGAAGCTCTGGCCTGCCTGCCTCCCCTGCCTCTTCCTGCCCTCTCAGTCCACAGCTGCCAATGTCCTGAGACAGAGGGTCTGCACTTCCCCGCAGATCAGGGCTGTCCTTGAAGTCTTCTGGCATATTCCTCGCAGGGGGTTCTCCATCGTCCCGGGCTGCTCCACAGATGGGATTTTCATCAGTGAGCTGGTGAGGGCTCTTCTTCAACAGCCTTTGCCGAACTCCCTTCAGCAGTTGCGTAGCGTCTCCCACAGAAAAGTACCCGACATCTTGATTCAGGGCAGCCAGAGCAAGGATCTGTAGCGGGAGAGGACTGGCCTTGTGCTCCGATGATGCGACGGCTCCATGGGCTGGTGCATCCGGGTCGGTCTTCTCCATGTCTTTTCCAGATACTTCATTCTGGGCACAGTGCCCCTTTCTTCCTCTTAAGCGGAGTCCACACTTTACTGGAATGAACACCAGCAACACAGTGCACACGAGGATCTCCCAGCCAAACCCAGAGTCTCGTGGCCCATGTGGCCAACGTTCGATTATCGGCAACCCAGAAGCCCACAGCTGTTCCCGGAGAGCCCACAGCGGCTCCAGAACTGTGTGGGGAGACATTGTAATGGCCACCAGCTGGCTCCAGAGAGCCTGGGGGCTTTGTCTCTGATCACCAGTGTCCTCTCGGCCACTAGAAACTGCTTGGAACCCCTACGAGGGTTCCGTCTCCAATGCAAACCAGTGCCTGGCAACAGGAGGTGAAGGGAGTAGGGGTGGGGGAGGTGCACCCGAGACTCCAACGCAAATCAGTGCCTGGCAACAGGAGCTAACAGTCCTTGGGCAGCGGAGGAGAATCTCTATATTGTGGACCTGAAAAAAATGCAACCCTATGTAGCATTGTCTTGGAATTAAACTTTGACACTTATAAAAAAAAGTTAAAAATGAAACTAGATATCAAAGGGAGAAAGATAACAAAATCTAAACACGTAGAAAGTAACTTTCTAGATTATCGGAGACAAAAGATAAAATTTCAGTGCACTGACCCGAAGGAAAATAAAACTACAACGTATTAAAATTGATGGGACACAGCTAAATCAACAGAGAGCTCAATTTTTAGCACTCAATGCATACATTAGAAAGGAGGAGGAGCATCTGGGTGGCTCAGTCAGTTAGTCCAACTCTTGATTTTGACTCGGGTCATGGTCAACCTTGGGATAGTGAGGCTGAACCTGCATTGTGCTGGTGCTGGGCATGGTGGCTGCTTAATCAACTCTCTCTCTTTCTGCACCGCTTCCGTTTCTCTGTCTCTGTCTCTGTCTCTGTCTCTGTGTCTATCTCTCTCTCTCTCTCTAAAAAGGAAAGGAGTCTCAAAACTATAATCTTTCTATTTTAGAACCTAGAAAAAGAGGAGAAACTAAAACTAAAGAAGAAAACCAGAAGAATCCTTCTACCCCATTTCAAGATATTCGTCTACAGTAATCAAAAGTGCGTGGTGTTGGTGAAGAGGTAGACCAATGGAACAGAATAAAGATGGATAAGTGGAACAGAATCAGGGACCCAGAAAGAGAACTACACCCATATGTCGAATGGGGCCTTGACAAAGGTAAAAAGCCGTTCAGTGGAGGAGTGACAGCGTTTTGAATAAATGGTGCTAGAGCAAGTGGACATGCATAGGCAAAGAAGAAGGAGAAGCAGAAGATGGAGCGGGAGAGGGGAGGAGGAGGTGGAGGACGAGGAGGCCGGGGACCACAATCTAAGTATCAAACCCTATACAAAACTTAACTCAGGCTGCCTGGGTGAGGCAGCCTGTGCGGCAGCCAGCTCTTGATTTCGGCTCTTGTCAAGCTCTCAGCGTCCCGGGACAAAGTCAGGCTCCAAGCTCACTGGCGAGGCTGCTTGAGGATGCTCTTTTCCCTTCTCCCTCCAGGCCCCTGCCCGCTCATGCACATGTTCACTCTCCCAAAGGAAAAAAAGAAAAAAAGAGTATTTTAAAAAGTAGCTCAAAATTAATCACTGCCTTACATGGAAAATGATAAATCTTATAGGGAAAATGTGGGGGAAAATTTCCAGAATGGAAAGCTAGGTACAGAATCCTCCAGTCGAACATCAAATTATTTTCCCTAAGGTAAAGTTGATTAATTAGACTTTATCCAACAATCAGAATTGTAAATCTGTGCCATGTGAAAGACCTCCTTAAGAAGACCCAAAAGACAAGCTACCAACTTGGAGGAAATAGGTCCAAATCACATAGCTAATAGAGGACTCCTGTCTGAAGCATGGATACTCAGAATTTGATCCCCAAGTAAGCATGCAATCTAGTTAGCAAAAGGAAATAGAAGGGGGGTGGGGAAAAAGTAAAGGGCCTGCCACCTTTACCAAAGCGTAGACAGATGGAAACCACATAGAAAGTTGCCATTGGGGCAATTCAAATGAAAACTCCAGTGAGCTCTCACTGCACACCTATCACAGTGATTCAAACCAAATGTGCCAGAGAGGGAGAGAGAGACCCCACCACCAAATGCAAGGCAGGATGTGGAATGACTGGATCACTCCCGCATCACAGTTGGGAATGGAAAATGATAGAGCTGACTCTTGAAAACAGTTAAGAGTTTCTTTTCCTTTTCCAAGCCGTGAGTTACATTCCCGTTCACATGCAGTATAATATCAATTTCAGGTGTCCAATAGAGTGGCTCAACCCTTCCACACAGATTCTTTGAGAACTAGACTTGCTACCGCCATAGGAGCAGGTCATGGCACTATGGCATTTATCTTAGAGAAATCAAAACTTAACGTTTGCTCCAAAGCCTGTAGGGGAATGTATCTGTGTCCTTATGAAAGCAGTGGGGCTGCCAAGGGGGTGGAAGGGACTGGAGTGGTTGGATATTGACACTTGACAGGGCTGCTGTAAGTGATAAACTTCTCTTGCTTCTTTGAAGGCCGCTTCCCCTTAATGGTGGTCCTGAGGACGAGGAGAATAGGAATGTCAACGATTTCAATCGCTTTAAACCTGCCAAGCATTAGAACACCATCTCTTCTACACTAGTTCACTCTCGTCTTAATCCTCAGTATCCCAAAGCAGACAGGTGGGGTCTGGTCCAAGAGGGATTGCAGGCAGTGTCCCTTCCACAGGCCATCTCCCCTCTTGCCCAGAAGCCCAATGACCAGGTCCTAGGCTTTCAACTCATCTAATTTCTGTGCCTTCTCTAGGGACACCAGGGAACTTCTGGGCTCTTTTTCTGCCTTCAAGGAGGCTCTGCGACGCTGGGTCTAGTGCTCTCAGCCGACTTGGACCACACGGCCAGTTGTCTCCTCCTGCATGGGCCACCTATTGGCTCGGGTGGATCAGGTGAGGGCATGTCCTCTCAGAGAGATACATGGAGAACAGAAGAGAGGACCTCTTTCTGGCATTGTTTACCCTAATCTCTCAGTGGTTGCTACCATCGCTTGACTTCCCTGGAATTTCAAGCCCAGGAGAGGGGGGTGGGTCAGCAGCCAGAACTGTGGCTTCACCCTTGTGTCTTTTTTGAATGTTTTCCGCAACCCAGAGGGCTTCCGACAACACCAATTGATAACCGCATATGGTTTCCGTGGGCCAGGCATCCAGGTGCATCTAGCCAGGGACCTGTGTCTCAGGATCTCTCACAAGGCTGCAGTCAAGATGTCATGTGGGTCTTCAGTCATCTCCAGGCTTGTTGGCGGGAAATCTGCTTGTGTGCTCTCTCGGGTGGCTCCTAGCAGCCAGAGGTCCTCCATTGCGGTGAGCAAGAAATATTCTTTCCTTGCCACATGGGCCTCTCCATCATACAGCCCACAAGGAGCAGGCGGCTTCCCTCGAAACCAATGGTGAGGGAGCGAGAGCAAGCCCAAGAGGAGACCAGTGTCTTTGTCTACGAGCCTCAGAAGGGACATGCTATCTATCTCTCGGGCCATATTCTGTCCTTTCGAAGTGAGGCAGGAGTTCCTGACTCTAATCCAGTGGTAGAGTATGGAACACAAAACGAGGTGTACCCACGAAGGGAATCGTTGGAGACCCTGAAAGGCTGCCCTCCATGCTTTGCTGGGACTTTACCTCAGCTAGGCATCACCATAATCCTTGCATCCAAACTAGAACGTGACCTATGAGAAAATTTTGTCAAGCCCTTCTGGGATCCTTACAGCAGCTTGCCTAGAAGTTCCTTGCACAAGGGAAGGGTGCCTGTGTGGCTTAGTCAGGTCAACGTCTGACTCTTGATTTTGGCTCAGGGCGTGTTCCCATGGTCTGAGAAACCCAGCCCAGCGTCTGGTTGTGCACTTGTGTCGAAGGCTGTCTAGGAATCTCTCTCTCCCTGCCCCTCCCCCGCTTGCATGTGTGTGTGCCCTCGCTCTTTCTCTCTCTCAGAAATGAAGAAGCAGAAGTCATCGTAGTGGTAGGAGTGGTAGTTATTTTCACATCAGTGGGTAATTAGACAACCTTGGCTAGGAATGGGAGCTCTGAAATTCACTAGCTGTGTGATCTTGGGGCAAGTTGTGTCCCCTCTCTGAACCTCAGTAGTATATGACACACTGGGTTATTGGGACAATTAAGTGATCAGTAAAGGACACTTAAAACCCTTCGTTGCTTGGCATAGAATCCCTTCATACAATCAATTCTCAGTCGCAGTAGGATCAGCAATTTGATCGTTTTATTTTTTTGGTCCTTAACAATGAAAAATGCTCTCTCACATGGCTATAGGGAATAGGTAGCATCAGTTCAAGAATGGGGTGGATCTCCAGTCAAAGGAGCAATGGGTGTGGCTGAAGGGGTAAGGAAGCACAGGAGCTTTTGTGCTCTGGTTGTGAGTGTTGGTGGCTGCTGGGAAAGGGAATCAGACCTGCAGGGGACCCGAGAACTTGGAGTCTGGCCAGTGCACCCTTGCTCCCTTCTTGGGCTTCTGGGCTTTGAGGGGAGCCTGTGGCCCTTGAGGGCATTTGGAGGCTGTGCCCAGAAGAGCAGGAGCAGGAGCTGGAGCTGGAGCAGGAGCAGGAGCAGGAGCAGGAGGCCCCCCGGAGACAGGCTGGACCTTGGGCCCAGAGTTGGCCAGCTTCTGCCTGAGGCAATGGTTTTCTTCCTTGAGCCTTTGGAACTCCCTCTCTGCCCACAGAACAGCCTTCTGGCTCTCCTCACTTCTGTTCTCCACCAGGAGGCGCTCTCGGTCATGCAAGGAGGAGATTCTCTGCCATTCTCGGTGCAGGTCATCGGCCATCTTCTTGTAGAGGCCTAAGTTCCAGTGGGCAGCATCCACCTTCCTGCGCACCTTGGCGAGTTCGTTCTTCACTTGCAGGCAGCGTGCCTTCTCCTCCATCATCTTCCTCTCCAGGTGTTTGAGGTGCTCTTCGCACAGCTTAGGCTCTGCCTCGAGCTTCAGGTGCAGCTTCTGAATCTCCCTTTCCAGGAGGCTGTTTCGCTGGTGAAAAGATACTTGCTCAGCTTGGTGGATTGTTGTGTTTCCTGGGAGCTCTTCATTCCCCTGACGTGCCTTCTTCAGTGCCCTGGATGGCTTTCCTTGATTCAGGGGGCTCCCACGGGGCAAGTGATCAGTGGAGGAGGAGCCAGTCTGCACCTGCCTCCTTGAGCCCCCACCTTCCAGATGATCTCAAAGGAGCTCTAGCAGATGCATCACCGTCAGTAGGATCTGGCTGAGGGTGTGGTGTTGGCTCTGGCCCTCAGCGGGGGCCTGCCACGGCACACCTCCGTCAGGAAGCTCTGGCCTGCCTGCCTCCCCTGCCTCTTCCTGCCCTCTCAGTCCACAGCTGCCAATGTCCTGAGACAGAGGGTCTGCACTTCCCCGCAGATCAGGGCTGTCCTTGAAGTCTTCTGGCATATTCCTCGCAGGGGGTTCTCCATCGTCCCGGGCTGCTCCACAGATGGGATTTTCATCAGTGAGCTGGTGAGGGCTCTTCTTCAACAGCCTTTGCCGAACTCCCTTCAGCAGTTGCGTAGCGTCTCCCACAGAAAAGTACCCGACATCTTGATTCAGGGCAGCCAGAGCAAGGATCTGTAGCGGGAGAGGACTGGCCTTGTGCTCCGATGATGCGACGGCTCCATGGGCTGGTGCATCCGGGTCGGTCTTCTCCATGTCTTTTCCAGATACTTCATTCTGGGCACAGTGCCCCTTTCTTCCTCTTAAGCGGAGTCCACACTTTACTGGAATGAACACCAGCAACACAGTGCACACGAGGATCTCCCAGCCAAACCCAGAGTCTCGTGGCCCATGTGGCCAACGTTCGATTATCGGCAACCCAGAAGCCCACAGCTGTTCCCGGAGAGCCCACAGCGGCTCCAGAACTGTGTGGGGAGACATTGTAATGGCCACCAGCTGGCTCCAGAGAGCCTGGGGGCTTTGTCTCTGATCACCAGTGTCCTCTCGGCCACTAGAAACTGCTTGGAACCCCTACGAGGGTTCCGTCTCCAATGCAAACCAGTGCCTGGCAACAGGAGCTGAAGGGAGTAGGGGTGGGGGAGGTGCACCCGAGACTCCAACGCAAATCAGTGCCTGGCAACAGGAGCTAACAGTCGTTGGGCAGCGGAGGAGAATCTCTATATTGTGGACCTGAAAAAAATGCAACCCTATGTAGCATTGTCTTGGAATTAAACTTTGACACTTATAAAAAAAAGTTAAAAATGAAACTAGATATCAAAGGGAGAAAGATAACAAAATCTAAACACGTAGAAAGTAACTTTCTAGATTATCGGAGACAAAAGATAAAATTTCAGTGCACTGACCCGAAGGAAAATAAAACTACAACGTATTAAAATTGATGGGACACAGCTAAATCAACAGAGAGCTCAATTTTTAGCACTCAATGCATACATTAGAAAGGAGGAGGAGCATCTGGGTGGCTCAGTCAGTTAGTCCAACTCTTGATTTTGACTCGGGTCATGGTCAACCTTGGGATAGTGAGGCTGAACCTGCATTGTGCTGGTGCTGGGCATGGTGGCTGCTTAATCATCTCTCTCTCTTTCTGCACCGCTTCCGTTTCTCTGTCTCTGTCTCTGTCTCTGTCTCTGTGTCTATCTCTCTCTCTCTCTCTCAAAAGGAAAGGAGTCTCAAAACTATAATCTTTCTATTTTAGAACCTAGAAAAAGAGGAGAAACTAAAACTAAAGAAGAAAACCAGAAGAATCCTTCTACCCCATTTCAAGATATTCGTCTACAGTAATCAAAAGTGCGTGGTGTTGGTGAAGAGGTAGACCAATGGAACAGAATAAAGATGGATAAGTGGAACAGAATCAGGGACCCAGAAAGAGAACTACACCCATATGTCGAATGGGGCCTTGACAAAGGTAAAAAGCCGTTCAGTGGAGGAGTGACAGCGTTTTGAATAAATGGTGCTAGAGCAAGTGGACATGCATAGGCAAAGAAGAAGGAGAAGCAGAAGAGGGAGCGGGAGAGGGGAGGAGGAGGTGGAGGACGAGGAGGCCGGGGACCACAATCTAAGTATCAAACCCTATACAAAACTTAACTCAGGCTGCCTGGGTGAGGCAGCCTGTGCGGCAGCCAGCTCTTGATTTCGGCTCTTGTCAAGCTCTCAGCGTCCCGGGACAAAGTCAGGCTCCAAGCTCACTGGCGAGGCTGCTTGAGGATGCTCTTTTCCCTTCTCCCTCCAGGCCCCTGCCCGCTCATGCACATGTTCACTCTCCCAAAGGAAAAAAAGAAAAAAAGAGTATTTTAAAAAGTAGCTCAAAATTAATCACTGCCTTACATGGAAAATGATAAATCTTATAGGGAAAATGTGGGGAAAAATTTCCAGAATGGAAAGCTAGGTAAAGAATCCTCCAGTCGAACATCAAATTATTTTCCCTAAGGTAAAGTTGATTAATTAGACTTTATCCAACAATCAGAATTGTAAATCTGTGCCGTGTGAAAGACCTCCTTAAGAAGACCCAAAAGACAAGCTACCAACTTGGAGGAAATAGGTCCAAATCACATAGCTAATAGAGGACTCCTGTCTGAAGCATGGATACTCAGAATTTGATCCCCAAGTAAGCATGCAATCTAGTTAGCAAAAGGAAATAGAAGGGGGGTGGGGAAAAAGTAAAGGGCCTGCCACCTTTACCAAAGCGTAGACAGATGGAAACCACATAGAAAGTTGCCATTGGGGCAATTCAAATGAAAACTCCAGTGAGCTCTCACTGCACACCTATCACAGTGATTCAAACCAAATGTGCCAGAGAGGGAGAGAGAGACCCCACCACCAAATGCAAGGCAGGATGTGGAATGACTGGATCACTCCCGCATCACAGTTGGGAATGGAAAATGATAGAGCTGACTCTTGAAAACAGTTAAGAGTTTCTTTTCCTTTTCCAAGCCGTGAGTTACATTCCCGTTCACATGCAGTATAATATCAATTTCAGGTGTCCAATAGAGTGGCTCAACCCTTCCACACAGATTCTTTGAGAACTAGACTTGCTACCGCCATAGGAGCAGGTCATGGCACTATGGCATTTATCTTAGAGAAATCAAAACTTAACGTTTGCTCCAAAGCCTGTAGGGGAATGTATCTGTGTCCTTATGAAAGCAGTGGGGCTGCCAAGGGGGTGGAAGGGACTGGAGTGGTTGGATATTGACACTTGACAGGGCTGCTGTAAGTGATAAACTCCTCTTGCTTCTTTGAAGGCCCCTTCCCCTTAATGGTGGTCCTGAGGACGAGGAGAATAGGAATGTCAACGATTTCAATCGCTTTAAACCTGCCAAGCATTAGAACACCATCTCTTCTACACTAGTTCACTCTCGTCTTAATCCTCAGTATCCCAAAGCAGACAGGTGGGGTCTGGTCCAAGAGGGGTTGCAGGCAGTGTCCCTTCCACAGGCCATCTCCCCTCTTGCCCAGAAGCCCAATGACCAGGTCCTAGGCTTTCAACTCATCTAATTTCTGTGCCTTCTCTAGGGACACCAGGGAACTTCTGGGCTCTTTTTCTGCCTTCAAGGAGGCTCTGCGACGCTGGGTCTAGTGCTCTCAGCCGACTTGGACCACACGGCCAGTTGTCTCCTCCTGCATGGGCCACCTATTGGCTCGGGTGGATCAGGTGAGGGCATGTCCTCTCAGAGAGATACATGGAGAACAGAAGAGAGGACCTCTTTCTGGCATTGTTTACCCTAATCTCTCAGTGGTTGCTACCATCGCTTGACTTCCCTGGAATTTCAAGCCCAGGAGAGGGGGGTGGGTCAGCAGCCAGAACTGTGGCTTCACCCTTGTGTCTTTTTTGAATGTTTTCCGCAACCCAGAGGGCTTCCGACAACACCAATTGATAACCGCATATGGTTTCCGTGGGCCAGGCATCCAGGTGCATCTAGCCAGGGACCTGTGTCTCAGGATCTCTCACAAGGCTGCAGTCAAGATGTCATGTGGGTCTTCAGTCATCTCCAGGCTTGTTGGCGGGAAATCTGCTTGTGTGCTCACTCGGGTGGCTCCTAGCAGCCAGAGGTCCTCCATTGCGGTGAGCAAGAAATATTCTTTCCTTGCCACATGGGCCTCTCCATCATACAGCCCACAAGGAGCAGGCGGCTTCCCTCGAAACCAATGGTGAGGGAGCGAGAGCAAGCCCAAGAGGAGACCAGTGTCTTTGTCTACGAGCCTCAGAAGGGACATGCTATCTATCTCTCGGGCCATATTCTGTCCTTTCGAAGTGAGGCAGGAGTTCCTGACTCTAATCCAGTGGTAGAGTATGGAACACAAAACGAGGTGTACCCACGAAGGGAATCGTTGGAGACCCTGAAAGGCTGCCCTCCATGCTTTGCTGGGACTTTACCTCAGCTAGGCATCACCATAATCCTTGCATCCAAACTAGAACGTGACCTATGAGAAAATTTTGTCAAGCCCTTCTGGGATCCTTACAGCAGCTTGCCTAGAAGTTCCTTGCACAAGGGAAGGGTGCCTGTGTGGCTTAGTCAGGTCAACGTCTGACTCTTGATTTTGGCTCAGGGCGTGTTCCCATGGTCTGAGAAATCCAGCCCAGCGTCTGGTTGTGCACTTGAGTCGAAGGCTGTCTAGGAATCTCTCTCTCCCTGCCCCTCCCCCGCTTGCATGTGTGTGTGCCCTCGCTCTTTCTCTCTCTCAGAAATGAAGAAGCAGAAGTCATCGTAGTGGTAGGAGTGGTAGTTATTTTCACATCAGTGGGTAATTAGACAACCTTGGCTAGGAATGGGAGCTCTGAAATTCACTAGCTGTGTGATCTTGGGGCAAGTTTTGTCCCCTCTCTTTACCTCAGTAGTATATGACACACTGGGTTATTGGGACAATTAAGTGATCAGTAAAGGACACTTAAAACCCTTCGTTGCTTGGCATAGAATCCCTTCATACAATCAATTCTCAGTCGCAATAGGATCAGCAATTTGATCGTTTTATTTTTTTGGTCCTTAACAATGAAAAATGCTCTCTCACATGGCTATAGGGAATAGGTAGCATCAGTTCAAGAATGGGGTGGATCTCCAGTCAAAGGAGCAATGGGTGTGGCTGAAGGGGTAAGGAAGCACAGGAGCTTTTGTGCTCTGGTTGTGAGTGTTGGTGGCTGCTGGGAAAGGGAATCAGACCTGCAGGGGACCCGAGAACTTGGAGTCTGGCCAGTGCACCCTTGCTCCCTTCTTGGGCTTCTGGGCTTTGAGGGGAGCCTGTGGCCCTTGAGGGCATTTGGAGGCTGTGCCCAGAAGAGCAGGAGCAGGAGCTGGAGCTGGAGCAGGAGCAGGAGCAGGAGCAGGAGGCCCCCCGGAGACAGGCTGGACCTTGGGCCCAGAGTTGGCCAGCTTCTGCCTGAGGCAATGGTTTTCTTCCTTGAGCCTTTGGAACTCCCTCTCTGCCCACAGAACAGCCTTCTGGCTCTCCTCACTTCTGTTCTCCACCAGGAGGCGCTCTCGGTCATGCAAGGAGGAGATTCTCTGCCATTCTTGGTGCAGGTCGTCGGCCATCTTCTTGTAGAGGCCTAAGTTCCAGTGGGCAGCATCCACCTTCCTGCGCACCTTGGCGAGTTCGTTCTTCACTTGCAGGCAGCGTGCCTTCTCCTCCATCATCTTCCTCTCCAGGTGTTTGAGGTGCTCTTCGCACAGCTTAGGCTCTGCCTCGAGCTTCAGGTGCAGCTTCTGAATCTCCCTTTCCAGGAGGCTGTTTCGCTGGTGAAAAGATACTTGCTCAGCTTGGTGGATTGTTGTGTTTCCTGGGAGCTCTTCATTCCCCTGACGTGCCTTCTTCAGTGCCCTGGATGGCTTTCCTTGATTCAGGGGGCTCCCACGGGGCACGTGATCAGTGGAGGAGGAGCCAGTCTGCACCTGCCTCCTTGAGCCCCCACCTTCCAGATGATCTCAAAGGAGCTCTAGCAGATGCATCACCGTCAGTAGGATCTGGCTGAGGGTGTGGTGTTGGCTCTGGCCCTCAGCGGGGGCCTGCCACGGCACACCTCCGTCAGGAAGCTCTGGCCTGCCTGCCTCCCCTGCCTCTTCCTGCCCTCTCAGTCCATAGCTGCCAATGTCCTGAGACAGTGGGTCTGCACTTCCCCGCAGATCAGGGCTGTCCTTGAAGTCTTCTGGCATATTCCTCGCAGGGGGTTCTCCATCGTCCTGGGCTGCTCCACAGATGGGATTTTCATCAGTGAGCTGGTGAGGGCTCTTCTTCAACAGCCTTTGCCGAACTCCCTTCAGCAGTTGCGTAGCGTCTCCCACAGAAAAGTACCCGACATCTTGATTCAGGGCAGCCAGAGCAAGGATCTGTAGCGGGAGAGGACTGGCCTTGTGCTCCGATGATGCGACGGCTCCATGGGCTGGTGCATCCGGGTCGGTCTTCTCCATGTCTTTTCCAGATACTTCATTCTGGGCACAGTGCCCCTTTCTTCCTCTTAAGCGGAGTCCACACTTTACTGGAATGAACACCAGCAACACAGTGCACACGAGGATCTCCCAGCCAAACCCAGAGTCTCGTGGCCCATGTGGCCAACGTTCGATTATCGGCAACCCAGAAGCCCACAGCTGTTCCCGGAGAGCCCACAGCGGCTCCAGAACTGTGTGGGGAGACATTGTAATGGCCACCAGCTGGCTCCAGAGAGCCTGGGGGCTTTGTCTCTGATCACCAGTGTCCTCTCGGCCACTAGAAACTGCTTGGAACCCCTACGAGGGTTCCGTCTCCAATGCAAACCAGTGCCTGGCAACAGGAGGTGAAGGGAGTAGGGGTGGGGGAGGTGCACCCGAGACTCCAACGCAAATCAGTGCCTGGCAACAGGAGCTAACAGTCCTTGGGCAGCGGAGGAGAATCTCTATATTGTGGACCTGAAAAAAATGCAACCCTATGTAGCATTGTCTTGGAATTAAACTTTGACACTTATAAAAAAAAGTTAAAAATGAAACTAGATATCAAAGGGAGAAAGATAACAAAATCTAAACACGTAGAAAGTAACTTTCTAGATTATCGGAGACAAAAGATAAAATTTCAGTGCACTGACCCGAAGGAAAATAAAACTACAACGTATTAAAATTGATGGGACACAGCTAAATCAACAGAGAGCTCAATTTTTAGCACTCAATGCATACATTAGAAAGGAGGAGGAGCATCTGGGTGGCTCAGTCAGTTAGTCCAACTCTTGATTTTGACTCGGGTCATGGTCAACCTTGGGATAGTGAGGCTGAACCTGCATTGTGCTGGTGCTGGGCATGGTGGCTGCTTAATCATCTCTCTCTCTTTCTGCACCGCTTCCGTTTCTCTGTCTCTGTCTCTGTCTCTGTCTCTGTCTCTGTGTCTATCTCTCTCTCTCTCTCTCAAAAGGAAAGGAGTCTCAAAACTATAATCTTTCTATTTTAGAACCTAGAAAAAGAGGAGAAACTAAAACTAAAGAAGAAAACCAGAAGAATCCTTCTACCCCATTTCAAGATATTCGTCTACAGTAATCAAAAGTGCGTGGTGTTGGTGAAGAGGTAGACCAATGGAACAGAATAAAGATGGATAAGTGGAACAGAATCAGGGACCCAGAAAGAGAACTACACCCATATGTCGAATGGGGCCTTGACAAAGGTAAAAAGCCGTTCAGTGGAGGAGTGACAGCGTTTTGAATAAATGGTGCTAGAGCAAGTGGACATGCATAGACAAAGAAGAAGGAGAAGCAGAAGAGGGAGCGGGAGAGGGGAGGAGGAGGTGGAGGACGAGGAGGCCGGGGACCACAATCTAAGTATCAAACCCTATACAAAACTTAACTCAGGCTGCCTGGGTGAGGCAGCCTGTGCGGCAGCCAGCTCTTGATTTCGGCTCTTGTCAAGCTCTCAGCGTCCCGGGACAAAGTCAGGCTCCAAGCTCACTGGCGAGGCTGCTTGAGGATGCTCTTTTCCCTTCTCCCTCCAGGCCCCTGCCCGCTCATGCACATGTTCACTCTCCCAAAGGAAAAAAAGAAAAAAAGAGTATTTTAAAAAGTAGCTCAAAATTAATCACTGCCTTACATGGAAAATGATAAATCTTATAGGGAAAATGTGGGGGAAAATTTCCAGAATGGAAAGCTAGGTACAGAATCCTCCAGTCGAACATCAAATTATTTTCCCTAAGGTAAAGTTGATTAATTAGACTTTATCCAACAATCAGAATTGTAAATCTGTGCCATGTGAAAGACCTCCTTAAGAAGACCCAAAAGACAAGCTACCAACTTGGAGGAAATAGGTCCAAATCACATAGCTAATAGAGGACTCCTGTCTGAAGCATGGAAACTCAGAATTTGATCCCCAAGTAAGCATGCAATCTAGTTAGCAAAAGGAAATAGAAGGGGGGTGGGGAAAAAGTAAAGGGCCTGCCACCTTTACCAAAGCGTAGACAGATGGAAACCACATAGAAAGTTGCCATTGGGGCAATTCAAATGAAAACTCCAGTGAGCTCTCACTGCACACCTATCACAGTGATTCAAACCAAATGCGCCAGAGAGGGAGAGAGAGACCCCACCACCAAATGCAAGGCAGGATGTGGAATGACTGGATCACTCCCGCATCACAGTTGGGAATGGAAAATGATAGAGCTGACTCTTGAAAACAGTTAAGAGTTTCTTTTCCTTTTCCAAGCCGTGAGTTACATTCCCGTTCACATGCAGTATAATATCAATTTCAGGTGTCCAATAGAGTGGCTCAACCCTTCCACACAGATTCTTTGAGAACTAGACTTGCTACCGCCATAGGAGCAGGTCATGGCACTATGGCATTTATCTTAGAGAAATCAAAACTTAACGTTTGCTCCAAAGCCTGTAGGGGAATGTATCTGTGTCCTTATGAAAGCAGTGGGGCTGCCAAGGGGGTGGAAGGGACTGGAGTGGTTGGATATTGACACTTGACAGGGCTGCTGTAAGTGATAAACTTCTCTTGCTTCTTTGAAGGCCCCTTCCCCTTAATGGTGGTCCTGAGGACGAGGAGAATAGGAATGTCAACGATTTCAATCGCTTTCAACCTGCCAAGCATTAGAACACCATCTCTTCTACACTAGTTCACTCTCGTCTTAATCCTCAGTATCCCAAAGCAGACAGGTGGGGTCTGGTCCAAGAGGGGTTGCAGGCAGTGTCCCTTCCACAGGCCATCTCCCCTCTTGCCCAGAAGCCCAATGACCAGGTCCTAGGCTTTCAACTCATCTAATTTCTGTGCCTTCTCTAGGGACACCAGGGAACTTCTGGGCTCTTTTTCTGCCTTCAAGGAGGCTCTGCGACGCTGGGTCTAGTGCTCTCAGCCGACTTGGACCACACGGCCAGTTGTCTCCTCCTGCATGGGCCACCTATTGGCTCGGGTGGATCAGGTGAGGGCATGTCCTCTCAGAGAGATACATGGAGAACAGAAGAGAGGACCTCTTTCTGGCATTGTTTACCCTAATCTCTCAGTGGTTGCTACCATCGCTTGACTTCCCTGGAATTTCAAGCCCAGGAGAGGGGGTTGGGTCAGCAGCCAGAACTGTGGCTTCACCCTTGTGTCTTTTTTGAATGGTTTCCGCAACCCAGAGGGCTTCCGACAACACCAATTGATAACCGCATATGGTTTCCGTGGGCCAGGCATCCAGGTGCATCTAGCCAGGGACCTGTGTCTCAGGATCTCTCACAAGGCTGCAGTCAAGATGTCATGTGGGTCTTCAGTCATCTCCAGGCTTGTTGGCGGGAAATCTGCTTGTGTGCTCACTCGGGTGGCTCCTAGCAGCCAGAGGTCCTCCATTGCAGTGAGCAAGAAATATTCATTCCTTGCCACATGGGCCTCTCCATCATACAGCCTACAAGGAGCAGGCGGCTTCCCTCGAAACCAATGGTGAGGGAGCGAGAGCAAGCCCAAGAGGAGACCAGTGTCTTTGTCTACAAGCCTCAGAAGGGACATGCTATCTATCTCTCGGGCCATATTCTGTCCTTTCGAAGTGAGGCAGGAGTTCCTGACTCTAATCCAGTGGTAGAGTATGGAACACAAAACGAGGTGTACCCACGAAGGGAATCGTTGGAGACCCTGAAAGGCTGCCCTCCATGCTTTGCTGGGACTTTACCTCAGCTAGGCATCACCATAATCCTTGCATCCAAACTAGAACGTGACCTATGAGAAAATATTTTCAAGCCCTTCTGGGATCCTTACAGCAGCTTGCCTAGAAGTTCCTTGCACAAGGGAAGGGTGCCTGTGTGGCTTAGTCAGGTCAACGTCTGACTCTTGATTTCGGCTCAGGGCGTGGTCCCATGGTCTGTAAAATCCAGCCCAGCGTCTGGTTGTGCACTTGAGTCGAAGGCTGTCTAGGAATCTCTGTCTCCCTGCCCCTCCCCCGCTTGCATGTGTGTGTGCCCTCACTCTTTCTCTCTCTCAGAAATGAAGAAGTAGAAGTCATCGTAGTGGTAGGAGTGGTAGTTATTTTCACATCAGTGGGTAATTAGACAACCTTGGCTTGGAATGGGAGCTCTGAAATTCACTAGCTGTGTGATCTTGGGGTAAGTTGTGTCCCCTCTCTGAACCTCAGTAGTATATGACACACTGGGTTATTGGGACAATTAAGTGATCAGTAAAGGACACTTAAAACCCTTCGTTGCTTGGCATAGAATCCCTTCATACAATCAATTCTCAGTCGCAGTAGGATCAGCAATTTGATCGTTTTATTTTTTTGGTCCTTAACAATGAAAAATGCTCTCTCACATGGCTATAGGGAATGGGTAGCATCAGTTCAAGAATGGGGTGGATCTCCAGTCAAAGGAGCAATGGGTGTGGCTGAAGGGGTAAGGAAGCACAGGAGCTTTTGTGCTCTGGTTGTGAGTGTTGGTGGCTGCTGGGAAAGGGAATCAGACCTGCAGGGGACCCGAGAACTTGGAGTCTGGCCAGTGCACCCTTGCTCCCTTCTTGGGCTTCTGGGCTTTGAGGGGAGCCTGTGGCCCTTGAGGGCATTTGGAGGCTGTGCCCAGAAGAGCAGGAGCAGGAGTAGGAGCTGGAGCTGGAGCAGGAGCAGGAGCAGGAGCAGGAGGCCCCCCGGAGACAGGCTGGACCTTGGGCCCAGAGTTGGCCAGCTTCTGCCTGAGGCAATGGTTTTCTTCCTTGAGCCTTTGGAACTCCCTCTCTGCCCACAGAACAGCCTTCTGGCTCTCCTCACTTCTGTTCTCCACCAGGAGGCGCTCTCGGTCATGCAAGGAGGAGATTCTCTGCCATTCTCGGTGCAGGTCGTCGGCCATCTTCTTGTAGAGGCCTAAGTTCCAGTGGGCAGCATCCACCTTCCTGCGCACCTTGGCGAGATCGTTCTTCACTTGCAGGCAGCGTGCCTTCTCCTCCATCATCTTCCTCTCCAGGTGTTTGAGGTGCTCTTCGCACAGCTTAGGCTCTGCCTCGAGCTTCAGGTGCAGCTTCTGAATCTCCCTTTCCAGGAGGCTGTTTCGCTGGTGAAAAGATACTTGCTCAGCTTGGTGGATTGTTGTGTTTCCTGGGAGCTCTTCATTCCCCTGACGTGCCTTCTTCAGTGTCCTGGATGGCTTTCCTTGATTCAGGGGGCTCCCACGGGGCACGTGATCAGTGGAGAAGGAGCCAGTCTGCACCTGCCTCCTTGAGCCCCCACCTTCCAGATGATCTCGAAGGAGCTCTAGCAGATGCATCACCGTCAGTAGGATCTGGCTGAGGGTGTGGTGTTGGCTCTGGCCCTCAGCGGGGGCCTGCCATGGCACACCTCCGTCAGGAAGCTCTGGCCTGCCTGCCTCCCCTGCCTCTTCCTGCCCTCTCAGTCCACAGCTGCCAATGTCCTGAGACAGAGGGTCTGCACTTCCCCGCAGATCAGGGCTGTCCTTGAAGTCTTCTGGCATATTCCTCGCAGGGGGTTCTCCATCGTCCCGGGCTGCTCCACAGATGGGATTTTCATCGGTGAGCTGGTGAGGGCTCTTCTTCAACAGCCTTTGCCGAACTCCCTTCAGCAGTTGCGTAGCGTCTCCCACAGAAAAGTACCCGACATCTTGATTCAGGGCAGCCAGAGCAAGGATCTGTAGCGGGAGAGGACTGGCCTCGTGCTCCGATGATGCGACGGCTCCATGGGCTGGTGCATCCGGGTCGGTCTTCTCCATGTCTTTTCCAGATACTTCATTCTGGGCACAGTGCCCCTTTCTTCCTCTTAAGCGGAGTCCACACTTTACTGGAATGAACACCAGCAACACAGTGCACACGAGGATCTCCCAGCCAAACCCAGAGTCTCGTGGCCCATGTGGCCAACGTTCGATTATCGGCAACCCAGAAGCCCACAGCTGTTCCCGGAGAGCCCACAGCGGCTCCAGAACTGTGTGGGGAGACATTGTAATGGCCACCAGCTGGCTCCAGAGAGCCTGGGGGCTTTGTCTCTGATCACCAGTGTCCTCTCGGCCACTAGAAACTGCTTGGAACCCCTACGAGGGTTCCGTCTCCAATGCAAACCAGTGCCTGGCAACAGGAGCTGAAGGGAGTAGGGGTGGGGGAGGTGCACCCGAGACTCCAACGCAAATCAGTGCCTGGCAACAGGAGCTAACAGTCGTTGGGCAGCGGAGGAGAATCTCTATATTGTGGACCTGAAAAAAATGCAACCCTATGTAGCATTGTCTTGGAATTAAACTTTGACACTTATAAAAAAAAGTGAAAAATGAAACTAGATATCAAAGGGAGAAAGATAACAAAATCTAAACACGTAGAAAGTAACTTTCTAGATTATCGGAGACAAAAGATAAAATTTCAGTGCACTGACCCGAAGGAAAATAAAACTACAACGTATTAAAATTGATGGGACACAGCTAAATCAACAGAGAGCTCAATTTTTAGCACTCAATGCATACATTAGAAAGGAGGAGGAGCATCTGGGTGGGTCAGTCAGTTAGTCCAACTCTTGATTTTGACTCGGGTCATGGTCAACCTTGGGATAGTGAGGCTGAACCTGCATTGTGCTGGTGCTGGGCATGGTGGCTGCTTAATCATCTCTCTCTCTTTCTGCACCGCTTCCGTTTCTCTGTCTCTGTCTCTGTCTCTGTGTCTGTGTCTGTCTCTCTCTCTCTCTCTAAAAAGAAAAGGAGTCTCAAAACTATAATCTTTCTATTTTAGGACCTAGAAAAAGAGGAGAAACTAAAACTAAAGAAGAAAACCAGAAGAATCCTTCTACCCCATTTCAAGATATTCGTCTACAGTAATCAAAAGTGCGTGGTGTTGGTGAAGAGCTAGACCAATGGAACAGAATAAAGATGGATAAGTGGAACAGAATCAGGGACCCAGAAAGAGAACTACACCCATATGTCGAATGGGGCCTTGACAAAGGTAAAAAGCCGTTCAGTGGAGGAGTGACAGCATTTTGAATAAATGGTGCTAGAGCAAGTGGACATGCATAGGCAAAGAAGAAGGAGAAGCAGAAGAGGGAGCGGGAGAGGGGAGGAGGAGGTGGAGGACGAGGAGGCCGGGGACCACAATCTAAGTATCAAACCCTATACAAAACTTAACTCAGGCTGCCTGGGTGAGGCAGCCTGTGCGGCAGCCAGCTCTTGATTTTGGCTCTTGTCAAGCTCTCAGCGTCCCGGGACAAAGTCAGGCTCCAAGCTCACTGGCGAGGCTGCTTGAGGATGCTCTTTTCCCTTCTCCCTCCAGGCCCCTGCCCGCTCATGCACATGTTCACTCTCCCAAAGGAAAAAAAGAAAAAAAGAGTATTTTAAAAAGTAGCTCAAAATTAATCACTGCCTTACATGGAAAATGATAAATCTTATAGGGAAAATGTGGGGAAAAATTTCCAGAATGGAAAGCTAGGTACAGAATCCTCCAGTCGAACATCAAATTATTTTCCCTAAGGTAAAGTTGATTAATTAGACTTTATCCAACAATCAGAATTGTAAATCTGTGCCGTGTGAAAGACCTCCTTAAGAAGACCCAAAAGACAAGCTACCAACTTGGAGGAAATAGGTCCAAATCACATAGCTAATAGAGGACTCCTGTCTGAAGCATGGAAACTCAGAATTTGATCCCCAAGTAAGCATGCAATCTAGTTAGCAAAAGGAAATAGAAGGGGGGTGGGGAAAAAGTAAAGGGCCTGCCACCTTTACCAAAGCGTAGACAGATGGAAACCACATAGAAAGTTGCCATTGGGGCAATTCAAATGAAAACTCCAGTGAGCTCTCACTGCACACCTATCACAGTGATTCAAACCAAATGCGCCAGAGAGGGAGAGAGAGACCCCACCACCAAATGCAAGGCAGGATGTGGAATGACTGGATCACTCCCGCATCACAGTTGGGAATGGAAAATGATAGAGCTGACTCTTGAAAACAGTTAAGAGTTTCTTTTCCTTTTCCAAGCCGTGAGTTACATTCCCGTTCACATGCAGTATAATATCAATTTCAGGTGTCCAATAGAGTGGCTCAACCCTTCCACACAGATTCTTTGAGAACTAGACTTGCTACCGCCATAGGAGCAGGTCATGGCACTATGGCATTTATCTTAGAGAAATCAAAACTTAACGTTTGCTCCAAAGCCTGTAGGGGAATGTATCTGTGTCCTTATGAAAGCAGTGGGGCTGCCAAGGGGGTGGAAGGGACTGGAGTGGTTGGATATTGACACTTGACAGGGCTGCTGTAAGTGATAAACTCCTCTTGCTTCTTTGAAGGCCCCTTCCCCTTAATGGTGGTCCTGAGGACGAGGAGAATAGGAATGTCAACGATTTCAATCGCTTTCAACCTGCCAAGCATTAGAACACCATCTCTTCTACACTAGTTCACTCTCGTCTTAATCCTCAGTATCCCAAAGCAGACAGGTGGGGTCTGGTCCAAGAGGGGTTGCAGGCAGTGTCCCTTCCACAGGCCATCTCCCCTCTTGCCCAGAAGCCCAATGACCAGGTCCTAGGCTTTCAACTCATCTAATTTCTGTGCCTTCTCTAGGGACACCAGGGAACTTCTGGGCTCTTTTTCTGCCTTCAAGGAGGCTCTGCGACGCTGGGTCTAGTGCTCTCAGCCGACTTGGACCACACGGCCAGTTGTCTCCTCCTGCATGGGCCACCTATTGGCTCGGGTGGATCAGGTGAGGGCATGTCCTCTCAGAGAGATACATGGAGAACAGAAGAGAGGACCTCTTTCTGGCATTGTTTACCCTAATCTCTCAGTGGTTGCTACCATCGCTTGACTTCCCTGGAATTTCAAGCCCAGGAGAGGGGGTTGGGTCAGCAGCCAGAACTGTGGCTTCACCCTTGTGTCTTTTTTGAATGGTTTCCGCAACCCAGAGGGCTTCCGACAACACCAATTGATAACCGCATATGGTTTCCGTGGGCCAGGCATCCAGGTGCATCTAGCCAGGGACCTGTGTCTCAGGATCTCTCACAAGGCCTTCAGTCAAGATGTCATGTGGGTCTTCAGTCATCTCCAGGCTTGTTGGCGGGAAATCTGCTTGTGTGCTCACTCGGGTGGCTCCTAGCAGCCAGAGGTCCTCCATTGCGGTGAGCAAGAAATATTCATTCCTTGCCACATGGGCCTCTCCAACATACAGCCCACAAGGAGCAGGCGGCTTCCCTCGAAACCAATGGTGAGGGAGCGAGAGCAAGCCCAAGAGGAGACCAGTGTCTTTGTCTACGAGCCTCAGAAGGGACATGCTATCTATCTCTCGGGCCATATTCTGTCCTTTCGAAGTGAGGCAGGAGTTCCTGACTCTAATCCAGTGGTAGAGTATGGAACACAAAACGAGGTGTACCCACGAAGGGAATCGTTGGAGACCCTGAAAGGCTGCCCTCCATGCTTTGCTGGGACTTTACCTCAGCTAGGCATCACCATAATCCTTGCATCCAAACTAGAACGTGACCTATGAGAAAATTTTGTCAAGCCCTTCTGGGATCCTTACAGCAGCTTGCCTAGAAGTTCCTTGCACAAGGGAAGGGTGCCTGTGTGGCTTAGTCAGGTCAACGTCTGACTCTTTATTTCGGCTCAGGGCGTGGTCCCATGGTCTGTGAAATCCAGCCCAGCGTCTGGTTGTGCACTTGAGTCGAAGGCTGTCTAGGAGTCTCTGTCTCCCTGCCCCTCCCCCGCTTGCATGTGTGTGTGCCCTCGCTCTTTCTCTCTCTCAGAAATGAAGAAGCAGAAGTCATTGTAGTGGTAGGAGTGGTAGTTATTTTCACATCAGTGGGTAATTAGACAACCTTGGCTTGGAATGGGAGCTCTGAAATTCACTAGCTGTGTGATCTTGGGGCAAGTTGTGTCCCCTCTCTGAACCTCAGTAGTATATGACACACTGGGTTATTGGGACAATTAAGTGATCAGTAAAGGACACTTAAAACCCTTCGTTGCTTGGCATAGAATCCCTTCATACAATCAATTCTCAGTCGCAGTAGGATCAGCAATTTGATCGTTTTATTTTTTTGGTCCTTAACAATGAAAAATGCTCTCTCACATGGCTATAGGGAATAGGTAGCATCAGTTCAAGAATGGGGTGGATCTCCAGTCAAAGGAGCAATGGGTGTGGCTGAAGGGGTAAGGAAGCACAGGAGCTTTTGTGCTCTGGTTGTGAGTGTTGGTGGCTGCTGGGAAAGGGAATCAGACCTGCAGGGGACCCGAGAACTTGGAGTCTGGCCAGTGCACCCTTGCTCCCTTCTTGGGCTTCTGGGCTTTGAGGGGAGCCTGTGGCCCTTGAGGGCATTTGGAGGCTGTGCCCAGAAGAGCAGGAGCAGGAGTAGGAGCTGGAGCTTGAGCTGGAGCAGGACCAGGAGCAGGAGCAGGAGGCCCCCCGGAGACAGGCTGGACCTTGGGCCCAGAGTTGGCCAGCTTCTGCCTGAGGCAATGGTTTTCTTCCTTGAGCCTTTGGAACTCCCTCTCTGCCCACAGAACAGCCTTCTGGCTCTCCTCACTTCTGTTCTCCACCAGGAGGCGCTCTCGGTCATGCAAGGAGGAGATTCTCTGCCATTCTCGGTGCAGGTCGTCGGCCATCTTCTTGTAGAGGCCTAAGTTCCAGTGGGCAGCATCCACCTTCCTGCGCACCTTGGCGAGTTTGTTCTTCACTTGCAGGCAGCGTGCCTTCTCCTCCATCATCTTCCTCTCCAGGTGTTTGAGGTGCTCTTCGCACAGCTTAGGCTCTGCCTCGAGCTTCAGGTGCAGCTTCTGAATCTCCCTTTCCAGGAGGCTGTTTCGCTGGTGAAAAGATACATGCTCAGCTTGGTGGATTGTTGTGTTTCCTGGGAGCTCTTCATTCCCCTGACGTGCCTTCTTCAGTGCCCTGGATGGCTTTCCTTGATTCAGGGGGCTCCCACGGGGCACGTGATCAGTGGAGAAGGAGCCAGTCTGCACCTGCCTCCTTGAGCCCCCACCTTCCAGATGATCTCGAAGGAGCTCTAGCAGATGCATCACCGTCAGTAGGATCTGGCTGAGGGTGTGGTGTTGGCTCTGGCCCTCAGCGGGGGCCTGCCACGGCACACCTCCGTCAGGAAGCTCTGGCCTGCCTGCCTCCCCTGCCTCTTCCTGCCCTCTCAGTCCACAGCTGCCAATGTCCTGAGACAGAGGGTCTGCACTTCCCCGCAGATCAGGGCTGTCCTTGAAGTCTTCTGGCATATTCCTCGCAGGGGGTTCTCCATCGTCCCGGGCAGCTCCACAGATGGGATTTTCATCGGTGAGCTGGTGAGGGCTCTTCTTCAACAGCCTTTGCCGAACTCCCTTCAGCAGTTGCGTAGCGTCTCCCACAGAAAAGTACCCGACATCTTGATTCAGGGCAGCCAGAGCAAGGATCTGTAGCGGGAGAGGACTGGCCTTGTGCTCCGATGATGCGACGGCTCCATGGGCTGGTGCATCCGGGTCGGTCTTCTCCATGTCTTTTCCAGATACTTCATTCTGGGCACAGTGCCCCTTTCTTCCTCTTAAGCGGAGTCCACACTTTACTGGAATGAACACCAGCAACACAGTGCACACGAGGATCTCCCAGCCAAACCCAGAGTCTCGTGGCCCATGTGGCCAACGTTCGATTATCGGCAACCCAGAAGCCCACAGCTGTTCCCGGAGAGCCCACAGCGGCTCCAGAACTGTGTGGGGAGACATTGTAATGGCCACCAGCTGGCTCCAGAGAGCCTGGGGGCTTTGTCTCTGATCACCAGTGTCCTCTCGGCCACTAGAAACTGCTTGGAACCCCTACGAGGGTTCCGTCTCCAATGCAAACCAGTGCCTGGCAACAGGAGCTGAAGGGAGTAGGGGTGGGGGAGGTGCACCCGAGACTCCAACGCAAATCAGTGCCTGGCAACAGGAGCTAACAGTCGTTGGGCAGCGGAGGAGAATCTCTATATTGTGGACCTGAAAAAAATGCAACCCTATGTAGCATTGTCTTGGAATTAAACTTTGACACTTATAAAAAAAAGTGAAAAATGAAACTAGATATCAAAGGGAGAAAGATAACAAAAACTAAACACGTAGAAAGTAACTTTCTAGATTATCGGAGACAAAAGATAAAATTTCAGTGCACTGACCCGAAGGAAAATAAAACTACAACGTATTAAAATTGATGGGACACAGCTAAATCAACAGAGAGCTCAATTTTTAGCACTCAATGCATACATTAGAAAGGAGGAGGAGCATCTGGGTGGCTCAGTCAGTTAGTTCAACTCTTGATTTTGACTCGGGTCATGGTCAACCTTGGGATAGTGAGGCTGAACCTGCATTGTGCTGGTGCTGGGCATGGTGGCTGCTTAATCATCTCTCTCTCTTTCTGCACCGCTTCCAATTCTCTGTCTCTGTCTCTGTCTCTGTGTCTGTGTCTGTCTCTCTCTCTCTCTCTAAAAAGAAAAGGAGTCTCAAAACTATAATCTTTCTATTTTAGGACCTCGAAAAAGAGGAGAAACTAAAACTAAAGAAGAAAACCAGAAGAATCCTTCTACCCCATTTCAAGATATTCGTCTACAGTAATCAAAAGTGCGTGGTGTTGGTGAAGAGCTAGACCAATGGAACAGAATAAAGATGGATAAGTGGAACAGAATCAGGGACCCAGAAAGAGAACTACACCCATATGTCGAATGGGGCCTTGACAACGGTAAAAAGCCGTTCAGTGGAGGAGTGACAGCGTTTTGAATAAATGGTGCTAGAGCAAGTGGACATGCATAGGCAAAGAAGAAGGAGAAGCAGAAGAGGGAGCGGGAGAGGGGAGGAGGAGGTGGAGGACGAGGAGGCCGGGGACCACAATCTAAGTATCAAACCCTATACAAAACTTAACTCAGGCTGCCTGGGTGAGGCAGCCTGTGCGGCAGCCAGCTCTTGATTTCGGCTCTTGTCAAGCTCTCAGCGTCCCGGGACAAAGTCAGGCTCCAAGCTCACTGGCGAGGCTGCTTGAGGATGCTCTTTTCCCTTCTCCCTCCAGGCCCCTGCCCGCTCATGCACATGTTCAGTCTCCCAAAGGAAAAAAAGAAAAAAAGAGTATTTTAAAAAGTAGCTCAAAATTAATCACTGCCTTACATGGAAAATGATAAATCTTATAGGGAAAATGTGGGGGAAAATTTCCAGAATGGAAAGCTAGGTACAGAATCCTCCAGTCGAACATCAAATTATTTTCCCTAAGGTAAAGTTGATTAATTAGACTTTATCCAACAATCAGAATTGTAAATCTGTGCCGTGTGAAAGACCTCCTTAAGAAGACCCAAAAGACAAGCTACCAACTTGGAGGAAATAGGTCCAAATCACATAGCTAATAGAGGACTCCTGTCAGAAGCATGGAAACTCAGAATTTGATCCCCAAGTAAGCATGCAATCTAGTTAGCAAAAGGAAATAGAAGGGGGGTGGGGAAAAAGTAAAGGGCCTGCCACCTTTACCAAAGCGTAGACAGATGGAAAACACATAGAAAGTTGCCATTGGGGCAATTAAAATGAAAACGCCAGTGAGCTCTCACTGCACACCTATCACAGTGATTCAAACCAAATGCGCCAGAGAGGGAGAGAGAGACCCCACCACCAAATGCAAGGCAGGATGTGGAATGACTGGATCACTCCCGCATCACAGTTGGGAATGGAAAATGATAGAGCTGACTCTTGAAAACAGTTAAGAGTTTCTTTTCCTTTTCCAAGCCGTGAGTTACATTCCCGATCACATGCAGTATAATATCAATTTCAGGTGTCCAGTAGAGTGGCTCAACCCTTCCACACAGATTCTTTGAGAACTAGACTTGCTACCGCCATAGGAGCAGGTCATGGCACTATGGCATTTATCTTAGAGAAATCAAAACTTAACGTTTGCTCCAAAGCCTGTAGGGGAATGTATCTGTGTCCTTATGAAAGCATTGGGGCTGCCAAGGGGGTGGAAGGGACTGGAGTGGTTGGATATTGACACTTGACAGGGCTGCTGTAAGTGATAAACTCCTCTTGCTTCTTTGAAGGCCCCTTCCCCTTAATGGTGGTCCTGAGGACGAGGAGAATAGGAATGTCAACGATTTCAATCGCTTTAAACCTGCCAAGCATTAGAACACCATCTCTTCTACACTAGTTCACTCTTGTCTTAATCCTCAGTATCCCAAAGCAGACAGGTGGGGTCTGGTCCAAGAGGGGTTGCAGGCAGTGTCCCTTCCACAGGCCATCTCCCCTCTTGCCCAGAAGACCAATGACCAGGTCCCAGGCTTTCAACTCATCTAATTTCTGTGCCTTCTCTAGGGACACCAGGGAACTTCTGGGCTCTTTTTCTGCCTTCAAGGAGGCTCTGCGACGCTGGGTCTAGTGCTCTCAGCCGACTTGGACCACACGGCCAGTTGTCTCCTCCTGCATGGGCCACCTATTGGCTCGGGTGGATCAGGTGAGGGCATGTCCTCTCAGAGAGATACATGGAGAACAGAATAGAGGACCTCTTTCTGGCATTGTTTACCCTAATCTCTCAGTGGTTGCTACCATCGCTTGACTTCCCTGGAATTTCAAGCCCAGGAGAGGGGGGTGGGTCAGCAGCCAGAACTGTGGCTTCACCCTTGTGTCTTTTTTGAATGTTTTCCGCAACCCAGAGGGCTTCCGACAACACCAATTGATAACCGCATATGGTTTCCGTGGGCCAGGCATCCAGGTGCATCTAGCCAGGGACCTGTGTCTCAGGATCTCTCACAAGGCTGCAGTCAAGATGTCATGTGGGTCTTCAGTCATCTCCAGGCTTGTTGGCGGGAAATCTGCTTGTGTGCTCACTCGGGTGGCTCCTAGCAGCCAGAGGTCCTCCATTGCGGTGAGCAAGAAATATTCATTCCTTGCCACATGGGCCTCTCCATCATACAGCCCACAAGGAGCAGGCGGCTTCCCTCGAAACCAATGGTGAGGGAGCGAGAGCAAGCCCAAGAGGAGACCAGTGTCTTTGTCTACGAGCCTCAGAAGCGACATGCTATCTATCTCTCGGGCCATATTCTGTCCTTTCGAAGTGAGGCAGGAGTTCCTGACTCTAATCCAGTGGTAGAGTATGGAACACAAAACGAGGTGTACCCACGAAGGAAATCGTTGGAGACCCTGAAAGGCTGCCCTCCATGCTTTGCTGGGACTTTACCTCAGCTAGGCATCACCATAATCCTTGCATCCAAACTAGAACGTGACCTATGAGAAAATTTTGTCAAGCCCTTCTGGGATCCTTACAGCAGCTTGCCTAGAAGTTCCTTGCACAAGGGAAGGGTGCCTGTGTGGCTTAGTCAGGCCAACCTCTGACTCTTGATTTCGGCTCAGGGCGTGGTCCCATGGTCTGTGAAATCCAGCCCAGCGTCTGGTTGTGCACTTGAGTCGAAGGCTGTCTAGAAATCTCTGTCTCCCTGCCCCTCCCCCGCTTGCATGTGTGTGTTCCCTCGCTCTTTCTCTCTCTCAGAAATGAAGAAGCAGAAGTCATCGTAGTGGTAGGAGTGGTAGTTATTTTCACATCAGTGGGTAATTAGACAACCTTGGCTTGGAATGGGAGCTCTGAAATTCACTAGCTGTGTGATCTTGGGGCAAGTTGTGTCCCCTCTCTGAACCTCAGTAGTATATGACACACTGGGTTATTGGGACAATTAAGTGATCAGTAAAGGACACTTAAAACCCTTCGTTGCTTGGCATAGAATCCCTTCATACAATCAATTCTCAGTCACAGTGGGATCAGCAATTTGATCGTTTTATTTTTTTGGTCCTTAACAATGAAAAATGCTCTCTCACATGGCTATAGGGAATAGGTAGCATCAGTTCAAGAATGGGGTGGATCTCCAGTCAAAGGAGCAATGGGTGTGGCTGAAGGGGTAAGGAAGCACAGGAGCTTTTGTGCTCTGGTTGTGAGTGTTGGTGGCTGCTGTGAAAGGGAATCAGACCTGCAGGGGACCCGAGAACTTGGAGTCTGGCCAGTGCACCCTTGCTCCCTTCTTGGGCTTCTGGGCTTTGAGGGGAGCCTGTGGCCCTTGAGGGCATTTGGAGGCTGTGCCCAGAAGAGCAGGAGCAGGAGCTGGAGCTGGAGCAGGAGCAGGAGCAGGAGCAGGAGGCCCCCCGGAGACAGGCTGGACCTTGGGCCCAGAGTTGGCCAGCTTCTGCCTGAGGCAATGGTTTTCTTCCTTGAGCCTTTGGAACTCCCTCTCTGCCCACAGAACAGCCTTCTGGCTCTCCTCACTTCTGTTCTCCACCAGGAGGCGCTCTCGGTCATGCAAGGAGGAGATTCTCTGCCATTCTCGGTGCAGGTCGTCGGCCATCTTCTTGTAGAGGCCTAAGTTCCAGTGGGCAGCATCCACCTTCCTGCGCACCTTGGCGAGTTCGTTCTTCACTTGCAGGCAGCGTGCCTTCTCCTCCATCATCTTCCTCTCCAGGTGTTTGAGGTGCTCTTCGCACAGCTTAGGCTCTGCCTCGAGCTTCAGGTGCAGCTTCTGAATCTCCCTTTCCAGGAGGCTGTTTCGCTGGTGAAAAGATACTTGCTCAGCTTGATGGATTGTTGTGTTTGCTGGGAGCTCTTCATTCCCCTGACGTGCCTTCTTCAGTGCCCTGGATGGCTTTCCTTGATTCAGGGGGCTCCCACGGGGCACGTGATCAGTGGAGGAGGAGCCAGTCTGCACCTGCCTCCTTGAGCCCCCACCTTCCAGATGATCTCGAAGGAGCTCTAGCAGATGCATCACCGTCAGTAGGATCTGGCTGAGGGTGTGGTGTTGGCTCTGGCCCTCAGCGGGGGCCTGCCACGGCACACCTCCGTCAGGAAGCTCTGGCCTGCCTGCCTCCCCTGCCTCTTCCTGCCCTCTCAGTCCACAGCTGCCAATGTCCTGAGACAGAGGGTCTGCACTTCCCCGCAGATCAGGGCTGTCCTTGAAGTCTTCTGGCATATTCCTCGCAGGGGGTTCTCCATCGTCCCGGGCAGCTCCACAGATGGGATTTTCATCGGTGAGCTGGTGAGGGCTCTTCTTCAACAGCCTTTGCCGAACTCCCTTCAGCAGTTGCGTAGCGTCTCCCACAGAAAAGTACCCGACATCTTGATTCAGGGCAGCCAGAGCAAGGATCTGTAGCGGGAGAGGACTGGCCTTGTGCTCCGATGATGCGACGGCTCCATGGGCTGGTGCATCCGGGTCGGTCTTCTCCATGTCTTTTCCAGATACTTCATTCTGGGCACAGTGCCCCTTTCTTCCTCTTAAGCGGAGTCCACACTTTACTGGAATGAACACCAGCAACACAGTGCACACGAGGATCTCCCAGCCAAACCCAGAGTCTCGTGGCCCATGTGGCCAACGTTCGATTATCGGCAACCCAGAAGCCCACAGCTGTTCCCGGAGAGCCCACAGCGGCTCCAGAACTGTGTGGGGAGACATTGTAATGGCCACCAGCTGGCTCCAGAGAGCCTGGGGGCTTTGTCTCTGATCACCAGTGTCCTCTCGGCCACTAGAAACTGCTTGGAACCCCTACGAGGGTTCCGTCTCCAATGCAAACCAGTGCCTGGCAACAGGAGCTGAAGGGAGTAGGGGTGGGGGAGGTGCACCCGAGACTCCAACCCAAATCAGTGCCTGGCAACAGGAGCTAACAGTCGTTGGGCAGCGGAGGAGAATCTCTATATCGTGGACCTGAAAAAAATGCAACCCTATGTAGCATTGTCTTGGAATTAAACTTTGACACTTATAAAAAAAAGTTAAAAATGAAACTAGATATCAAAGGGAGAAAGATAACAAAATCTAAACACGTAGAAAGTAACTTTCTAGAGTATCGGAGACAAAAGATAAAATTTCAGTGCACTGACCCGAAGGAAAATAAAACTACAACGTATTAAAATTGATGGGACACAGCTAAATCAACAGAGAGCTCAATTTTTAGCACTCAATGCATACATTAGAAAGGAGGAGGAGCATCTGGGTGGCTCAGTCAGTTAGTCCAACTCTTGATGTTGACTCGGGTCATGGTCAACCTTGGGATAGTGAGGCTGAACCTGCATTGTGCTGGTGCTGGGCATGGTGGCTGCTTAATCATCTCTCTCTCTTTCTGCACCGCATCCGTTTCTCTGTCTCTGTCTCTGTCTCTGTCTCTGTGTCTGTGTCTGTCTCTCTCTCTCTCTCTAAAAAGTAAAGGAGTCTCAAAACTATAATCTTTCTATTTTAGGACCTCGAAAAAGAGGAGAAACTAAAACTAAAGAAGAAAACCAGAAGAATCCTTCTACCCCATTTCAAGATATTCGTCTACAGTAATCAAAAGTGCGTGGTGTTGGTGAAGAGCTAGACCAATGGAATAGAATAAAGATGGATAAGTGGAACAGAATCAGGGACCCAGAAAGAGAACTACACCCATATGTCGAATGGGGCCTTGACAAAGGTAAAAAGCCGTTCAGTGGAGGAGTGACAGCGTTTTGAATAAATGGTGCTAGAGCAAGTGGACATGCATAGGCAAAGAAGAAGGAGAAGCAGAAGAGGGAGCGGGAGAGGGGAGGAGGAGGTGGAGGACGAGGAGGCCGGGGACCACAATCTAAGTATCAAACCCTATACAAAACTTAACTCAGGCTGCCTGGGTGAGGCAGCCTGTGCGGCAGCCAGCTCTTGATTTCGGCTCTTGTCAAGCTCTCAGCGTCCCGGGACAAAGTCAGGCTCCAAGCTCACTGGCGAGGCTGCTTGAGGATGCTCTTTTCCCTTCTCCCTCCAGGCCCCTGCCCGCTCATGCACATGTTCACTCTCCCAAAGGAAAAAAAGAAAAAAAGAGTATTTTAAAAAGTAGCTCAAAATTAATCACTGCCTTACATGGAAAATGATAAATCTTATAGGGAAAATGTGGGGGAAAATTTCCAGAATGGAAAGCTAGGTAAAGAATCCTCCAGTCGAACATCAACTTATTTTCCCTAAGGTAAAGTTGATTAATTAGACTTTATCCAACAATCAGAATTGTAAATCTGTGCCATGTGAAAGACCTCCTTAAGAAGACCCAAAAGACAAGCTACCAACTTGGAGGAAATAGGTCCAAATCACATAGCTAATAGAGGACTCCTGTCTGAAGCATGGAAACTCAGAATTTGATCCCCAAGTAAGCATGCAATCTAGTTAGCAAAAGGAAATAGAAGGGGGGTGGGGAAAAAGTAAAGGGCCTGCCACCTTTACCAAAGCGTAGACAGATGGAAACCACATAGAAAGTTGCCATTGGGGCAATTCAAATGAAAACTCCAGTGAGCTCTCACTGCACACCTATCACAGTGATTCAAACCAAATGCGCCAGAGAGGGAGAGAGAGACCCCACCACCAAATGCAAGGCAGGATGTGGAATGACTGGATCACTCCCGCATCACAGTTGGGAATGGAAAATGATAGAGCTGACTCTTGAAAACAGTTAAGAGTTTCTTTTCCTTTTCCAAGCCGTGAGTTACATTCCCGTTCACATGCAGTATAATATCAATTTCAGGTGTCCAATAGAGTGGCTCAACCCTTCCACACAGATTCTTTGAGAACTAGACTTGCTACCGCCATAGGAGCAGGTCATGGCACTATGGCATTTATCTTAGAGAAATCAAAACTTAACGTTTGCTCCAAAGCCTGTAGGGGAATGTATCTGTGTCCTTATGAAAGCAGTGGGGCTGCCAAGGGGGTGGAAGGGACTGGAGTGGTTGGATATTGACACTTGACAGGGCTGCTGTAAGTGATAAACTCCTCTTGCTTCTTTGAAGGCCCCTTCCCCTTAATGGTGGTCCTGAGGACGAGGAGAATAGGAATGTCAACGATTTCAATCGCTTTCAACCTGCCAAGCATTAGAACACCATCTCTTCTACACTAGTTCACTCTCGTCTTAATCCTCAGTATCCCAAAGCAGACAGGTGGGGTCTGGTCCAAGAGGGGTTGCAGGCAGTGTCCCTTCCACAGGCCATCTCCCCTCTTGCCCAGAAGCCCAATGACCAGGTCCCAGGCTTTCAACTCATCTAATTTCTGTGCCTTCTCTAGGGACACCAGGGAACTTCTGGGCTCTTTTTCTGGCTTCAAGGAGGCTCTGCGACGCTGGGTCTAGTGCTCTCAGCCGACTTGGACCACACGGCCAGTTGTCTCCTCCTGCATGGGCCACCTATTGGCTCGGGTGGATCAGGTGAGGGCATGTCCTCTCAGAGAGATACATGGAGAACAGAATAGAGGACCTCTTTCTGGCATTGTTTACCCTAATCTCTCAGTGCTTGCTACCATCACTTGACTTCCCTGGAATTTCAAGCCCAGGAGAGGGGGGTGGGTCAGCAGCCAGAACTGTGGCTTCACCCTTGTGTCTTTTTTGAATGTTTTCCGCAACCCAGAGGGCTTCCGACAACACCAATTGATAACCGCATATGGTTTCCGTGGGCCAGGCATCCAGGTGCATCTAGCCAGGGACCTGTGTCTCAGGATCTCTCACAAGGCTGCAGTCAAGATGTCATGTGGGTCTTCAGTCATCTCCAGGCTTGTTGGCGGGAAATCTGCTTGTGTGCTCACTCGGGTGGCTCCTAGCAGCCAGAGGTCCTCCATTGCGGTGAGCAAGAAATATTCATTCCTTGCCACATGGGCTTCTCCATCATACAGCCCACAAGGAGCAGGCGGCTTCCCTCGAAACCAATGGTGAGGGAGCGAGAGCAAGCCCAAGAGGAGACCAGTGTCTTTGTCTACGAGCCTCAGAAGGGACATGCTATCTATCTCTCGGGCCATATTCTGTCCTTTCGAAGTGAGGCAGGAGTTCCTGACTCTAATCCAGTGGTAGAGTATGGAACACAAAACGAGGTGTACCCACGAAGGGAATCGTTGGAGACCCTGAAAGGCTGCCCTCCATGCTTTGCTGGTACTTTACCTCAGCTAGGCATCACCATAATCCTTGCATCCAAACTAGAACGTGACCTATGAGAAAATTTTGTCAAGCCCTTCTGGGATCCTTACAGCAGCTTGCCTAGAAGTTCCTTGCACAAGGGAAGGGTGCCTGTGTGGCTTAGTCAGGCCAACGTCTGACTCTTGATTTCGGCTCAGGGCGTGGTCCCATGGTCTGTGAAATCCAGCCCAGCGTCTGGTTGTGCACTTGAGTCGAAGGCTGTCTAGGAATCTCTGTCTCCCTGCCCCTCCCCCGCTTGCATGTGTGTGTGCCCTCGCTCCTTCTCTCTCTCAGAAATGAAGAAGCACAAGTCATCGTAGTGGTAGGAGTGGTAGTTATTTTCACATCAGTGGGTAATTAGACAACCTTGGCTTGGAATGGGAGCTCTGAAATTCACTAGCTGTGTGATCTTGGGGCAAGTTGTGTCCCCTCTCTGAACCTCAGTAGTATATGACACACTGGGTTATTGGGACAATTAAGTGATCAGTAAAGGACACTTAAAACCCTTCGTTGCTTCGCATAGAATCCCTTCATACAATCAATTCTCAGTCGCAGTGGGATCAGCAATTTGATCGTTTTATTTTTTTGGTCCTTAACAATGAAAAATGCTCTCTCACATGGCTATAGGGAATAGGTAGCATCAGTTCAAGAATGGGGTGGATCTCCAGTCAAAGGAGCAATGGGTGTGGCTGAAGGGGTAAGGAAGCACAGGAGCTTTTGTTCTCTGGTTGTGAGTGTTGGTGGCTGCTGGGAAAGGGAATCAGACCTGCAGGGGACCCGAGAACTTGGAGTCTGGCCAGTGCACCCTTGCTCCCTTCTTGGGCTTCTGGGCTTTGAGGGGAGCCTGTGGCCCTTGAGGGCATTTGGAGGCTGTGCCCAGAAGAGCAGGAGCAGGAGCTGGAGCTGGAGCAGGAGCAGGAGCAGGAGCAGGAGCAGGAGGCCCCCCGGAGACAGGCTGGACCTTGGGCCCAGAGTTGGCCAGCTTCTGCCTGAGGCAATGGTTTTCTTCCTTGAGCCTTTGGAACTCCCTCTCTGCCCACAGAACAGCCTTCTGGCTCTCCTCACTTCTGTTCTCCACCAGGAGGCGCTCTCGGTCATGCAAGGAGGAGGTTCTCTGCCATTCTCGGTGCAGGTCGTCGGCCATCTTCTTGTAGAGGCCTAAGTTCCAGTGGGCAGCATCCACCTTCCTGCGCACCTTGGCGAGTTCGTTCTTCACTTGCAGGCAGCGTGCCTTCTCCTCCATCATCTTCCTCTCCAGGTGTTTGAGGTGCTCTTCGCACAGCTTAGGCTCTGCCTCGAGCTTCAGGTGCAGCTTCTGAATCTCCCTTTCCAGGAGGCTGTTTCGCTGGTGAAAAGATACTTGCTCAGCTTGGTGGATTGTTGTGTTTCCTGGGAGCTCTTCATTCCCCTGACGTGCCTTCTTCAGTGCCCTGGATGGCTTTCCTTGATTCAGGGGGCTCCCACGGGGCACGTGATCAGTGGAGGAGGAGCCAGTCTGCACCTGCCTCCTTGAGCCCCCACCTTCCAGATGATCTCGAAGGAGCTCTAGCAGATGCATCACCGTCAGTAGGATCTGGCTGAGGGTGTGGTGTTGGCTCTGGCCCTCAGCGGGGGCCTGCCACGGCACACCTCCGTCAGGAAGCTCTGGCCTGCCTGCCTCCCCTGCCTCTTCCTGCCCTCTCAGTCCACAGCTGCCAATGTCCTGAGACAGAGGGTCTGCACTTCCCCGCAGATCAGGGCTGTCCTTGAAGTCTTCTGGCATATTCCTCGCAGGGGGTTCTCCATCGTCCCGGGCTGCTCCACAGATGGGATTTTCATCGGTGAGCTGGTGAGGGCTCTTCTTCAACAGCCTTTGCCGAACTCCCTTCAGCAGTTGCGTAGCGTCTCCCACAGAAAAGTACCCGACATCTTGATTCAGGGCAGCCAGAGCAAGGATCTGTAGCGGGAGAGGACTGGCCTTGTGCTCCGATGATGCGACGGCTCCATGGGCTGGTGCATCCGGGTCGGTCTTCTCCATGTCTTTTCCAGATACTTCATTCTGGGCACAGTGCCCCTTTCTTCCTCTTAAGCGGAGTCCACACTTTACTGGAATGAACACCAGCAACACAGTGCACACGAGGATCTCCCAGCCAAACCCAGAGTCTCGTGGCCCATGTGGCCAACGTTCGATTATCGGCAACCCAGAAGCCCACAGCTGTTCCCGGAGAGCCCACAGCGGCTCCAGAACTGTGTGGGGAGACATTGTAATGGCCACCAGCTGGCTCCAGAGAGCCTGGGGGCTTTGTCTCTGATCACCAGTGTCCTCTCGGCCACTAGAAACTGCTTGGAACCCCTACGAGGGTTCCGTCTCCAATGCAAACCAGTGCCTGGCAACAGGAGCTGAAGGGAGTAGGGGTAGGGGAGGTGCACCCGAGACTCCAACCCAAATCAGTGCCTGGCAACAGGAGCTAACAGTCGTTGGGCAGCAGAGGAGAATCTCTATATTGTGGACCTGAAAAAAATGCAACCCTATGTAGCATTGTCTTGGAATTAAACTTTGACCCTTATAAAAAAAAGTTAAAAATGAAACTAGATATCAAAGGGAGAAAGATAACAAAATCTAAACACGTAGAAAGTAACTTTCTAGATTATCGGAGACAAAAGATAAAATTTCAGTGCACTGACCCGAAGGAAAATAAAACTACAACGTATTAAAATTGATGGGACACAGCTAAATCAACAGAGAGCTCAATTTTTAGCACTCAATGCATACATTAGAAAGGAGGAGGAGCATCTGGGTGGCTCAGTCAGTTAGTCCAACTCTTGATGTTGACTCGGGTCATGGTCAACCTTGGGATAGTGAGGCTGAACCTGCATTGTGCTGGTGCTGGGCATGGTGGCTGCTTAATCATCTCTCTCTCTTTCTGCACCGCATCCGTTTCTCTGTCTCTGTCTCTGTCTCTGTGTCTGTGTCTGTCTCTCTCTCTCTCTCTAAAAAGGAAAGGAGTCTCAAAACTATAATCTTTCTATTTTAGGACCTAGAAAAAGAGGAGAAACTAAAATTAAAGAAGAAAACCAGAAGAATCCTTCTACCCCATTTCAAGATATTCGTCTACAGTAATCAAAAGTGCGTGGTGTTGGTGAAGAGCTAGACCAATGGAACAGAATAAAGATGGATAAGTGGAACAGATCAAGGACCCAGAAAGAGAACTACACCCATATGTCGAATGGGGCCTTGACAAAGGTAAAAAGCCGTTCAGTGGAGGAGTGACAGCGTTTTGAATAAATGGTGCTAGAGCAAGTGGACATGCATAGGCAAAGAAGAAGGAGAAGCAGAAGAGGGAGCGGGAGAGGGGAGGAGGAGGTGGAGGACGAGGAGGCCGGGGACCACAATCTAAGTATCAAACCCTATACAAAACTTAACTCAGGCTGCCTGGGTGAGGCAGCCTGTGCGGCAGCCAGCTCTTGATTTCGGCTCTTGTCAAGCTCTCAGCGTCCCGGGACAAAGTCAGGCTCCAAGCTCACTGGCGAGGCTGCTTGAGGATGCTCTTTTCCCTTCTCCCTCCAGGCCCCTGCCCGCTCATGCACATGTTCACTCTCCCAAAGGAAAAAAAGAAAAAAAGAGTATTTTAAAAAGTAGCTCAAAATTAATCACTGCCTTACATGGAAAATGATAAATCTTATAGGGAAAATGTGGGGGAAAATTTCCAGAATGGAAAGCTAGGTACAGAATCCTCCAGTCGAACATCAAATTATTTTCCCTAAGGTAAAGTTGATTAATTAGACTTTATCCAACAATCAGAATTGTAAATCTGTGCCATGTGAAAGACCTCCTTAAGAAGACCCAAAAGACAAGCTACCAACTTGGAGGAAATAGGTCCAAATCACATAGCTAATAGAGGACTCCTGTCTGAAGCATGGAAACTCAGAATTTGATCCCCAAGTAAGCATGCAATCTAGTTAGCAAAAGGAAATAGAAGGGGGGTGGGGAAAAAGTAAAGGGCCTGCCACCTTTACCAAAGCGTAGACAGATGGAAACCACATAGAAAGTTGCCATTGGGGCAATTCAAATGAAAACTCCAGTGAGCTCTCACTGCACACCTATCACAGTGATTCAAACCAAATGCGCCAGAGAGGGAGAGAGAGACCCCACCACCAAATGCAAGGCAGGATGTGGAATGACTGGATCACTCCCGCATCACAGTTGGGAATGGAAAATGATAGAGCTGACTCTTGAAAACAGTTAAGAGTTTCTTTTCCTTTTCCAAGCCGTGAGTTACATTCCCGTTCACATGCAGTATAATATCAATTTCAGGTGTCCAATAGAGTGGCTCAACCCTTCCACACAGATTCTTTGAGAACTAGACTTGCTACCGCCATAGGAGCAGGTCATGGCACTATGGCATTTATCTTAGAGAAATCAAAACTTAACGTTTGCTCCAAAGCCTGTAGGGGAATGTATCTGTGTCCTTATGAAAGCAGTGGGGCTGCCAAGGGGGTGGAAGGGACTGGAGTGGTTGGATATTGACACTTGACAGGGCTGCTGTAAGTGATAAACTCCTCTTGCTTCTTTGAAGGCCCCTTCCCCTTAATGGTGGTCCTGAGGACGAGGAGAATAGGAATGTCAACGATTTCAATCGCTTTCAACCTGCCAAGCATTAGAACACCATCTCTTCTACACTAGTTCACTCTCGTCTTAATCCTCAGTATCCCAAAGCAGACAGGTGGGGTCTGGTCCAAGAGGGGTTGCAGGCAGTGTCCCTTCCACAGGCCATCTCCCCTCTTGCCCAGAAGCCCAATGACCAGGTCCCAGGCTTTCAACTCATCTAATTTCTGTGCCTTCTCTAGGGACACCAGGGAACTTCTGGGCTCTTTTTCTGGCTTCAAGGAGGCTCTGCGACGCTGGGTCTAGTGCTCTCAGCCGACTTGGACCACACGGCCAGTTGTCTCCTCCTGCATGGGCCACCTATTGGCTCGGGTGGATCAGGTGAGGGCATGTCCTCTCAGAGAGATACATGGAGAACAGAATAGAGGACCTCTTTCTGGCATTGTTTACCCTAATCTCTCAGTGCTTGCTACCATCACTTGACTTCCCTGGAATTTCAAGCCCAGGAGAGGGGGGTGGGTCAGCAGCCAGAACTGTGGCTTCACCCTTGTGTCTTTTTTGAATGTTTTCCGCAACCCAGAGGGCTTCCGACAACACCAATTGATAACCGCATATGGTTTCCGTGGGCCAGGCATCCAGGTGCATCTAGCCAGGGACCTGTGTCTCAGGATCTCTCACAAGGCTGCAGTCAAGATGTCATGTGGGTCTTCAGTCATCTCCAGGCTTGTTGGCGGGAAATCTGCTTGTGTGCTCACTCGGGTGGCTCCTAGCAGCCAGAGGTCCTCCATTGCGGTGAGCAAGAAATATTCATTCCTTGCCACATGGGCTTCTCCATCATACAGCCCACAAGGAGCAGGCGGCTTCCCTCGAAACCAATGGTGAGGGAGCGAGAGCAAGCCCAAGAGGAGACCAGTGTCTTTGTCTACGAGCCTCAGAAGGGACATGCTATCTATCTCTCGGGCCATATTCTGTCCTTTCGAAGTGAGGCAGGAGTTCCTGACTCTAATCCAGTGGTAGAGTATGGAACACAAAACGAGGTGTACCCACGAAGGGAATCGTTGGAGACCCTGAAAGGCTGCCCTCCATGCTTTGCTGGTACTTTACCTCAGCTAGGCATCACCATAATCCTTGCATCCAAACTAGAACGTGACCTATGAGAAAATTTTGTCAAGCCCTTCTGGGATCCTTACAGCAGCTTGCCTAGAAGTTCCTTGCACAAGGGAAGGGTGCCTGTGTGGCTTAGTCAGGCCAACGTCTGACTCTTGATTTCGGCTCAGGGCGTGGTCCCATGGTCTGTGAAATCCAGCCCAGCGTCTGGTTGTGCACTTGAGTCGAAGGCTGTCTAGGAATCTCTGTCTCCCTGCCCCTCCCCCGCTTGCATGTGTGTGTGCCCTCGCTCCTTCTCTCTCTCAGAAATGAAGAAGCACAAGTCATCGTAGTGGTAGGAGTGGTAGTTATTTTCACATCAGTGGGTAATTAGACAACCTTGGCTTGGAATGGGAGCTCTGAAATTCACTAGCTGTGTGATCTTGGGGCAAGTTGTGTCCCCTCTCTGAACCTCAGTAGTATATGACACACTGGGTTATTGGGACAATTAAGTGATCAGTAAAGGACACTTAAAACCCTTCGTTGCTTCGCATAGAATCCCTTCATACAATCAATTCTCAGTCGCAGTGGGATCAGCAATTTGATCGTTTTATTTTTTTGGTCCTTAACAATGAAAAATGCTCTCTCACATGGCTATAGGGAATAGGTAGCATCAGTTCAAGAATGGGGTGGATCTCCAGTCAAAGGAGCAATGGGTGTGGCTGAAGGGGTAAGGAAGCACAGGAGCTTTTGTTCTCTGGTTGTGAGTGTTGGTGGCTGCTGGGAAAGGGAATCAGACCTGCAGGGGACCCGAGAACTTGGAGTCTGGCCAGTGCACCCTTGCTCCCTTCTTGGGCTTCTGGGCTTTGAGGGGAGCCTGTGGCCCTTGAGGGCATTTGGAGGCTGTGCCCAGAAGAGCAGGAGCAGGAGCTGGAGCTGGAGCAGGAGCAGGAGCAGGAGCAGGAGCAGGAGGCCCCCCGGAGACAGGCTGGACCTTGGGCCCAGAGTTGGCCAGCTTCTGCCTGAGGCAATGGTTTTCTTCCTTGAGCCTTTGGAACTCCCTCTCTGCCCACAGAACAGCCTTCTGGCTCTCCTCACTTCTGTTCTCCACCAGGAGGCGCTCTCGGTCATGCAAGGAGGAGGTTCTCTGCCATTCTCGGTGCAGGTCGTCGGCCATCTTCTTGTAGAGGCCTAAGTTCCAGTGGGCAGCATCCACCTTCCTGCGCACCTTGGCGAGTTCGTTCTTCACTTGCAGGCAGCGTGCCTTCTCCTCCATCATCTTCCTCTCCAGGTGTTTGAGGTGCTCTTCGCACAGCTTAGGCTCTGCCTCGAGCTTCAGGTGCAGCTTCTGAATCTCCCTTTCCAGGAGGCTGTTTCGCTGGTGAAAAGATACTTGCTCAGCTTGGTGGATTGTTGTGTTTCCTGGGAGCTCTTCATTCCCCTGACGTGCCTTCTTCAGTGCCCTGGATGGCTTTCCTTGATTCAGGGGGCTCCCACGGGGCACGTGATCAGTGGAGGAGGAGCCAGTCTGCACCTGCCTCCTTGAGCCCCCACCTTCCAGATGATCTCGAAGGAGCTCTAGCAGATGCATCACCGTCAGTAGGATCTGGCTGAGGGTGTGGTGTTGGCTCTGGCCCTCAGCGGGGGCCTGCCACGGCACACCTCCGTCAGGAAGCTCTGGCCTGCCTGCCTCCCCTGCCTCTTCCTGCCCTCTCAGTCCACAGCTGCCAATGTCCTGAGACAGAGGGTCTGCACTTCCCCGCAGATCAGGGCTGTCCTTGAAGTCTTCTGGCATATTCCTCGCAGGGGGTTCTCCATCGTCCCGGGCTGCTCCACAGATGGGATTTTCATCGGTGAGCTGGTGAGGGCTCTTCTTCAACAGCCTTTGCCGAACTCCCTTCAGCAGTTGCGTAGCGTCTCCCACAGAAAAGTACCCGACATCTTGATTCAGGGCAGCCAGAGCAAGGATCTGTAGCGGGAGAGGACTGGCCTTGTGCTCCGATGATGCGACGGCTCCATGGGCTGGTGCATCCGGGTCGGTCTTCTCCATGTCTTTTCCAGATACTTCATTCTGGGCACAGTGCCCCTTTCTTCCTCTTAAGCGGAGTCCACACTTTACTGGAATGAACACCAGCAACACAGTGCACACGAGGATCTCCCAGCCAAACCCAGAGTCTCGTGGCCCATGTGGCCAACGTTCGATTATCGGCAACCCAGAAGCCCACAGCTGTTCCCGGAGAGCCCACAGCGGCTCCAGAACTGTGTGGGGAGACATTGTAATGGCCACCAGCTGGCTCCAGAGAGCCTGGGGGCTTTGTCTCTGATCACCAGTGTCCTCTCGGCCACTAGAAACTGCTTGGAACCCCTACGAGGGTTCCGTCTCCAATGCAAACCAGTGCCTGGCAACAGGAGCTGAAGGGAGTAGGGGTAGGGGAGGTGCACCCGAGACTCCAACCCAAATCAGTGCCTGGCAACAGGAGCTAACAGTCGTTGGGCAGCAGAGGAGAATCTCTATATTGTGGACCTGAAAAAAATGCAACCCTATGTAGCATTGTCTTGGAATTAAACTTTGACCCTTATAAAAAAAAGTTAAAAATGAAACTAGATATCAAAGGGAGAAAGATAACAAAATCTAAACACGTAGAAAGTAACTTTCTAGATTATCGGAGACAAAAGATAAAATTTCAGTGCACTGACCCGAAGGAAAATAAAACTACAACGTATTAAAATTGATGGGACACAGCTAAATCAACAGAGAGCTCAATTTTTAGCACTCAATGCATACATTAGAAAGGAGGAGGAGCATCTGGGTGGCTCAGTCAGTTAGTCCAACTCTTGATGTTGACTCGGGTCATGGTCAACCTTGGGATAGTGAGGCTGAACCTGCATTGTGCTGGTGCTGGGCATGGTGGCTGCTTAATCATCTCTCTCTCTTTCTGCACCGCATCCGTTTCTCTGTCTCTGTCTCTGTCTCTGTGTCTGTGTCTGTCTCTCTCTCTCTCTCTAAAAAGGAAAGGAGTCTCAAAACTATAATCTTTCTATTTTAGGACCTAGAAAAAGAGGAGAAACTAAAATTAAAGAAGAAAACCAGAAGAATCCTTCTACCCCATTTCAAGATATTCGTCTACAGTAATCAAAAGTGCGTGGTGTTGGTGAAGAGCTAGACCAATGGAACAGAATAAAGATGGATAAGTGGAACAGATCAAGGACCCAGAAAGAGAACTACACCCATATGTCGAATGGGGCCTTGACAAAGGTAAAAAGCCGTTCAGTGGAGGAGTGACAGCGTTTTGAATAAATGGTGCTAGAGCAAGTGGACATGCATAGGCAAAGAAGAAGGAGAAGCAGAAGAGGGAGCGGGAGAGGGGAGGAGGAGGTGGAGGACGAGGAGGCCGGGGACCACAATCTAAGTATCAAACCCTATACAAAACTTAACTCAGGCTGCCTGGGTGAGGCAGCCTGTGCGGCAGCCAGCTCTTGATTTCGGCTCTTGTCAAGCTCTCAGCGTCCCGGGACAAAGTCAGGCTCCAAGCTCACTGGCGAGGCTGCTTGAGGATGCTCTTTTCCCTTCTCCCTCCAGGCCCCTGCCCGCTCATGCACATGTTCACTCTCCCAAAGGAAAAAAAGAAAAAAAGAGTATTTTAAAAAGTAGCTCAAAATTAATCACTGCCTTACATGGAAAATGATAAATCTTATAGGGAAAATGTGGGGAAAAATTTCCAGAATGGAAAGCTAGGTAAAGAATCCTCCAGTCGAACATCAAATTATTTTCCCTAAGGTAAAGTTGATTAATTAGACTTTATCCAACCATCAGAATTGTAAATCTGTGCCGTGTGAAAGACCTCCTTAAGAAGACCCAAAAGACAAGCTACCAACTTGGAGGAAATAGGTCCAAATCACATAGCTAATAGAGGACTCCTGTCTGAAGCATGGAAACTCAGAATTTGATCCCCAAGTAAGCATGCAATCTAGTTAGCAAAAGGAAATAGAAGGGGGGTGGGGAAAAAGTAAAGGGCCTGCCACCTTTACCAAAGCGTAGACAGATGGAAACCACATAGAAAGTTGCCATTGGGGCAATTCAAATGAAAACTCCAGTGAGCTCTCACTGCACACCTATCACAGTGATTCAAACCAAATGCGCCAGAGAGGGAGAGAGAGACCCCACCACCAAATGCAAGGCAGGATGTGGAATGACTGGATCACTCCCGCATCACAGTTGGGAATGGAAAATGATAGAGCTGACTCTTGAAAACAGTTAAGAGTTTCTTTTCCTTTTCCAAGCCGTGAGTTACATTCCCGTTCACATGCAGTATAATATCAATTTCAGGTGTCCAATAGAGTGGCTCAACCCTTCCACACAGATTCTTTGAGAACTAGACATGCTACCGCCATAGGAGCAGGTCATGGCACTATGGCATTTATCTTAGAGAAATCAAAACTTAACGTTTGCTCCAAAGCCTGTAGGGGAATGTATCTGTGTCCTTATGAAAGCAGTGGGGCTGCCAAGGGGGTGGAAGGGACTGGAGTGGTTGGATATTGACACTTGACAGGGCTGCTGTAAGTGATAAACTCCTCTTGCTTCTTTGAAGGCCCCTTCCCCTTAATGGTGGTCCTGAGGACGAGGAGAATAGGAATGTCAACGATTTCAATCGCTTTCAACCTGCCAAGCATTAGAACACCATCTCTTCTACACTAGTTCACTCTCGTCTTAATCCTCAGTATCCCAAAGCAGACAGGTGGGGTCTGGTCCAAGAGGGGTTGCAGGCAGTGTCCCTTCCACAGGCCATCTCCCCTCTTGCCCAGAAGCCCAATGACCAGGTCCCAGGCTTTCAACTCATCTAATTTCTGTGCCTTCTCTAGGGACACCAGGGAACTTCTGGGCTCTTTTTCTGGCTTCAAGGAGGCTCTGCGACGCTGGGTCTAGTGCTCTCAGCCGACTTGGACCACACGGCCAGTTGTCTCCTCCTGCATGGGCCACCTATTGGCTCGGGTGGATCAGGTGAGGGCATGTCCTCTCAGAGAGATACATGGAGAACAGAATAGAGGACCTCTTTCTGGCATTGTTTACCCTAATCTCTCAGTGGTTGCTACCATCGCTTGACTTCCCTGGAATTTCAAGCCCAGCAGAGGGGGGTGGGTCAGCAGCCAGAACTGTGGCTTCACCCTTGTGTCTTTTTTGAATGTTTTCCGCAACCCAGAGGGCTTCCGACAACACCAATTGATAATCGCATATGGTTTCCGTGGGCCAGGCATCCAGGTGCATCTAGCCAGGGACCTGTGTCTCAGGATCTCTCACAAGGCTGCAGTCAAGATGTCATGTGGGTCTTCAGTCATCTCCAGGCTTGTTGGCGGGAAATCTGCTTGTGTGCTCACTCGGGTGGCTCCTAGCAGCCAGAGGTCCTCCATTGCGGTGAGCAAGAAATATTCATTCCTTGCCACATGGGCCTCTCCATCATACAGCCCACAAGGAGCAGGCGGCTTCCCTCGAAACCAATGGTGAGGGAGCGAGAGCAAGCCCAAGAGGAGACCAGTGTCTTTGTCTACGAGCCTCAGAAGGGACATGCTATCTATCTCTCGGGCCATATTCTGTCCTTTCGAAGTGAGGCAGGAGTTCCTGACTCTAATCCAGTGGTAGAGTATGGAACACAAAACGAGGTGTACCCACGAAGGGAATCGTTGGAGACCCTGAAAGGCTGCCCTCCATGCTTTGCTGGGACTTTACCTCAGCTAGGCATCACCATAATCCTTGCATCCAAACTAGAACATGACCTATGAGAAAATTTTGTCAAGCCCTTCTGGGATCCTTACAGCAGCTTGCCTAGAAGTTCCTTGCACAAGGGAAGGGTGCCTGTGTGGCTTAGTCAGGTCAACGTCTGACTCTTGATTTCGGCTCAGGGCGTGGTCCCATGGTCTGTGAAATCCAGCCCAGCCTCTGGTTGTGCACTTGAGTCGAAGGCTGTCTAGGAATCTCTCTCTCCCTGCCCCTCCCCCGCTTGCATGTGTGTGTGCCCTCGCTCTTTCTCTCTCTCAGAAATGAAGAAGCAGAAGTCATCGTAGTGGTAGGAGTGGTAGTTATTTTCACATCAGTGGGTAATTAGACAACCTTGGCTTGGAATGGGAGCTCTGAAATTCACTAGCTGTGTGATCTTGGGGCAAGTTGTGTCCCCTCCCTTTACCTCAGTAGTATATGACACACTGGGTTATTGGGACAATTAAGTGACCAGTAAAGGACACTTAAAACCCTTCGTTGCTTGGCATAGAATCCCTTCATACAATCAATTCTCAGTCGCAGTAGGATCAGCAATTTGATCCTTTTATTTTTTTGGTCCTTAACAATAAAAAATGCTCTCTCACATGGCTATAGGGAATAGGTAGCATCAGTTCAAGAATGGGGTGGATCTCCAGTCAAAGGAGTAATGGGTGTGGCTGAAGGGGTAAGGAAGCACAGGAGCTTTTGTGCTCTGGTTGTGAGTGTCGGTGGCTGCTGGGAAAGGGAATCAGACCTGCAGGGGACCCGAGAACTTGGAGTCTGGCCAGTGCACCCTTGCTCCCTTCTTGGGCTTCTGGGCTTTCAGGGGAGCCTGTGGCCCTTGAGGGCATTTGGAGGCTGTGCCCAGAAGAGCAGGAGCAGGAGCTGGAGTTGGAGCAGGAGCAGGAGCAGGAGCAGGAGCAGGAGGCCCCCCGGAGACAGGCTGGACCTTGGGCCCAGAGTTGGCCAGCTTCTGCCTGAGGCAATGGTTTTCTTCCTTGAGCCTTTGGAACTCCCTCTCTGCCCACAGAACAGCCTTCTGGCTCTCCTCACTTCTGTTCTCCACCAGGAGGCGCTCTCGGTCATGCAAGGAGGAGATTCTCTGCCATTCTCGGTGCAGGTCGTCGGCCATCTTCTTGTAGAGGCCTAAGTTCCAGTGGGCAGCATCCACCTTCCTGCGCACCTTGGCGAGTTCGTTCTTCACTTGCAGGCAGCGTGCCTTCTCCTCCATCATCTTCCTCTCCAGGTGTTTGAGGTGCTCTTCGCACAGCTTAGGCTCTGCCTCGAGCTTCAGGTGCAGCTTCTGAATCTCCCTTTCCAGGAGGCTGTTTCGCTGGTGAAAAGATACTTGCTCAGCTTGGTGGATTGTTGTGTTTCCTGGGAGCTCTTCATTCCCCTGACGTGCCTTCTTCAGTGCCCTGGATGGCTTTCCTTGATTCAGGGGGCTCCCACGGGGCACGTGATCAGTGGAGGAGGAGCCAGTCTGCACCTGCCTCCTTGAGCCCCCACCTTCCAGATGATCTCGAAGGAGCTCTAGCAGATGCATCACCGTCAGTAGGATCTGGCTGAGGGTGTGGTGTTGGCTCTGGCCCTCAGCGGGGGCCTGCCACGGCACACCTCCGTCAGGAAGCTCTGGCCTGCCTGCCTCCCCTGCCTCTTCCTGCCCTCTCAGTCCACAGCTGCCAATGTCCTGAGACAGAGGGTCTGCACTTCCCCGCAGATCAGGGCTGTCCTTGAAGTCTTCTGGCATATTCCTCGCAGGGGGTTCTCCATCGTCCTGGGCTGCTCCACAGATGGGATTTTCATCGGTGAGCTGGTGAGGGCTCTTCTTCAACAGCCTTTGCCGAACTCCCTTCAGCAGTTGCGTAGCGTCTCCCACAGAAAAGTACCCGACATCTTGATTCAGGGCAGCCAGAGCAAGGATCTGTAGCGGGAGAGGACTGGCCTTGTGCTCCGATGATGCGACGGCTCCATGGGCTGGTGCATCCGGGTCGGTCTTCTCCATGTCTTTTCCAGATACTTCATTCTGGGCACAGTGCCCCTTTCTTCCTCTTAAGCGGAGTCCACACTTTACTGGAATGAACACCAGCAACACAGTGCACACGAGGATCTCCCAGCCAAACCCAGAGTCTCGTGGCCCATGTGGCCAACGTTCGATTATCGGCAACCCAGAAGCCCACAGCTGTTCCCGGAGAGCCCACAGCGGCTCCAGAACTGTGTGGGGAGACATTGTAATGGCCACCAGCTGGCTCCAGAGAGCCTGGGGGCTTTGTCTCTGATCACCAGTGTCCTCTCGGCCACTAGAAACTGCTTGGAACCCCTACGAGGGTTCCGTCTCCAATGCAAACCAGTGCCTGGCAACAGGAGGTGAAGGGAGTAGGGGTGGGGGAGGTGCACCCGAGACTCCAACGCAAATCAGTGCCTGGCAACAGGAGCTAACAGTCGTTGGGCAGCGGAGGAGAATCTCTATATTGTGGACCTGAAAAAAATGCAACCATATGTAGCATTGTCTTGGAATTAAACTTTGACACTTATAAAAAAAAGTTAAAAATGAAACTAGATATCAAAGGGAGAAAGATAACAAAATCTAAACACGTAGAAAGTAACTTTCTAGATTATCGGAGACAAAAGATAAAATTTCAGTGCACTGACCCGAAGGAAAATAAAACTACAACGTATTAAAATTGATGGGACACAGCTAAATCAACAGAGAGCTCAATTTTTAGCACTCAATGCATACATTAGAAAGGAGGAGGAGCATCTGGGTGGCTCAGTCAGTTAGTCCAACTCTTGATTTTGACTCGGGTCATGGTCAACCTTGGGATAGTGAGGCTGAACCTGCATTGTGCTGGTGCTGGGCATGGTGGCTGCTTAATCATCTCTCTCTCTTTCTGCACCGCTTCCGTTTCTCTGTCTCTGTCTCTGTCTCTGTCTCTGTGTCTATCTCTCTCTCTCTCTCTCAAAAGGAAAGGAGTCTCAAAACTATAATCTTTCTATTTTAGAACCTAGAAAAAGAGGAGAAACTAAAACTAAAGAAGAAAACCAGAAGAATCCTTCTACCCCATTTCAAGATATTCGTCTACAGTAATCAAAAGTGCGTGGTGTTGGTGAAGAGCTAGACCAATGGAACAGAATAAAGATGGATAAGTGGAACAGAATCAGGGACCCAGAAAGAGAACTACACCCATATGTCGAATGGGGCCTTGACAAAGGTAAAAAGCCGTTCAGTGGAGGAGTGACAGCGTTTTGAATAAATGGTGCTAGAGCAAGTGGACATGCATAGGCAAAGAAGAAGGAGAAGCAGAAGAGGGAGCGGGAGAGGGGAGGAGGAGGTGGAGGACGAGGAGGCCGGGGACCACAATCTAAGTATCAAACCCTATACAAAACTTAACTCAGGCTGCCTGGGTGAGGCAGCCTGTGCGGCAGCCAGCTCTTGATTTCGGCTCTTGTCAAGCTCTCAGCGTCCCGGGACAAAGTCAGGCTCCAAGCTCACTGGCGAGGCTGCTTGAGGATGCTCTTTTCACTTCTCCCTCCAGGCCCCTGCCCGCTCATGCACATGTTCACTCTCCCAAAGGAAAAAAAGAAAAAAAGAGTATTTTAAAAAGTAGCTCAAAATTAATCACTGCCTTACATGGAAAATGATAAATCTTATAGGGAAAATGTGGGGGAAAATTTCCAGAATGGAAAGCTAGGTACAGAATCCTCCAGTCGAACATCAAATTATTTTCCCTAAGGTAAAGTTGATTAATTAGACTTTATCCAACAATCAGAATTGTAAATCTGTGCCGTGTGAAAGACCTCCTTAAGAAGACCCAAAAGACAAGCTACCAACTTGGAGGAAATAGGTCCAAATCACATAGCTAATAGAGGACTCCTGTCTGAAGCATGGAAACTCAGAATTTGATCCCCAAGTAAGCATGCAATCTAGTTAGCAAAAGGGAATAGAAGGGGGGTGGGGAAAAAGTAAAGGGCCTGCCACCTTTACCAAAGCGTAGACAGATGGAAACCACATAGAAAGTTGCCATTGGGGCAATTCAAATGAAAACTACAGTGAGCTCTCACTGCACACCTATCACAGTGATTCAAACCAAATGCGCCAGAGAGGGAGAGAGAGACCCCACCACCAAATGCAAGGCAGGATGTGGAATGACTGGATCACTCCCGCATCACAGTTGGGAATGGAAAATGATAGAGCTGACTCTTGAAAACAGTTAAGAGTTTCTTTTCCTTTTCCAAGCCGTGAGTTACATTCCCGTTCACATGCAGTATAATATCAATTTCAGGTGTCCAATAGAGTGGCTCAACCCTTCCACACAGATTCTTTGAGAACTAGACTTGCTACCGCCATAGGAGCAGGTCATGGCACTATGGCATTTATCTTAGAGAAATCAAAACTTAACGTTTGCTCCAAAGCCTGTAGGGGAATGTATCTGTGTCCTTATGAAAGCAGTGGGGCTGCCAAGGGGGTGGAAGGGACTGGAGTGGTTGGATATTGACACTTGACAGGGCTGCTGTAAGTGATAAACTCCTCTTGCTTCTTTGAAGGCCCCTTCCCCTTAATGGTGGTCCTGAGGACGAGGAGAATAGGAATGTCAACGATTTCAATCGCTTTCAACCTGCCAAGCATTAGAACACCATCTCTTCTACACTAGTTCACTCTCGTCTTAATCCTCAGTATCCCAAAGCAGACAGGTGGGGTCTGGTCCAAGAGGGGTTGCAGGCAGTGTCCCTTCCACAGGCCATCTCCCCTCTTGCCCAGAAGCCCAATGACCAGGTCCCAGGCTTTCAACTCATCTAATTTCTGTGCCTTCTCTAGGGACACCAGGGAACTTCTGGGCTCTTTTTCTGCCTTCAAGGAGGCTCTGCGACGCTGGGTCTAGTGCTCTCAGCCGACTTGGACCACACGGCCAGTTGTCTCCTCCTGCATGGGCCACCTATTGGCTCGGGTGGATCAGGTGAGGGCATGTCCTCTCAGAGAGATACATGGAGAACAGAAGAGAGGACCTCTTTCTGGCATTGTTTACCCTAATCTCTCAGTGGTTGCTACCATCGCTTGACTTCCCTGGAATTTCAAGCCCAGGAGAGGGGGTTGGGTCAGCAGCCAGAACTGTGGCTTCACCCTTGTGTCTTTTTTGAATGGTTTCCGCAACCCAGAGGGCTTCCGACAACACCAATTGATAACCGCATATGGTTTCCGTGGGCCAGGCATCCAGGTGCATCTAGCCAGGGACCTGTGTCTCAGGATCTCTCACAAGGCCTTCAGTCAAGATGTCATGTGGGTCTTCAGTCATCTCCAGGCTTGTTGGCGGGAAATCTGCTTGTGTGCTCACTCGGGTGGCTCCTAGCAGCCAGAGGTCCTCCATTGCGGTGAGCAAGAAATATTCATTCCTTGCCACATGGGCCTCTCCAACATACAGCCCACAAGGAGCAGGCGGCTTCCCTCGAAACCAATGGTGAGGGAGCGAGAGCAAGCCCAAGAGGAGACCAGTGTCTTTGTCTACGAGCCTCAGAAGGGACATGCTATCTATCTCTCGGGCCATATTCTGTCCTTTCGAAGTGAGGCAGGAGTTCCTGACTCTAATCCAGTGGTAGAGTATGTAACACAAAACGAGGTGTACCCACGAAGGGAATCGTTGGAGACCCTGAAAGGCTGCCCTCCATGCTTTGCTGGGACTTTACCTCAGCTAGGCATCACCATAATCCTTGCATCCAAACTAGAACGTGACCTATGAGAAAATTTTGTCAAGCCCTTCTGGGATCCTTACAGCAGCTTGCCTAGAAGTTCCTTGCACAAGGGAAGGGTGCCTGTGTGGCTTAGTCAGGTCAACGTCTGACTCTTGATTTTGGCTCAGGGCGTGTTCCCATGGTCTGAGAAATCCAGCCCAGCGTCTGGTTGTGCACTTGAGTCGAAGGCTGTCTAGGAATCTCTCTCTCCCTGCCCCTCCCCCGCTTGCATGTGTGTGTGCCCTCGCTCTTTCTCTCTCTCAGAAATGAAGAAGCAGAAGTCATCGTAGTGGTAGGAGTGGTAGTTATTTTCACATCAGTGGGTAATTAGACAACCTTGGCTAGGAATGGGAGCTCTGAAATTCACTAGCTGTGTGATCTTGGGGCAAGTTTTGTCCCCTCTCTTTACCTCAGTAGTATATGACACACTGGGTTATTGGGACAATTAAGTGATCAGTAAAGGACACTTAAAACCCTTCGTTGCTTGGCATAGAATCCCTTCATACAATCAATTCTCAGTCGCAGTAGGATCAGCAATTTGATCGTTTTATTTTTTTGGTCCTTAACAATGAAAAATGCTCTCTCACATGGCTATAGGGAATAGGTAGCATCAGTTCAAGAATGGGGTGGATCTCCAGTCAAAGGAGCAATGGGTGTGGCTGAAGGGGTAAGGAAGCACAGGAGCTTTTGTGCTCTGGTTGTGAGTGTTGGTGGCTGCTGGGAAAGGGAATCAGACCTGCAGGGGACCCGAGAACTTGGAGTCTGGCCAGTGCACCCTTGCTCCCTTCTTGGGCTTCTGGGCTTTGAGGGGAGCCTGTGGCCCTTGAGGGCATTTGGAGGCTGTGCCCAGAAGAGCAGGAGCAGGAGCTGGAGCTGGAGCAGGAGCAGGAGCAGGAGCAGGAGGCCCCCCGGAGACAGGCTGGACCTTGGGCCCAGAGTTGGCCAGCTTCTGCCTGAGGCAATGGTTTTCTTCCTTGAGCCTTTGGAACTCCCTCTCTGCCCACAGAACAGCCTTCTGGCTCTCCTCACTTCTGTTCTCCACCAGGAGGCGCTCTCGGTCATGCAAGGAGGAGATTCTCTGCCATTCTCGGTGCAGGTCGTCGGCCATCTTCTTGTAGAGGCCTAAGTTCCAGTGGGCAGCATCCACCTTCCTGCGCACCTTGGCGAGTTCGTTCTTCACTTGCAGGCAGCGTGCCTTCTCCTCCATCATCTTCCTCTCCAGGTGTTTGAGGTGCTCTTCGCACAGCTTAGGCTCTGCCTCGAGCTTCAGGTGCAGCTTCTGAATCTCCCTTTCCAGGAGGCTGTTTCGCTGGTGAAAAGATACTTGCTCAGCTTGGTGGATTGTTGTGTTTCCTGGGAGCTCTTCATTCCCCTGACGTGCCTTCTTCAGTGCCCTGGATGGCTTTCCTTGATTCAGGGGGCTCCCACGGGGCACGTGATCAGTGGAGGAGGAGCCAGTCTGCACCTGCCTCCTTGAGCCCCCACCTTCCAGATGATCTCAAAGGAGCTCTAGCAGATGCATCACCGTCAGTAGGATCTGGCTGAGGGTGTGGTGTTGGCTCTGGCCCTCAGCGGGGGCCTGCCACGGCACACCTCCGTCAGGAAGCTCTGGCCTGCCTGCCTCCCCTGCCTCTTCCTGCCCTCTCAGTCCACAGCTGCCAATGTCCTGAGACAGAGGGTCTGCACTTCCCCGCAGATCAGGGCTGTCCTTGAAGTCTTCTGGCATATTCCTCGCAGGGGGTTCTCCATCGTCCTGGGCTGCTCCACAGATGGGATTTTCATCAGTGAGCTGGTGAGGGCTCTTCTTCAACAGCCTTTGCCGAACTCCCTTCAGCAGTTGCGTAGCGTCTCCCACAGAAAAGTACCCGACATCTTGATTCAGGGCAGCCAGAGCAAGGATCTGTAGCGGGAGAGGACTGGCCTTGTGCTCCGATGATGCGACGGCTCCATGGGCTGGTGCATCCGGGTCGGTCTTCTCCATGTCTTTTCCAGATACTTCATTCTGGGCACAGTGCCCCTTTCTTCCTCTTAAGCGGAGTCCACACTTTACTGGAATGAACACCAGCAACACAGTGCACACGAGGATCTCCCAGCCAAACCCAGAGTCTCGTGGCCCATGTGGCCAACGTTCGATTATCGGCAACCCAGAAGCCCACAGCTGTTCCCGGAGAGCCCACAGCGGCTCCAGAACTGTGTGGGGAGACATTGTAATGGCCACCAGCTGGCTCCAGAGAGCCTGGGGGCTTTGTCTCTGATCACCAGTGTCCTCTCGGCCACTAGAAACTGCTTGGAACCCCTACGAGGGTTCCGTCTCCAATGCAAACCAGTGCCTGGCAACAGGAGGTGAAGGGAGTAGGGGTGGGGGAGGTGCACCCGAGACTCCAACGCAAATCAGTGCCTGGCAACAGGAGCTAACAGTCGTTGGGCAGCGGAGGAGAATCTCTATATTGTGGACCTGAAAAAAATGCAACCATATGTAGCATTGTCTTGGAATTAAACTTTGACACTTATAAAAAAAAGTTAAAAATGAAACTAGATATCAAAGGGAGAAAGATAACAAAATCTAAACACGTAGAAAGTAACTTTCTAGATTATCGGAGACAAAAGATAAAATTTCAGTGCACTGACCCGAAGGAAAATAAAACTACAACGTATTAAAATTGATGGGACACAGCTAAATCAACAGAGAGCTCAATTTTTAGCACTCAATGCATACATTAGAAAGGAGGAGGAGCATCTGGGTGGCTCAGTCAGTTAGTCCAACTCTTGATTTTGACTCGGGTCATGGTCAACCTTGGGATAGTGAGGCTGAACCTGCATTGTGCTGGTGCTGGGCATGGTGGCTGCTTAATCATCTCTCTCTCTTTCTGCACCGCTTCCGTTTCTCTGTCTCTGTCTCTGTCTCTGTCTCTGTCTCTGTGTCTATCTCTCTCTCTCTCTCTCAAAAGGAAAGGAGTCTCAAAACTATAATCTTTCTATTTTAGAACCTAGAAAAAGAGGAGAAACTAAAACTAAAGAAGAAAACCAGAAGAATCCTTCTACCCCATTTCAAGATATTCGTCTACAGTAATCAAAAGTGCGTGGTGTTGGTGAAGAGCTAGACCAATGGAACAGAATAAAGATGGATAAGTGGAACAGAATCAGGGACCCAGAAAGAGAACTACACCCATATGTCGAATGGGGCCTTGACAAAGGTAAAAAGCCGTTCAGTGGAGGAGTGACAGCGTTTTGAATAAATGGTGCTAGAGCAAGTGGACATGCATAGGCAAAGAAGAAGGAGAAGCAGAAGATGGAGCGGGAGAGGGGAGGAGGAGGTGGAGGACGAGGAGGCCGGGGACCACAATCTAAGTATCAAACCCTATACAAAACTTAACTCAGGCTGCCTGGGTGAGGCAGCCTGTGCGGCAGCCAGCTCTTGATTTCGGCTCTTGTCAAGCTCTCAGCGTCCCGGGACAAAGTCAGGCTCCAAGCTCACTGGCGAGGCTGCTTGGGGATGCTCTTTTCACTTCTCCCTCCAGGCCCCTGCCCGCTCATGCACATGTTCACTCTCCCAAAGGAAAAAAAGAAAAAAAGAGTATTTTAAAAAGTAGCTCAAAATTAATCACTGCCTTACATGGAAAATGATAAATCTTATAGGGAAAATGTGGGGGAAAATTTCCAGAATGGAAAGCTAGGTACAGAATCCTCCAGTCGAACATCAAATTATTTTCCCTAAGGTAAAGTTGATTAATTAGACTTTATCCAACAATCAGAATTGTAAATCTGTGCCGTGTGAAAGACCTCCTTAAGAAGACCCAAAAGACAAGCTACCAACTTGGAGGAAATAGGTCCAAATCACATAGCTAATAGAGGACTCCTGTCTGAAGCATGGAAACTCAGAATTTGATCCCCAAGTAAGCATGCAATCTAGTTAGCAAAAGGGAATAGAAGGGGGGTGGGGAAAAAGTAAAGGGCCTGCCACCTTTACCAAAGCGTAGACAGATGGAAACCACATAGAAAGTTGCCATTGGGGCAATTCAAATGAAAACTACAGTGAGCTCTCACTGCACACCTATCACAGTGATTCAAACCAAATGCGCCAGAGAGGGAGAGAGAGACCCCACCACCAAATGCAAGGCAGGATGTGGAATGACTGGATCACTCCCGCATCACAGTTGGGAATGGAAAATGATAGAGCTGACTCTTGAAAACAGTTAAGAGTTTCTTTTCCTTTTCCAAGCCGTGAGTTACATTCCCGTTCACATGCAGTATAATATCAATTTCAGGTGTCCAATAGAGTGGCTCAACCCTTCCACACAGATTCTTTGAGAACTAGACTTGCTACCGCCATAGGAGCAGGTCATGGCACTATGGCATTTATCTTAGAGAAATCAAAACTTAACGTTTGCTCCAAAGCCTGTAGGGGAATGTATCTGTGTCCTTATGAAAGCAGTGGGGCTGCCAAGGGGGTGGAAGGGACTGGAGTGGTTGGATATTGACACTTGACAGGGCTGCTGTAAGTGATAAACTCCTCTTGCTTCTTTGAAGGCCCCTTCCCCTTAATGGTGGTCCTGAGGACGAGGAGAATAGGAATGTCAACGATTTCAATCGCTTTCAACCTGCCAAGCATTAGAACACCATCTCTTCTACACTAGTTCACTCTCGTCTTAATCCTCAGTATCCCAAAGCAGACAGGTGGGGTCTGGTCCAAGAGGGGTTGCAGGCAGTGTCCCTTCCACAGGCCATCTCCCCTCTTGCCCAGAAGCCCAATGACCAGGTCCTAGGCTTTCAACTCATCTAATTTCTGTGCCTTCTCTAGGGACACCAGGGAACTTCTGGGCTCTTTTTCTGCCTTCAAGGAGGCTCTGCGACGCTGGGTCTAGTGCTCTCAGCCGACTTGGACCACACGGCCAGTTGTCTCCTCCTGCATGGGCCACCTATTGGCTCGGGTGGATCAGGTGAGGGCATGTCCTCTCAGAGAGATACATGGAGAACAGAAGAGAGGACCTCTTTCTGGCATTGTTTACCCTAATCTCTCAGTGGTTGCTACCATCGCTTGACTTCCCTGGAATTTCAAGCCCAGGAGAGGGGGTTGGGTCAGCAGCCAGAACTGTGGCTTCACCCTTGTGTCTTTTTTGAATGGTTTCCGCAACCCAGAGGGCTTCCGACAACACCAATTGATAACCGCATATGGTTTCCGTGGGCCAGGCATCCAGGTGCATCTAGCCAGGGACCTGTGTCTCAGGATCTCTCACAAGGCCTTCAGTCAAGATGTCATGTGGGTCTTCAGTCATCTCCAGGCTTGTTGGCGGGAAATCTGCTTGTGTGCTCACTCGGGTGGCTCCTAGCAGCCAGAGGTCCTCCATTGCGGTGAGCAAGAAATATTCATTCCTTGCCACATGGGCCTCTCCAACATACAGCCCACAAGGAGCAGGCGGCTTCCCTCGAAACCAATGGTGAGGGAGCGAGAGCAAGCCCAAGAGGAGACCAGTGTCTTTGTCTACGAGCCTCAGAAGGGACATGCTATCTATCTCTCGGGCCATATTCTGTCCTTTCGAAGTGAGGCAGGAGTTCCTGACTCTAATCCAGTGGTAGAGTATGGAACACAAAACGAGGTGTACCCACGAAGGGAATCGTTGGAGACCCTGAAAGGCTGCCCTCCATGCTTTGCTGGGACTTTACCTCAGCTAGGCATCACCATAATCCTTGCATCCAAACTAGAACGTGACCTATGAGAAAATTTTGTCAAGCCCTTCTGGGATCCTTACAGCAGCTTGCCTAGAAGTTCCTTGCACAAGGGAAGGGTGCCTGTGTGGCTTAGTCAGGTCAACGTCTGACTCTTGATTTCGGCTCAGGGCGTGGTCCCATGGTCTGTGAAATCCAGCCCAGCCTCTGGTTGTGCACTTGAGTCGAAGGCTGTCTAGGAGTCTCTGTCTCCCTGCCCCTCCCCCGCTTGCATGTGTGTGTGCCCTCGCTCTTTCTCTCTCTCAGAAATGAAGAAGCAGAAGTCATTGTAGTGGTAGGAGTGGTAGTTATTTTCACATCAGTGGGTAATTAGACAACCTTGGCTTGGAATGGGAGCTCTGAAATTCACTAGCTGTGTGATCTTGGGGCAAGTTGTGTCCCCTCTCTGAACCTCAGTAGTATATGACACACTGGGTTATTGGGACAATTAAGTGATCAGTAAAGGACACTTAAAACCCTTCGTTGCTTGGCATAGAATCCCTTCATACAATCAATTCTCAGTCGCAGTAGGATCAGCAATTTGATCGTTTTATTTTTTTGGTCCTTAACAATGAAAAATGCTCTCTCACATGGCTATAGGGAATAGGTAGCAGCAGTTCAAGAATGGGGTGGATCTCCAGTCAAAGGAGCAATGGGTGTGGCTGAAGGGGTAAGGAAGCACAGGAGCTTTTGTGCTCTGGTTGTGAGTGTCCGTGGCTGCTGAGAAAGGGAATCAGACCTGCAGGGGACCCGAGAACTTGGAGTCTGGCCAGTGCACCCTTGCTCCCTTCTTGGGCTTCTGGGCTTTGAGGGGAGCCTGTGGCCCTTGAGGGCATTTGGAGGCTGTGCCCAGAAGAGCAGGAGCAGGAGTAGGAGTTGGAGCTTGAGCTGGAGCAGGACCAGGAGCAGGAGCAGGAGGCCCCCCGGAGACAGGCTGGACCTTGGGCCCAGAGTTGGCCAGCTTCTGCCTGAGGCAATGGTTTTCTTCCTTGAGCCTTTGGAACTCCCTCTCTGCCCACAGAACAGCCTTCTGGCTCTCCTCACTTCTGTTCTCCACCAGGAGGCGCTCTCGGTCATGCAAGGAGGAGATTCTCTGCCATTCTCGGTGCAGGTCGTCGGCCATCTTCTTGTAGAGGCCTAAGTTCCAGTGGGCAGCATCCACCTTCCTGCGCACCTTGGCGAGTTCGTTCTTCACTTGCAGGCAGCGTGCCTTCTCCTCCATCATCTTCCTCTCCAGGTGTTTGAGGTGCTCTTCGCACAGCTTAGGCTCTGCCTCGAGCTTCAGGTGCAGCTTCTGAATCTCCCTTTCCAGGAGGCTGTTTCGCTGGTGAAAAGATACATGCTCAGCTTGGTGGATTGTTGTGTTTCCTGGGAGCTCTTCATTCCCCTGACGTGCCTTCTTCAGTGCCCTGGATGGCTTTCCTTGATTCAGGGGGCTCCCACGGGGCACGTGATCAGTGGAGAAGGAGCCAGTCTGCACCTGCCTCCTTGAGCCCCCACCTTCCAGATGATCTCGAAGGAGCTCTAGCAGATGCATCACCGTCAGTAGGATCTGGCTGAGGGTGTGATGTTGGCTCTGGCCCTCAGCGGGGGCCTGCCACGGCACACCTCCGTCAGGAAGCTCTGGCCTGCCTGCCTCCCCTGCCTCTTCCTGCCCTCTCAGTCCACAGCTGCCAATGTCCTGAGACAGAGGGTCTGCACTTCCCCGCAGATCAGGGCTGTCCTTGAAGTCTTCTGGCATATTCCTCGCAGGGGGTTCTCCATCGTCCCGGGCAGCTCCACAGATGGGATTTTCATCGGTGAGCTGGTGAGGGCTCTTCTTCAACAGCCTTTGCCGAACTCCCTTCAGCAGTTGCGTAGCGTCTCCCACAGAAAAGTACCCGACATCTTGATTCAGGGCAGCCAGAGCAAGGATCTGTAGCGGGAGAGGACTGGCCTTGTGCTCCGATGATGCGACGGCTCCATGGGCTGGTGCATCCGGGTCGGTCTTCTCCATGTCTTTTCCAGATACTTCATTCTGGGCACAGTGCCCCTTTCTTCCTCTTAAGCGGAGTCCACACTTTACTGGAATGAACACCAGCAACACAGTGCACACGAGGATCTCCCAGCCAAACCCAGAGTCTCGTGGCCCATGTGGCCAACGTTCGATTATCGGCAACCCAGAAGCCCACAGCTGTTCCCGGAGAGCCCACAGCGGCTCCAGAACTGTGTGGGGAGACATTGTAATGGCCACCAGCTGGCTCCAGAGAGCCTGGGGGCTTTGTCTCTGATCACCAGTGTCCTCTCGGCCACTAGAAACTGCTTGGAACCCCTACGAGGGTTCCGTCTCCAATGCAAACCAGTGCCTGGCAACAGGAGCTGAAGGGAGTAGGGGTGGGGGAGGTGCACCCGAGACTCCAACCCAAATCAGTGCCTGGCAACAGGAGCTAACAGTCGTTGGGCAGCGGAGGAGAATCTCTATATCGTGGACCTGAAAAAAATGCAACCCTATGTAGCATTGTCTTGGAATTAAACTTTGACACTTATAAAAAAAAGTTAAAAATGAAACTAGATATCAAAGGGAGAAAGATAACAAAATCTAAACACGTAGAAAGTAACTTTCTAGATTATCGGAGACAAAAGATAAAATTTCAGTGCACTGACCCGAAGGAAAATAAAACTACAACGTATTAAAATTGATGGGACACAGCTAAATCAACAGAGAGCTCAATTTTTAGCACTCAATGCATACATTAGAAAGGAGGAGGAGCATCTGGGTGGCTCAGTCAGTTAGTCCAACTCTTGATGTTGACTCGGGTCATGGTCAACCTTGGGATAGTGAGGCTGAACCTGCATTGTGCTGGTGCTGGGCATGGTGGCTGCTTAATCATCTCTCTCTCTTTCTGCACCGCATCCGTTTCTCTGTCTCTGTCTCTGTCTCTGTCTCTGTGTCTGTGTCTGTCTCTCTCTCTCTCTCTAAAAAGGAAAGGAGTCTCAAAACTATAATCTTTCTATTTTAGGACCTAGAAAAAGAGGAGAAACTAAAATTAAAGAAGAAAACCAGAAGAATCCTTCTACCCCATTTCAAGATATTCGTCTACAGTAATCAAAAGTGCGTGGTGTTGGTGAAGAGCTAGACCAATGGAACAGAATAAAGATGGATAAGTGGAACAGATCAAGGACCCAGAAAGAGAACTACACCCATATGTCGAATGGGGCCTTGACAAAGGTAAAAAGCCGTTCAGTGGAGGAGTGACAGCGTTTTGAATAAATGGTGCTAGAGCAAGTGGACATGCATAGGCAAAGAAGAAGGAGAAGCAGAAGAGGGAGCGGGAGAGGGGAGGAGGAGGTGGAGGACGAGGAGGCCGGGGACCACAATCTAAGTATCAAACCCTATACAAAACTTAACTCAGGCTGCCTGGGTGAGGCAGCCTGTGCGGCAGCCAGCTCTTGATTTCGGCTCTTGTCAAGCTCTCAGCGTCCCGGGACAAAGTCAGGCTCCAAGCTCACTGGTGAGGCTGCTTGAGGATGCTCTTTTCCCTTCTCCCTCCAGGCCCCTGCCCGCTCATGCACATGTTCACTCTCCCAAAGGAAAAAAAGAAAAAAAGAGTATTTTAAAAAGTAGCTCAAAATTAATCACTGCCTTACATGGAAAATGATAAATCTTATAGGGAAAATGTGGGGGAAAATTTCCAGAATGGAAAGCTAGGTACAGAATCCTCCAGTCGAACATCAAATTATTTTCCCTAAGGTAAAGTTGATTAATTAGACTTTATCCAACAATCAGAATTGTAAATCTGTGCCATGTGAAAGACCTCCTTAAGAAGACCCAAAAGACAAGCTACCAACTTGGAGGAAATAGGTCCAAATCACATAGCTAATAGAGGACTCCTGTCTGAAGCATGGAAACTCAGAATTTGATCCCCAAGTAAGCATGCAATCTAGTTAGCAAAAGGAAATAGAAGGGGGGTGGGGAAAAAGTAAAGGGCCTGCCACCTTTACCAAAGCGTAGACAGATGGAAACCACATAGAAAGTTGCCATTGGGGCAATTCAAATGAAAACTCCAGTGAGCTCTCACTGCACACCTATCACAGTGATTCAAACCAAATGCGCCAGAGAGGGAGAGAGAGACCCCACCACCAAATGCAAGGCAGGATGTGGAATGACTGGATCACTCCCGCATCACAGTTGGGAATGGAAAATGATAGAGCTGACTCTTGAAAACAGTTAAGAGTTTCTTTTCCTTTTCCAAGCCGTGAGTTACATTCCCGTTCACATGCAGTATAATATCAATTTCAGGTGTCCAATAGAGTGGCTCAACCCTTCCACACAGATTCTTTGAGAACTAGACTTGCTACCGCCATAGGAGCAGGTCATGGCACTATGGCATTTATCTTAGAGAAATCAAAACTTAACGTTTGCTCCAAAGCCTGTAGGGGAATGTATCTGTGTCCTTATGAAAGCATTGGGGCTGCCAAGGGGGTGGAAGGGACTGGAGTGGTTGGATATTGACACTTGACAGGGCTGCTGTAAGTGATAAACTCCTCTTGCTTCTTTGAAGGCCCCTTCCCCTTAATGGTGGTCCTGAGGACGAGGAGAATAGGAATGTCAACGATTTCAATCGCTTTCAACCTGCCAAGCATTAGAACACCATCTCTTCTACACTAGTTCACTCTCGTCTTAATCCTCAGTATCCCAAAGCAGACAGGTGGGGTCTGGTCCAAGAGGGGTTGCAGGCAGTGTCCCTTCCACAGGCCATCTCCCCTCTTGCCCAGAAGCCCAATGACCAGGTCCCAGGCTTTCAACTCATCTAATTTCTGTGCCTTCTCTAGGGACACCAGGGAACTTCTGGGCTCTTTTTCTGGCTTCAAGGAGGCTCTGCGACGCTGGGTCTAGTGCTCTCAGCCGACTTGGACCACACGGCCAGTTGTCTCCTCCTGCATGGGCCACCTATTGGCTCGGGTGGATCAGGTGAGGGCATGTCCTCTCAGAGAGATACATGGAGAACAGAATAGAGGACCTCTTTCTGGCATTGTTTACCCTAATCTCTCAGTGCTTGCTACCATCACTTGACTTCCCTGGAATTTCAAGCCCAGGAGAGGGGGGTGGGTCAGCAGCCAGAACTGTGGCTTCACCCTTGTGTCTTTTTTGAATGTTTTCCGCAACCCAGAGGGCTTCCGACAACACCAATTGATAACCGCATATGGTTTCCGTGGGCCAGGCATCCAGGTGCATCTAGCCAGGGACCTGTGTCTCAGGATCTCTCACAAGGCTGCAGTCAAGATGTCATGTGGGTCTTCAGTCATCTCCAGGCTTGTTGGCGGGAAATCTGCTTGTGTGCTCACTCGGGTGGCTCCTAGCAGCCAGAGGTCCTCCATTGCGGTGAGCAAGAAATATTCATTCCTTGCCACATGGGCTTCTCCATCATACAGCCCACAAGGAGCAGGCGGCTTCCCTCGAAACCAATGGTGAGGGAGCGAGAGCAAGCCCAAGAGGAGACCAGTGTCTTTGTCTACGAGCCTCAGAAGGGACATGCTATCTATCTCTCGGGCCATATTCTGTCCTTTCGAAGTGAGGCAGGAGTTCCTGACTCTAATCCAGTGGTAGAGTATGGAACACAAAACGAGGTGTACCCACGAAGGGAATCGTTGGAGACCCTGAAAGGCTGCCCTCCATGCTTTGCTGGTACTTTACCTCAGCTAGGCATCACCATAATCCTTGCATCCAAACTAGAACGTGACCTATGAGAAAATTTTGTCAAGCCCTTCTGGGATCCTTACAGCAGCTTGCCTAGAAGTTCCTTGCACAAGGGAAGGGTGCCTGTGTGGCTTAGTCAGGCCAACGTCTGACTCTTGATTTCGGCTCAGGGCGTGGTCCCATGGTCTGTGAAATCCAGCCCAGCGTCTGGTTGTGCACTTGAGTCGAAGGCTGTCTAGGAATCTCTGTCTCCCTGCCCCTCCCCCGCTTGCATGTGTGTGTGCCCTCGCTCCTTCTCTCTCTCAGAAATGAAGAAGCACAAGTCATCGTAGTGGTAGGAGTGGTAGTTATTTTCACATCAGTGGGTAATTAACAACCTTGGCTTGGAATGGGAGCTCTGAAATTCACTAGCTGTGTGATCTTGGGGCAAGTTGTGTCCCCTCTCTGAACCTCAGTAGTATATGACACACTGGGTTATTGGGACAATTAAGTGATCAGTAAAGGACACTTAAAACCCTTCGTTGCTTCGCATAGAATCCCTTCATACAATCAATTCTCAGTCGCAGTGGGATCAGCAATTTGATCGTTTTATTTTTTTGGTCCTTAACAATGAAAAATGCTCTCTCACATGGCTATAGGGAATAGGTAGCATCAGTTCAAGAATGGGGTGGATCTCCAGTCAAAGGAGCAATGGGTGTGGCTGAAGGGGTAAGGAAGCACAGGAGCTTTTGTTCTCTGGTTGTGAGTGTTGGTGGCTGCTGGGAAAGGGAATCAGACCTGCAGGGGACCCGAGAACTTGGAGTCTGGCCAGTGCACCCTTGCTCCCTTCTTGGGCTTCTGGGCTTTGAGGGGAGCCTGTGGCCCTTGAGGGCATTTGGAGGCTGTGCCCAGAAGAGCAGGAGCAGGAGCTGGAGCTGGAGCTGGAGCAGGAGCAGGAGCAGGAGGCCCCCCGGAGACAGGCTGGACCTTGGGCCCAGAGTTGGCCAGCTTCTGCCTGAGGCAATGGTTTTCTTCCTTGAGCCTTTGGAACTCCCTCTCTGCCCACAGAACAGCCTTCTGGCTCTCCTCACTTCTGTTCTCCACCAGGAGGCGCTCTCGGTCATGCAAGGAGGAGGTTCTCTGCCATTCTCGGTGCAGGTCGTCGGCCATCTTCTTGTAGAGGCCTAAGTTCCAGTGGGCAGCATCCACCTTCCTGCGCACCTTGGCGAGTTCGTTCTTCACTTGCAGGCAGCGTGCCTTCTCCTCCATCATCTTCCTCTCCAGGTGTTTGAGGTGCTCTTCGCACAGCTTAGGCTCTGCCTCGAGCTTCAGGTGCAGCTTCTGAATCTCCCTTTCCAGGAGGCTGTTTCGCTGGTGAAAAGATACTTGCTCAGCTTGGTGGATTGTTGTGTTTCCTGGGAGCTCTTCATTCCCCTGACGTGCCTTCTTCAGTGCCCTGGATGGCTTTCCTTGATTCAGGGGGCTCCCACGGGGCACGTGATCAGTGGAGGAGGAGCCAGTCTGCACCTGCCTCCTTGAGCCCCCACCTTCCAGATGATCTCGAAGGAGCTCTAGCAGATGCATCACCGTCAGTAGGATCTGGCTGAGGGTGTGGTGTTGGCTCTGGCCCTCAGCGGGGGCCTGCCACGGCACACCTCCGTCAGGAAGCTCTGGCCTGCCTGCCTCCCCTGCCTCTTCCTGCCCTCTCAGTCCACAGCTGCCAATGTCCTGAGACAGAGGGTCTGCACTTCCCCGCAGATCAGGGCTGTCCTTGAAGTCTTCTGGCATATTCCTCGCAGGGGGTTCTCCATCGTCCTGGGCTGCTCCACAGATGGGATTTTCATCGGTGAGCTGGTGAGGGCTCTTCTTCAACAGCCTTTGCCGAACTCCCTTCAGCAGTTGCGTAGCGTCTCCCACAGAAAAGTACCCGACATCTTGATTCAGGGCAGCCAGAGCAAGGATCTGTAGCGGGAGAGGACTGGCCTTGTGCTCCGATGATGCGACGGCTCCATGGGCTGGTGCATCCGGGTCGGTCTTCTCCATGTCTTTTCCAGATACTTCATTCTGGGCACAGTGCCCCTTTCTTCCTCTTAAGCGGAGTCCACACTTTACTGGAATGAACACCAGCAACACAGTGCACACGAGGATCTCCCAGCCAAACCCAGAGTCTCGTGGCCCATGTGGCCAACGTTCGATTATCGGCAACCCAGAAGCCCACAGCTGTTCCCGGAGAGCCCACAGCGGCTCCAGAACTGTGTGGGGAGACATTGTAATGGCCACCAGCTGGCTCCAGAGAGCCTGGGGGCTTTGTCTCTGATCACCAGAAACTGCTTGGAACCCCTACGAGGGTTCCGTCTCCAATGCAAACCAGTGCCTGGCAACAGGAGCTGAAGGGAGTAGGGGTAGGGGAGGTGCACCCGAGACTCCAACCCAAATCAGTGCCTGGCAACAGGAGCTAACAGTCGTTGGGCAGCAGAGGAGAATCTCTATATTGTGGACCTGAAAAAAATGCAACCCTATGTAGCATTGTCTTGGAATTAAACTTTGACCCTTATAAAAAAAAGTTAAAAATGAAACTAGATATCAAAGGGAGAAAGATAACAAAATCTAAACACGTAGAAAGTAACTTTCTAGATTATCGGAGACAAAAGATAAAATTTCAGTGCACTGACCCGAAGGAAAATAAAACTACAACGTATTAAAATTGATGGGACACAGCTAAATCAACAGAGAGCTCAATTTTTAGCACTCAATGCATACATTAGAAAGGAGGAGGAGCATCTGGGTGGCTCAGTCAGTTAGTCCAACTCTTGATTTTGACTCGGGTCATGGTCAACCTTGGGATAGTGAGGCTGAACCTGCATTGTGCTGGTGCTGGTCATGGTGGCTGCTTAATCATCTCTCTCTCTTTCTGCACCGCATCCGTTTCTCTGTCTCTGTCTCTGTCTCTGTGTCTGTGTCTGTCTCTCTCTCTCTCTCTAAAAAGGAAAGGAGTCTCAAAACTATAATCTTTCTATTTTAGGACCTAGAAAAAGAGGAGAAACTAAAATTAAAGAAGAAAACCAGAAGAATCCTTCTACCCCATTTCAAGATATTCGTCTACAGTAATCAAAAGTGCGTGGTGTTGGTGAAGAGCTAGACCAATGGAACAGAATAAAGATGGATAAGTGGAACAGATCAAGGACCCAGAAAGAGAACTACACCCATATGTCGAATGGGGCCTTGACAAAGGTAAAAAGCCGTTCAGTGGAGGAGTGACAGCGTTTTGAATAAATGGTGCTAGAGCAAGTGGACATGCATAGGCAAAGAAGAAGGAGAAGCAGAAGAGGGAGCGGGAGAGGGGAGGAGGAGGTGGAGGACGAGGAGGCCGGGGACCACAATCTAAGTATCAAACCCTATACAAAACTTAACTCAGGCTGCCTGGGTGAGGCAGCCTGTGCGGCAGCCAGCTCTTGATTTCGGCTCTTGTCAAGCTCTCAGCGTCCCGGGACAAAGTCAGGCTCCAAGCTCACTGGCGAGGCTGCTTGAGGATGCTCTTTTCCCTTCTCCCTCCAGGCCCCTGCCCGCTCATGCACATGTTCACTCTCCCAAAGGAAAAAAAGAAAAAAAGAGTATTTTAAAAAGTAGCTCAAAATTAATCACTGCCTTACATGGAAAATGATAAATCTTATAGGGAAAATGTGGGGAAAAATTTCCAGAATGGAAAGCTAGGTACAGAATCCTCCAGTCGAACATCAAATTATTTTCCCTAAGGTAAAGTTGATTAATTAGACTTTATCCAACAATCAGAATTGTAAATCTGTGCCGTGTGAAAGACCTCCTTAAGAAAACCCAAAAGACAAGCTACCAACTTGGAGGAAATAGGTCCAAATCACATAGCTAATAGAGGACTCCTGTCTGAAGCATGGAAACTCAGAATTTGATCCCCAAGTAAGCATGCAATCTAGTTAGCAAAAGGGAATAGAAGGGGGGTGGGGAAAAAGTAAAGGGCCTGCCACCTTTACCAAAGCGTAGACAGATGGAAACCACATAGAAAGTTGCCATTGGGGCAATTCAAATGAAAACTCCAGTGAGCTCTCACTGCACACCTATCACAGTGATTCAAACCAAATGCGCCAGAGAGGGAGAGAGAGACCCCACCACCAAATGCAAGGCAGGATGTGGAATGACTGGATCACTCCCGCATCACAGTTGGGAATGGAAAATGATAGAGCTGACTCTTGAAAACAGTTAAGAGTTTCTTTTCCTTTTCCAAGCCGTGAGTTACATTCCCGTTCACATGCAGTATAATATCAATTTCAGGTGTCCAATAGAGTGGCTCAACCCTTCCACACAGATTCTTTGAGAACTAGACATGCTACCGCCATAGGAGCAGGTCATGGCACTATGGCATTTATCTTAGAGAAATCAAAACTTAACGTTTGCTCCAAAGCCTGTAGGGGAATGTATCTGTGTCCTTATGAAAGCAGTGGGGCTGCCAAGGGGGTGGAAGGGACTGGAGTGGTTGGATATTGACACTTGACAGGGCTGCTGTAAGTGATAAACTCCTCTTGCTTCTTTGAAGGCCCCTTCCCCTTAATGGTGGTCCTGAGGACGAGGAGAATAGGAATGTCAACGATTTCAATCGCTTTCAACCTGCCAAGCATTAGAACACCATCTCTTCTACACTAGTTCACTCTCGTCTTAATCCTCAGTATCCCAAAGCAGACAGGTGGGGTCTGGTCCAAGAGGGGTTGCAGGCAGTGTCCCTTCCACAGGCCATCTCCCCTCTTGCCCAGAAGCCCAATGACCAGGTCCCAGGCTTTCAACTCATCTAATTTCTGTGCCTTCTCTAGGGACACCAGGGAACTTCTGGGCTCTTTTTCTGGCTTCAAGGAGGCTCTGCGACGCTGGGTCTAGTGCTCTCAGCCGACTTGGACCACACGGCCAGTTGTCTCCTCCTGCATGGGCCACCTATTGGCTCGGGTGGATCAGGTGAGGGCATGTCCTCTCAGAGAGATACATGGAGAACAGAATAGAGGACCTCTTTCTGGCATTGTTTACCCTAATCTCTCAGTGGTTGCTACCATCGCTTGACTTCCCTGGAATTTCAAGCCCAGCAGAGGGGGGTGGGTCAGCAGCCAGAACTGTGGCTTCACCCTTGTGTCTTTTTTGAATGTTTTCCGCAACCCAGAGGGCTTCCGACAACACCAATTGATAATCGCATATGGTTTCCGTGGGCCAGGCATCCAGGTGCATCTAGCCAGGGACCTGTGTCTCAGGATCTCTCACAAGGCTGCAGTCAAGATGTCATGTGGGTCTTCAGTCATCTCCAGGCTTGTTGGCGGGAAATCTGCTTGTGTGCTCACTCGGGTGGCTCCTAGCAGCCAGAGGTCCTCCATTGCGGTGAGCAAGAAATATTCATTCCTTGCCACATGGGCCTCTCCATCATACAGCCCACAAGGAGCAGGCGGCTTCCCTCGAAACCAATGGTGAGGGAGCGAGAGCAAGCCCAAGAGGAGACCAGTGTCTTTGTCTACGAGCCTCAGAAGGGACATGCTATCTATCTCTCGGGCCATATTCTGTCCTTTCGAAGTGAGGCAGGAGTTCCTGACTCTAATCCAGTGGTAGAGTATGGAACACAAAACGAGGTGTACCCACGAAGGGAATCGTTGGAGACCCTGAAAGGCTGCCCTCCATGCTTTGCTGGGACTTTACCTCAGCTAGGCATCACCATAATCCTTGATCCAAACTAGAACATGACCTATGAGAAAATTTTGTCAAGCCCTTCTGGGATCCTTACAGCAGCTTGCCTAGAAGTTCCTTGCACAAGGGAAGGGTGCCTGTGTGGCTTAGTCAGGTCAACGTCTGACTCTTGATTTCGGCTCAGGGCGTGGTCCCATGGTCTGTGAAATCCAGCCCAGCCTCTGGTTGTGCACTTGAGTCGAAGGCTGTCTAGGAATCTCTCTCTCCCTGCCCCTCCCCCGCTTGCATGTGTGTGTGCCCTCGCTCTTTCTCTCTCTCAGAAATGAAGAAGCAGAAGTCATCGTAGTGGTAGGAGTGGTAGTTATTTTCACATCAGTGGGTAATTAGACAACCTTGGCTTGGAATGGGAGCTCTGAAATTCACTAGCTGTGTGATCTTGGGGCAAGTTGTGTCCCCTCCCTTTACCTCAGTAGTATATGACACACTGGGTTATTGGGACAATTAAGTGACCAGTAAAGGACACTTAAAACCCTTCGTTGCTTGGCATAGAATCCCTTCATACAATCAATTCTCAGTCGCAGTAGGATCAGCAATTTGATCCTTTTATTTTTTTGGTCCTTAACAATAAAAAATGCTCTCTCACATGGCTATAGGGAATAGGTAGCATCAGTTCAAGAATGGGGTGGATCTCCAGTCAAAGGAGTAATGGGTGTGGCTGAAGGGGTAAGGAAGCACAGGAGCTTTTGTGCTCTGGTTGTGAGTGTCGGTGGCTGCTGGGAAAGGGAATCAGACCTGCAGGGGACCCGAGAACTTGGAGTCTGGCCAGTGCACCCTTGCTCCCTTCTTGGGCTTCTGGGCTTTGAGGGGAGCCTGTGGCCCTTGAGGGCATTTGGAGGCTGTGCCCAGAAGAGCAGGAGCAGGAGCTGGAGCTGGAGCAGGAGCAGGAGCAGGAGCAGGAGGCCCCCCGGAGACAGGCTGGACCTTGGGCCCAGAGTTGGCCAGCTTCTGCCTGAGGCAATGGTTTTCTTCCTTGAGCCTTTGGAACTCCCTCTCTGCCCACAGAACAGCCTTCTGGCTCTCCTCACTTCTGTTCTCCACCAGGAGGCGCTCTCGGTCATGCAAGGAGGAGATTCTCTGCCATTCTCGGTGCAGGTCGTTGGCCATCTTCTTGTAGAGGCCTAAGTTCCAGTGGGCAGCATCCACCTTCCTGCGCACCTTGGCGAGTTCGTTCTTCACTTGCAGGCAGCGTGCCTTCTCCTCCATCATCTTCCTCTCCAGGTGTTTGAGGTGCTCTTCGCACAGCTTAGGCTCTGCCTCGAGCTTCAGGTGCAGCTTCTGAATCTCCCTTTCCAGGAGGCTGTTTCGCTGGTGAAAAGATACTTGCTCAGCTTGGTGGATTGTTGTGTTTCCTGGGAGCTCTTCATTCCCCTGACGTGCCTTCTTCAGTGCCCTGGATGGCTTTCCTTGATTCAGGGGGCTCCCACGGGGCACGTGATCAGTGGAGGAGGAGCCAGTCTGCACCTGCCTCCTTGAGCCCCCACCTTCCAGATGATCTCGAAGGAGCTCTAGCAGATGCATCACCGTCAGTAGGATCTGGCTGAGGGTGTGGTGTTGGCTCTGGCCCTCAGCGGGGGCCTGCCACGGCACACCTCCGTCAGGAAGCTCTGGCCTGCCTGCCTCCCCTGCCTCTTCCTGCCCTCTCAGTCCACAGCTGCCAATGTCCTGAGACAGAGGGTCTGCACTTCCCCGCAGATCAGGGCTGTCCTTGAAGTCTTCTGGCATATTCCTCGCAGGGGGTTCTCCATCGTCCTGGGCTGCTCCACAGATGGGATTTTCATCGGTGAGCTGGTGAGGGCTCTTCTTCAACAGCCTTTGCCGAACTCCCTTCAGCAGTTGCGTAGCGTCTCCCACAGAAAAGTACCCGACATCTTGATTCAGGGCAGCCAGAGCAAGGATCTGTAGCGGGAGAGGACTGGCCTTGTGCTCCGATGATGCGACGGCTCCATGGGCTGGTGCATCCGGGTCGGTCTTCTCCATGTCTTTTCCAGATACTTCATTCTGGGCACAGTGCCCCTTTCTTCCTCTTAAGCGGAGTCCACACTTTACTGGAATGAACACCAGCAACACAGTGCACACGAGGATCTCCCAGCCAAACCCAGAGTCTCGTGGCCCATGTGGCCAACGTTCGATTATCGGCAACCCAGAAGCCCACAGCTGTTCCCGGAGAGCCCACAGCGGCTCCAGAACTGTGTGGGGAGACATTGTAATGGCCACCAGCTGGCTCCAGAGAGCCTGGGGGCTTTGTCTCTGATCACCAGAAACTGCTTGGAACCCCTACGAGGGTTCCGTCTCCAATGCAAACCAGTGCCTGGCAACAGGAGCTGAAGGGAGTAGGGGTAGGGGAGGTGCACCCGAGACTCCAACCCAAATCAGTGCCTGGCAACAGGAGCTAACAGTCGTTGGGCAGCAGAGGAGAATCTCTATATTGTGGACCTGAAAAAAATGCAACCCTATGTAGCATTGTCTTGGAATTAAACTTTGACACTTATAAAAAAAAGTGAAAAATGAAACTAGATATCAAAGGGAGAAAGATAACAAAATCTAAACACGTAGAAAGTAACTTTCTAGATTATCGGAGACAAAAGATAAAATTTCAGTGCACTGACCCGAAGGAAAATAAAACTACAACGTATTAAAATTGATGGGACACAGCTAAATCAACAGAGAGCTCAATTTTTAGCACTCAATGCATACATTAGAAAGGAGGAGGAGCATCTGGGTGGCTCAGTCAGTTAGTCCAACTCTTGATTTTGACTCGGGTCATGGTCAACCTTGGGATAGTGAGGCTGAACCTGCATTGTGCTGGTGCTGGGCATGGTGGCTGCTTAATCATCTCTCTCTCTTTCTGCACCGCATCCGTTTCTCTGTCTCTGTCTCTGTCTCTGTGTCTGTGTCTGTCTCTCTCTCTCTCTCTAAAAAGGAAAGGAGTCTCAAAACTATAATCTTTCTATTTTAGGACCTAGAAAAAGAGGAGAAACTAAAACTAAAGAAGAAAACCAGAAGAATCCTTCTACCCCATTTCAAGATATTCGTCTACAGTAATCAAAAGTGCGTGGTGTTGGTGAAGAGCTAGACCAATGGAACAGAATAAAGATGGATAAGTGGAACAGATCAAGGACCCAGAAAGAGAACTACACCCATATGTCGAATGGGGCCTTGACAAAGGTAAAAAGCCGTTCAGTGGAGGAGTGACAGCGTTTTGAATAAATGGTGCTAGAGCAAGTGGACATGCATAGGCAAAGAAGAAGGAGAAGCAGAAGAGGGAGCGGGAGAGGGGAGGAGGAGGTGGAGGACGAGGAGGCCGGGGACCACAATCTAAGTATCAAACCCTATACAAAACTTAACTCGGGCTGCCTGGGTGAGGCAGCCTGTGCGGCAGCCAGCTCTTGATTTCGGCTCTTGTCAAGCTCTCAGCGTCCCGGGACAAAGTCAGGCTCCAAGCTCACTGGCGAGGCTGCTTGAGGATGCTCTTTTCCCTTCTCCCTCCAGGCCCCTGCCCGCTCATGCACATGTTCACTCTCCCAAAGGAAAAAAAGAAAAAAAGAGTATTTTAAAAAGTAGCTCAAAATTAATCACTGCCTTACATGGAAAATGATAAATCTTATAGGGAAAATGTGGGGAAAAATTTCCAGAATGGAAAGCTAGGTACAGAATCCTCCAGTCGAACATCAAATTATTTTCCCTAAGGTAAAGTTGATTAATTAGACTTTATCCAACAATCAGAATTGTAAATCTGTGCCGTGTGAAAGACCTCCTTAAGAAAACCCAAAAGACAAGCTACCAACTTGGAGGAAATAGGTCCAAATCACATAGCTAATAGAGGACTCCTGTCTGAAGCATGGAAACTCAGAATTTGATCCCCAAGTAAGCATGCAATCTAGTTAGCAAAAGGGAATAGAAGGGGGGTGGGGAAAAAGTAAAGGGCCTGCCACCTTTACCAAAGCGTAGACAGATGGAAACCACATAGAAAGTTGCCATTGGGGCAATTCAAATGAAAACTCCAGTGAGCTCTCACTGCACACCTATCACAGTGATTCAAACCAAATGCGCCAGAGAGGGAGAGAGAGACCCCACCACCAAATGCAAGGCAGGATGTGGAATGACTGGATCACTCCCGCATCACAGTTGGGAATGGAAAATGATAGAGCTGACTCTTGAAAACAGTTAAGAGTTTCTTTTCCTTTTCCAAGCCGTGAGTTACATTCCCGTTCACATGCAGTATAATATCAATTTCAGGTGTCCAATAGAGTGGCTCAACCCTTCCACACAGATTCTTTGAGAACTAGACATGCTACCGCCATAGGAGCAGGTCATGGCACTATGGCATTTATCTTAGAGAAATCAAAACTTAACGTTTGCTCCAAAGCCTGTAGGGGAATGTATCTGTGTCCTTATGAAAGCAGTGGGGCTGCCAAGGGGGTGGAAGGGACTGGAGTGGTTGGATATTGACACTTGACAGGGCTGCTGTAAGTGATAAACTCCTCTTGCTTCTTTGAAGGCCCCTTCCCCTTAATGGTGGTCCTGAGGACGAGGAGAATAGGAATGTCAACGATTTCAATCGCTTTCAACCTGCCAAGCATTAGAACACCATCTCTTCTACACTAGTTCACTCTCGTCTTAATCCTCAGTATCCCAAAGCAGACAGGTGGGGTCTGGTCCAAGAGGGGTTGCAGGCAGTGTCCCTTCCACAGGCCATCTCCCCTCTTGCCCAGAAGCCCAATGACCAGGTCCCAGGCTTTCAACTCATCTAATTTCTGTGCCTTCTCTAGGGACACCAGGGAACTTCTGGGCTCTTTTTCTGGCTTCAAGGAGGCTCTGCGACGCTGGGTCTAGTGCTCTCAGCCGACTTGGACCACACGGCCAGTTGTCTCCTCCTGCATGGGCCACCTATTGGCTCGGGTGGATCAGGTGAGGGCATGTCCTCTCAGAGAGATACATGGAGAACAGAATAGAGGACCTCTTTCTGGCATTGTTTACCCTAATCTCTCCGTGGTTGCTACCATCGCTTGACTTCCCTGGAATTTCAAGCCCAGCAGAGGGGGGTGGGTCAGCAGCCAGAACTGTGGCTTCACCCTTGTGTCTTTTTTGAATGTTTTCCGCAACCCAGAGGGCTTCCGACAACACCAATTGATAATCGCATATGGTTTCCGTGGGCCAGGCATCCAGGTGCATCTAGCCAGGGACCTGTGTCTCAGGATCTCTCACAAGGCTGCAGTCAAGATGTCATGTGGGTCTTCAGTCATCTCCAGGCTTGTTGGCGGGAAATCTGCTTGTGTGCTCACTCGGGTGGCTCCTAGCAGCCAGAGGTCCTCCATTGCGGTGAGCAAGAAATATTCATTCCTTGCCACATGGGCCTCTCCATCATACAGCCCACAAGGAGCAGGCGGCTTCCCTCGAAACCAATGGTGAGGGAGCGAGAGCAAGCCCAAGAGGAGACCAGTGTCTTTGTCTACGAGCCTCAGAAGGGACATGCTATCTATCTCTCGGGCCATATTCTGTCCTTTCGAAGTGAGGCAGGAGTTCCTGACTCTAATCCAGTGGTAGAGTATGGAACACAAAACGAGGTGTACCCACGAAGGGAATCGTTGGAGACCCTGAAAGGCTGCCCTCCATGCTTTGCTGGGACTTTACCTCAGCTAGGCATCACCATAATCCTTGCATCCAAACTAGAACATGACCTATGAGAAAATTTTGTCAAGCCCTTCTGGGATCCTTACAGCAGCTTGCCTAGAAGTTCCTTGCACAAGGGAAGGGTGCCTGTGTGGCTTAGTCAGGTCAACGTCTGACTCTTGATTTCGGCTCAGGGCGTGGTCCCATGGTCTGTGAAATCCAGCCCAGCGTCTGGTTGTGCACTTGTGTCGAAGGCTGTCTAGGAATCTCTCTCTCCCTGCCCCTCCCCCGCTTGCATGTGTGTGTGCCCTCGCTCTTTCTCTCTCTCAGAAATGAAGAAGCAGAAGTCATCGTAGTGGTAGGAGTGGTAGTTATTTTCACATCAGTGGGTAATTAGACAACCTTGGCTTGGAATGGGAGCTCTGAAATTCACTAGCTGTGTGATCTTGGGGCAAGTTGTGTCCCCTCCCTTTACCTCAGTAGTATATGACACACTGGGTTATTGGGACAATTAAGTGACCAGTAAAGGACACTTAAAACCCTTCGTTGCTTGGCATAGAATCCCTTCATACAATCAATTCTCAGTCGCAGTAGGATCAGCAATTTGATCCTTTTATTTTTTTGGTCCTTAACAATAAAAAATGCTCTCTCACATGGCTATAGGGAATAGGTAGCATCAGTTCAAGAATGGGGTGGATCTCCAGTCAAAGGAGTAATGGGTGTGGCTGAAGGGGTAAGGAAGCACAGGAGCTTTTGTGCTCTGGTTGTGAGTGTCGGTGGCTGCTGGGAAAGGGAATCAGACCTGCAGGGGACCCGAGAACTTGGAGTCTGGCCAGTGCACCCTTGCTCCCTTCTTGGGCTTCTGGGCTTTGAGGGGAGCCTGTGGCCCTTGAGGGCATTTGGAGGCTGTGCCCAGAAGAGCAGGAGCAGGAGCAGGAGCAGGAGGCCCCCCGGAGACAGGCTGGACCTTGGGCCCAGAGTTGGCCAGCTTCTGCCTGAGGCAATGGTTTTCTTCCTTGAGCCTTTGGAACTCCCTCTCTGCCCACAGAACAGCCTTCTGGCTCTCCTCACTTCTGTTCTCCACCAGGAGGCGCTCTCGGTCATGCAAGGAGGAGATTCTCTGCCATTCTCGGTGCAGGTCGTCGGCCATCTTCTTGTAGAGGCCTAAGTTCCAGTGGGCAGCATCCACCTTCCTGCGCACCTTGGCGAGTTCGTTCTTCACTTGCAGGCAGCGTGCCTTCTCCTCCATCATCTTCCTCTCCAGGTGTTTGAGGTGCTCTTCGCACAGCTTAGGCTCTGCCTCGAGCTTCAGGTGCAGCTTCTGAATCTCCCTTTCCAGGAGGCTGTTTCGCTGGTGAAAAGATACTTGCTCAGCTTGGTGGATTGTTGTGTTTCCTGGGAGCTCTTCATTCCCCTGACGTGCCTTCTTCAGTGCCCTGGATGGCTTTCCTTGATTCAGGGGGCTCCCACGGGGCACGTGATCAGTGGAGGAGGAGCCAGTCTGCACCTGCCTCCTTGAGCCCCCACCTTCCAGATGATCTCGAAGGAGCTCTAGCAGATGCATCACCGTCAGTAGGATCTGGCTGAGGGTGTGGTGTTGGCTCTGGCCCTCAGCGGGGGCCTGCCACGGCACACCTCCGTCAGGAAGCTCTGGCCTGCCTGCCTCCCCTGCCTCTTCCTGCCCTCTCAGTCCACAGCTGCCAATGTCCTGAGACAGAGGGTCTGCACTTCCCCGCAGATCAGGGCTGTCCTCGAAGTCTTCTGGCATATTCCTCGCAGGGGGTTCTCCATCATCCTGGGCTGCTCCACAGATGGGATTTTCATCGGTGAGCTGGTGAGGGCTCTTCTTCAACAGCCTTTGCCGAACTCCCTTCAGCAGTTGCGTAGCGTCTCCCACAGAAAAGTACCCGACATCTTGATTCAGGGCAGCCAGAGCAAGGATCTGTAGCGGGAGAGGACTGGCCTCGTGCTCCGATGATGCGACGGCTCCATGGGCTGGTGCATCCGGGTCGGTCTTCTCCATGTCTTTTCCAGATACTTCATTCTGGGCACAGTGCCCCTTTCTTCCTCTTAAGCGGAGTCCACACTTTACTGGAATGAACACCAGCAACACAGTGCACACGAGGATCTCCCAGCCAAACCCAGAGTCTCGTGGCCCATGTGGCCAACGTTCGATTATCGGCAACCCAGAAGCCCACAGCTGTTCCCGAGAGCCCACAGCGGCTCCAGAACTGTGTGGGGAGACATTGTAATGGCCACCAGCTGGCTCCAGAGAGCCTGGGGGCTTTGTCTCTGATCACCAGTGTCCTCTCGGCCACTAGAAACTGCTTGGAACCCCTACGAGGGTTCCGTCTCCAATGCAAACCAGTGCCTGGCAACAGGAGCTGAAGGGAGTAGGGGTGGGGGAGGTGCACCCGAGACTCCAACGCAAATCAGTGCCTGGCAACAGGAGCTAACAGTCGTTGGGCAGCGGAGGAGAATCTCTATATCGTGGACCTGAAAAAAATGCAACCCTATGTAGCATTGTCTTGGAATTAAACTTTGACACTTATAAAATAAAGTTAAAAATGAAACTAGATATCAAAGGGAGAAAGATAACAAAATCTAAACACGTAGAAAGTAACTTTCTAGATTATCGGAGACAAAAGATAAAATTTCAGTGCACTGACCCGAAGGAAAATAAAACTACAACGTATTAAAATTGATGGGACACAGCTAAATCAACAGAGAGCTCAATTTTTAGCACTCAATGCATACATTAGAAAGGAGGAGGAGCATCTGGGTGGCTCAGTCAGTTAGTCCAACTCTTGATTTTGACTCGGGTCATGGTCAACCTTGGGATAGTGAGGCTGAACCTGCATTGTGCTGGTGCTGGGCATGGTGGCTGCTTAATCATCTCTCTCTCTTTCTGCACCGCTTCCGTTTCTCTGTCTCTGTCTCTGTCTCTGTCTCTGTGTCAGTGTCTGTCTCTCTCTCTCTCTCTCTAAAAAGAAAAGGAGTCTCAAAACTATAATCTTTCTATTTTAGGACCTAGAAAAAGAGGAGAAACTAAAACTAAAGAAGAAAACCAGAAGAATCCTTCTACCCCATTTCAAGATATTCGTCTACAGTAATCAAAAGTGCGTGGTGTTGGTGAAGAGGTAGACCAATGGAACAGAATAAAGATGGATAAGTGGAACAGAATCAGGGACCCAGAAAGAGAACTACACCCATATGTCGAATGGGGCCTTGACAAAGGTAAAAAGCCGTTCAGTGGAGGAGTGACAGCGTTTTGAATAAATGGTGCTAGAGCAAGTGGACATGCATAGGCAAAGAAGAAGGAGAAGCAGAAGAGGGAGCGGGAGAGGGGAGGAGGAGGTGGAGGACGAGGAGGCCGGGGACCACAATCTAAGTATCAAACCCTATACAAAACTTAACTCAGGCTGCCTGGGTGAGGCAGCCTGTGCGGCAGCCAGCTCTTGATTTCGGCTCTTGTCAAGCTCTCAGCGTCCCGGGACAAAGTCAGGCTCCAAGCTCACTGGCGAGGCTGCTTGAGGATGCTCTTTTCCCTTCTCCCTCCAGGCCCCTGCCCGCTCATGCACATGTTCACTCTCCCAAAGGAAAAAAGGAAAAAAAGAGTATTTTAAAAAGTAGCTCAAAATTAATCACTGCCTTACATGGAAAATGATAAATCTTATAGGGAAAATGTGGGGGAAAATTTCCAGAATGGAAAGCTAGGTAAAGATTCCTCCAGTCGAACATCAACTTATTTTCCCTAAGGTAAAGTTGATTAATTAGACTTTATCCAACAATTAGAATTATAAATCTGTGCCGTGTGAAAGATCTCCTTAAGAAGACCCAAAAGACAAGCTACCAACTTGGAGGAAATAGGTCCAAATCACATAGCTAATAGAGGACTCCTGTCTGAAGCATGGAAACTCAGAATTTGATCCCCAAGTAAGCATGCAATCTAGTTAGCAAAAGGAAATAGAAGGGGGGTGGGGAAAAAGTAAAGGGCCTGCCACCTTTACCAAAGCGTAGACAGATGGAAACCACATAGAAAGTTGCCATTGGGGCAATTCAAATGAAAACTCCAGTGAGCTCTCACTGCACACCTATCACAGTGATTCAAACCAAATGCGCCAGAGAGGGAGAGAGAGACCCCACCACCAAATGCAAGGCAGGATGTGGAATGACTGGATCACTCCCGCATCACAGTTGGGAATGGAAAATGATAGAGCTGACTCTTGAAAACAGTTAAGAGTTTCTTTTCCTTTTCCAAGCCGTGAGTTACATTCCCGTTCACATGCAGTATAATATCAATTTCAGGTGTCCAATAGAGTGGCTAAACCCTTCCACACAGATTCTTTGAGAACTAGACTTGCTACCGCCATAGGAGCAGGTCATGGCACTATGGCATTTATCTTAGAGAAATCAAAACATAACGTTTGCTCCAAAGCCTGTAGGGGAATGTATCTGTGTCCTTACGAAAGCAGTGGGGAGGCCAAGGGTGTGGAAGGGACTGGAGTGGTTGGATATTGACACTTGACAGGGCTGCTGTAAGTGATAGACTCCTCTTGCTTCTTTGAAGGCCCCTTCCCCTTAATGGTGGTCCTGAGGACGAGGAGAATAGGAATGTCAACGATTTCAATCGCTTTCAACCTGCCAAGCATTAGAACACCATCTCTTCTACACTAGTTCACTCTCGTCTTAATCCTCAGTATCCCAAAGCAGACAGGTGGGGTCTGGACCAAGAGGGGTTGCAGGCAGTGTCCCTTCCACAGGCCATCTCCCCTCTTGCCCAGAAGCCCAATGACCAGGTCCCAGGCTTTCAACTCATCTAATTTCTGTGCCTTCTCTAGGGACACCAGGGAACTTCTGGGCTCTTTTTCTGCCTTCAAGGAGGCTCTGCGACGCTGGGTCTAGTGCTCTCAGCCGACTTGGACCACACGGCCAGTTGTCTCCTCCTGCATGGGCCACCTATTGGCTCGGGTGGATCAGGTGAGGGCATGTCCTCTCAGAGAGATACATGGAGAACAGAATAGAGGACCTCTTTCTGGCATTGTTTACCCTAATCTCTCCGTGCTTGCTACCATCGCTTGACTTCCCTGGAATTTCAAGCCCAGGAGAGGGGGGTGGGTCAGCAGCCAGAACTGTGGCTTCACCCTTGTGTCTTTTTTGAATGTTTTCCGCAACCCAGAGGGCTTCCGACAACACCAATTGATAACCGCATATGGTTTCCGTGGGCCAGGCATCCAGGTGCATCTAGCCAGGGACCTGTGTCTCAGGATCTCTCACAAGGCTGCAGTCAAGATGTCATGTGGGTCTTCAGTCATCTCCAGGCTTGTTGGCGGGAAATCTGCTTGTGTGCTCACTCGGGTGGCTCCTAGCAGCCAGAGGTCCTCCATTGCGGTGAGCAAGAAATATTCATTCCTTGCCACATGGGCCTCTCCATCATACAGCCCACAAGGAGCAGGCGGCTTCCCTCGAAACCAATGGTGAGGGAGCGAGAGCAAGCCCAAGAGGAGACCAGTGTCTTTGTCTACGAGCCTCAGAAGGGACATGCTATCTATCTCTCGGGCCATATTCTGTCCTTTCGAAGTGAGGCAGGAGTTCCTGACTCTAATCCAGTGGTAGAGTATGGAACACAAAACGAGGTGTACCCACGAAGGGAATCGTTGGAGACCCTGAAAGGCTGCCCTCCATGCTTTGCTGGGACTTTACCTCAGCTAGGCATCACCATAATACTTGCATCCAAACTAGAACGTGACCTATGAGAAAATTTTGTCAAGCCCTTCTGGGATCCTTACAGCAGCTTGCCTAGAAGTTCCTTGCACAAGGGAAGGGTGCCTGTGTGGCTTAGTCAGGTCAACGTCTGACTCTTGATTTTGGCTCAGGGCGTGGTCCCATGGTCTGTGAAATCCAGCCCAGCGTCTGGTTGTGCACTTGAGTGGGAAGGCTGTCTAGGAGTCTCTGTCTCCCTGCCCCTCCCCCGCTTGCATGTGTGTGTGCCCTCGTTCTTTCTCTCTCTCAGAAATGAAGAAGCAGAAGTCATTGTAGTGGTAGGAGTGGTAGTTATTTTCACATCAGTGGGTAATGAGACAACCTTGGCTTGGAATGGGAGCTCTGAAATTCACTAGCTGTGTGATCTTGGGGCAAGTTGTGTCCCCTCTCTGAACCTCAGTAGTATATGACACACTGGGTTATTGGGACAATTAAGTGATCAGTAAAGGACACTTAAAACCCTTCGTTGCTTGGCATAGAATCCTTTCATACAATCAATTCTCAGTCGCAGTAGGATCAGCAATTTGATCGTTTTATTTTTTTGGTCCTTAACAATGAAAAATGCTCTCTCACATGGCTATAGGGAATAGGTAGCATCAGTTCAAGAATGGGGTGGATCTCCAGTCAAAGGAGCAATGGGTGTGGCTGAAGGGGTAAGGAAGCACAGGAGCTTTTGTGCTCTGGTTGTGAGTGTTGGTGGCTGCTGGGAAAGGGAATCAGACCTGCAGGGGACCCGAGAACTTGGAGTCTGGCCAGTGCACCCTTGCTCCCTTCTTGGGCTTCTGGGCTTTGAGGGGAGCCTGTGGCCCTTGAGGGCATTTGGAGGCTGTGCCCAGAAGAGCAGGAGCAGGAGCTGGAGCTGGAGCAGGAGCAGGAGCAGGAGCAGGAGGCCCCCCGGAGACAGGCTGGACCTTGGGCCCAGAGTTGGCCAGCTTCTGCCTGAGGCAATGGTTTTCTTCCTTGAGCCTTTGGAACTCCCTCTCTGCCCACAGAACAGCCTTCTGGCTCTCCTCACTTCTGTTCTCCACCAGGAGGCGCTCTCGGTCATGCAAGAAGGAGATTCTCTGCCATTCTCGGTGCAGGTCGTCGGCCATCTTCTTGTAGAGGCCTAAGTTCCAGTGGGCAGCATCCACATTCCTGTGCACCTTGGTGAGTTTGTTCTTCACTTGCAGGCAGCGTGCCTTCTCCTCCATCATCTTCCTCTCCGGTGTTTGAGGTGCTCTTCGCACAGCTTAGGCTCTGCCTCGAGCTTCAGGTGCAGCTTCTGAATCTCCCTTTCCAGGAGGCTGTTTCGCTGGTGAAAAGATACTTGCTCAGCTTGATGGATTGTTGTGTTTGCTGGGAGCTCTTCATTCCCCTGACGTGCCTTCTTCAGTGCCCTGGATGGCTTTCCTTGATTCAGGGGGCTCCCACGGGGCACGTGATCAGTGGAGGAGGAGCCAGTCTGCACCTGCCTCCTTGAGCCCCCACCTTCCAGATGATCTCGAAGGAGCTCTAGCAGATGCATCACCGTCAGTAGGATCTGGCTGAGGGTGTGGTGTTGGCTCTGGCCCTCAGCGGGGTCCTGCCACGGCACACCTCCGTCAGGAAGCTCTGGCCTGCCTGCCTCCCCTGCCTCTTCCTGCCCTCTCAGTCCACAGCTGCCAAAGTCCTGAGACAGAGGGTCTGCACTTCCCCGCAGATCAGGGCTGTCCTTGAAGTCTTCTGGCATATTCCTCGCAGGGGGTTCTCCATCGTCCTGGGCTGCTCCACAGATGGGATTTTCATCGGTGAGCTGGTGAGGGCTCTTCTTCAACAGCCTTTGCCGAACTCCCTTCAGCAGTTGCGTAGCGTCTCCCACAGAAAAGTACCCGACATCTTGATTCAGGGCAGCCAGAGCAAGGATCTGTAGCGGGAGAGGACTGGCCTCGTGCTCCGATGATGCGACGGCTCCATGGGCTGGTGCATCCGGGTCGGTCTTCTCCATGTCTTTTCCAGATACTTCATTCTGGGCACAGTGCCCCTTTCTTCCTCTTAAGCGGAGTCCACACTTTACTGGAATGAACACCAGCAACACAGTGCACACGAGGATCTCCCAGCCAAACCCAGAGTCTCATGGCCCATGTGGCCAACGTTCGATTATCGGCAACCCAGAAGCCCACAGCTGTTCCCGAGAGCCCACAGCGGCTCCAGAACTGTGTGGGGAGACATTGTAATGGCCACCAGCTGGCTCCAGAGAGCCTGGGGGCTTTGTCTCTGATCACCAGTGTCCTCTCGGCCACTAGAAACTGCTTGGAACCCCTACGAGGGTTCCGTCTCCAATGCAAACCAGTGCCTGGCAACAGGCGCTGAAGGGAGTAGGGGTGGGGGAGGTGCACCCGAGACTCCAACGCAAATCAGTGCCTGGCAACAGGAGCTAACAGTCGTTGGGCAGCGGAGGAGAATCTCTATATCGTGGACCTGAAAAAAATGCAACCCTATGTAGCATTGTCTTGGAATTAAACTTTGACACTTATAAAATAAAGTTAAAAATGAAACTAGATATCAAAGGGAGAAAGATAACAAAATCTAAACACGTAGAAAGTAACTTTCTAGATTATCGGAGACAAAAGATAAAATTTCAGTGCACTGACCCGAAGGAAAATAAAACTACAACGTATTAAAATTGATGGGACACAGCTAAATCAACAGAGAGCTCAATTTTTAGCACTCAATGCATACATTAGAAAGGAGGAGGAGCATCTGGGTGGCTCAGTCAGTTAGTCCAACTCTTGATTTTGACTCGGGTCATGGTCAACCTTGGGATAGTGAGGCTGAACCTGCATTGTGCTGGTGCTGGGCATGGTGGCTGCTTAATCATCTCTCTCTCTTTCTGCACCGCTTCCGTTTCTCTGTCTCTGTCTCTGTCTCTGTGTCTGTGTCTGTCTCTCTCTCTCTCTCTAAAAAGAAAAGGAGTCTCAAAACTATAATCTTTCTATTTTAGGACCTAGAAAAAGAGGAGAAACTAAAACTAAAGAAGAAAACCAGAAGAATCCTTCTACCCCATTTCAAGATATTCGTCTACAGTAATCAAAAGTGCGTGGTGTTGGTGAAGAGCTAGACCAATGGAACAGAATAAAGATGGATAAGTGGAACAGAATCAGGGACCCAGAAAGAGAACTACACCCATATGTCGAATGGGGCCTTGACAAAGGTAAAAAGCCGTTCAGTGGAGGAGTGACAGCGTTTTGAATAAATGGTGCTAGAGCAAGTGGACATGCATAGGCAAAGAAGAAGGAGAAGCAGAAGAGGGAGCGGGAGAGGGGAGGAGGAGGTGGAGGACGAGGAGGCCGGGGACCACAATCTAAGTATCAAACCCTATACAAAACTTAACTCAGGCTGCCTGGGTGAGGCAGCCTGTGCGGCAGCCAGCTCTTGATTTCGGCTCTTGTCAAGCTCTCAGCGTCCCGGGACAAAGTCAGGCTCCAAGCTCACTGGCGAGGCTGCTTGAGGATGCTCTTTTCCCTTCTCCCTCCAGGCCCCTGCCCGCTCATGCACATGTTCACTCTCCCAAAGGAAAAAAGGAAAAAAAGTGTATTTTAAAAAGTAGCTCAAAATTAATCACTGCCTTACATGGAAAATGATAAATCTTATAGGGAAAATGTGGGGAAAAATTTCCAGAATGGAAAGCTAGGTAAAGATTCCTCCAGTCGAACATCAACTTATTTTCCCTAAGGTAAAGTTGATTAATTAGACTTTATCCAACAATCAGAATTGTAAATCTGTGCCGTGTGAAAGATCTCCTTAAGAAGACCCAAAAGACAAGCTACCAACTTGGAGGAAATAGGTCCAAATCACATAGCTAATAGAGGACTCCTGTCTGAAGCATGGAAACTCAGAATTTGATCCCCAAGTAAGCATGCAATCTAGTTAGCAAAAGGAAATAGAAGGGGGGTGGGGAAAAAGTAAAGGGCCTGCCACCTTTACCAAAGCGTAGACAGATGGAAACCACATAGAAAGTTGCCATTGGGGCAATTCAAATGAAAACTCCAGTGAGCTCTCACTGCACACCTATCACAGTGATTCAAACCAAATGCGCCAGAGAGGGAGAGAGAGACCCCACCACCAAATGCAAGGCAGGATGTGGAATGACTGGATCACTCCCGCATCACAGTTGGGAATGGAAAATGATAGAGCTGACTCTTGAAAACAGTTAAGAGTTTCTTTTCCTTTTCCAAGCCGTGAGTTACATTCCCGTTCACATGCAGTATAATATCAATTTCAGGTGTCCAATAGAGTGGCTCAACCCTTCCACACAGATTCTTTGAGAACTAGACTTGCTACCGCCATAGGAGCAGGTCATGGCACTATGGCATTTATCTTAGAGAAATCAAAACTTAACGTTTGCTCCAAAGCCTGTAGGGGAATGTATCTGTGTCCTTATGAAAGCATTGGGGCTGCCAAGGGGGTGGAAGGGACTGGAGTGGTTGGATATTGACACTTGACAGGGCTGCTGTAAGTGATAGACTCCTCTTGCTTCTTTGAAGGCCCCTTCCCCTTAATGGTGGTCCTGAGGACGAGGAGAATAGGAATGTCAACGATTTCAATCGCTTTCAACCTGCCAAGCATTAGAACACCATCTCTTCTACACTAGTTCACTCTCGTCTTAATCCTCAGTATCCCAAAGCAGACAGGTGGGGTCTGGACCAAGAGGGGTTGCAGGCAGTGTCCCTTCCACAGGCCATCTCCCCTCTTGCCCAGAAGCCCAATGACCAGGTCCCAGGCTTTCAACTCATCTAATTTCTGTGCCTTCTCTAGGGACACCAGGGAACTTCTGGGCTCTTTTTCTGCCTTCAAGGAGGCTCTGCGACGCTGGGTCTAGTGCTCTCAGCCGACTTGGACCACACGGCCAGTTGTCTCCTCCTGCATGGGCCACCTATTGGCTCGGGTGGATCAGGTGAGGGCATGTCCTCTCAGAGAGATACATGGAGAACAGAATAGAGGACCTCTTTCTGGCATTGTTTACCCTAATCTCTCCGTGCTTGCTACCATCGCTTGACTTCCCTGGAATTTCAAGCCCAGGAGAGGGGGGTGGGTCAGCAGCCAGAACTGTGGCTTCACCCTTGTGTCTTTTTTGAATGTTTTCCGCAACCCAGAGGGCTTCCGACAACACCAATTGATAACCGCATATGGTTTCCGTGGGCCAGGCATCCAGGTGCATCTAGCCAGGGACCTGTGTCTCAGGATCTCTCACAAGGCTGCAGTCAAGATGTCATGTGGGTCTTCAGTCATCTCCAGGCTTGTTGGCGGGAAATCTGCTTGTGTGCTTACTCGGGTGGCTCCTAGCAGCCAGAGGTCCTCCATTGCGGTGAGCAAGAAATATTCATTCCTTGCCACATGGGCCTCTCCATCATACAGCCCACAAGGAGCAGGCGGCTTCCCTCGAAACCAATGGTGAGGGAGCGAGAGCAAGCCCAAGAGGAGACCAGTGTCTTTGTCTACGAGCCTCAGAAGGGACATGCTATCTATCTCTCGGGCCATATTCTGTCCTTTCGAAGTGAGGCAGGAGTTCCTGACTCTAATCCAGTGGTAGAGTATGGAACACAAAACGAGGTGTACCCACGAAGGGAATCGTTGGAGACCCTGAAAGGCTGCCCTCCATGCTTTGCTGGGACTTTACCTCAGCTAGGCATCACCATAATCCTTGCATCCAAACTAGAACGTGACCTATGAGAAAATTTTGTCAAGCCCTTCTGGGATCCTTACAGCAGCTTGCCTAGAAGTTCCTTGCACAAGGGAAGGGTGCCTGTGTGGCTTAGTCAGGTCAACGTCTGACTCTTGATTTTGGCTCAGGGCGTGGTCCCATGGTCTGTGAAATCCAGCCCAGCGTCTGGTTGTGCACTTGAGTGGGAAGGCTGTCTAGGAGTCTCTGTCTCCCTGCCCCTCCCCCGCTTGCATGTGTGTGTGCCCTCGCTCTTTCTCTCTCTCAGAAATGAAGAAGCAGAAGTCATTGTAGTGGTAGGAGTGGTAGTTATTTTCACATCAGTGGGTAATGAGACAACCTTGGCTTGGAATGGGAGCTCTGAAATTCACTAGCTGTGTGATCTTGGGGCAAGTTGTGTCCCCTCTCTGAACCTCAGTAGTATATGACACACTGGGTTATTGGGACAATTAAGTGATCAGTAAAGGACACTTAAAACCCTTCGTTGCTTGGCATAGAATCCCTTCATACAATCAATTCTCAGTCGCAGTAGGATCAGCAATTTGATCGTTTTATTTTTTTGGTCCTTAACAATGAAAAATGCTCTCTCACATGGCTATAGGGAATAGGTAGCATCAGTTCAAGAATGGGGTGGATCTCCAGTCAAAGGAGCAATGGGTGTGGCTGAAGGGGTAAGGAAGCACAGGAGCTTTTGTGCTCTGGTTGTGAGTGTTGGTGGCTGCTGGGAAAGGGAATCAGACCTGCAGGGGACCCGAGAACTTGGAGTCTGGCCAGTGCACCCTTGCTCCCTTCTTGGGCTTCTGGGCTTTGAGGGGAGCCTGTGGCCCTTGAGGGCATTTGGAGGCTGTGCCCAGAAGAGCAGGAGCAGGAGCTGGAGCTGGAGCAGGAGCAGGAGCAGGAGCAGGAGGCCCCCCGGAGACAGGCTGGACCTTGGGCCCAGAGTTGGCCAGCTTCTGCCTGAGGCAATGGTTTTCTTCCTTGAGCCTTTGGAACTCCCTCTCTGCCCACAGAACAGCCTTCTGGCTCTCCTCACTTCTGTTCTCCACCAGGAGGCGCTCTCGGTCATGCAAGGAGGAGATTCTCTGCCATTCTCGGTGCAGGTCGTCGGCCATCTTCTTGTAGAGGCCTAAGTTCCAGTGGGCAGCATCCACCTTCCTGCGCACCTTGGCGAGTTCGTTCTTCACTTGCAGGCAGCGTGCCTTCTCCTCCATCATCTTCCTCTCCAGGTGTTTGAGGTGCTCTTCGCACAGCTTAGGCTCTGCCTCGAGCTTCAGGTGCAGCTTCTGAATCTCCCTTTCCAGGAGGCTGTTTCGCTGGTGAAAAGATACTTGCTCAGCTTGGTGGATTGTTGTGTTTCCTGGGAGCTCTTCATTCCCCTGACGTGCCTTCTTCAGTGCCCTGGATGGCTTTCCTTGATTCAGGGGGCTCCCACGGGACACGTGATCAGTGGAGGAGGAGCCAGTCTGCACCTGCCTCCTTGAGCCCCCACCTTCCAGATGATCTCGAAGGAGCTCTAGCAGATGCATCACCGTCAGTAGGATCTGGCTGAGGGTGTGGTGTTGGCTCTGGCCCTCAGCGGGGGCCTGCCACGGCACACCTCCGTCAGGAAGCTCTGGCCTGCCTGCCTCCCCTGCCTCTTCCTGCCCTCTCAGTCCACAGCTGCCAATGTCCTGAGACAGAGGGTCTGCACTTCCCCGGAGATCAGGGCTGTCCTTGAAGTCTTCTGGCATATTCCTCGCAGGGGGTTCTCCATCGTCCTGGGCTGCTCCACAGATGGGATTTTCATCGGTGAGCTGGTGAGGGCTCTTCTTCAACAGCCTTTGCCGAACTCCCTTCAGCAGTTGCGTAGCGTCTCCTACAGAAAAGTACACGACATCTTGATTCAGGGCAGCCAGAGCAAGGATCTGTAGCGGGAGAGGACTGGCCTCGTGCTCCGATGATGCGACGGCTCCATGGGCTGGTGCATCCGGGTCGGTCTTCTCCATGTCTTTTCCAGATACTTCATTCTGGGCACAGTGCCCCTTTCTTCCTCTTAAGCGGAGTCCACACTTTACTGGAATGAACACCAGCAACACAGTGCACACGAGGATCTCCCAGCCAAACCCAGAGTCTCGTGGCCCATGTGGCCAACGTTCGATTATCGGCAACCCAGAAGCCCACAGCTGTTCCCGAGAGCCCACAGCGGCTCCAGAACTGTGTGGGGAGACATTGTAATGGCCACCAGCTGGCTCCAGAGAGCCTGGGGGCTTTGTCTCTGATCACCAGTGTCCTCTCGGCCACTAGAAACTGCTTGGAACCCCTACGAGGGTTCCGTCTCCAATGCAAACCAGTGCCTGGCAACAGGAGCTGAAGGGAGTAGGGGTGGGGGAGGTGCACCCGAGACTCCAACGCAAATCAGTGCCTGGCAACAGGAGCTAACAGTCGTTGGGCAGCGGAGGAGAATCTCTATATCGTGGACCTGAAAAAAATGTAACCCTATGTAGCATTGTCTTGGAATTAAACTTTGACACTTATAAAATAAAGTTAAAAATGAAACTAGATATCAAAGGGAGAAAGATAACAAAATCTAAACACGTAGAAAGTAACTTTCTAGATTATCGGAGACAAAAGATAAAATTTCAGTGCACTGACCCGAAGGAAAATAAAACTACAACGTATTAAAATTGATGGGACACAGCTAAATCAACAGAGAGCTCAATTTTTAGCACTCAATGCATACATTAGAAAGGAGGAGGAGCATCTGGGTGGCTCAGTCAGTTAGTCCAACTCTTGATTTTGACTCGGGTCATGGTCAACCTTGGGATAGTGAGGCTGAACCTGCATTGTGCTGGTGCTGGGCATGGTGGCTGCTTAATCATCTCTCTCTCTTTCTGCACCGCTTCCGTTTCTCTGTCTCTGTCTCTGTCTCTGTGTCTGTGTCTGTCTCTCTCTCTCTCTCTAAAAAGAAAAGGAGTCTCAAAACTATAATCTTTCTATTTTAGGACCTAGAAAAAGAGGAGAAACTAAAACTAAAGAAGAAAACCAGAAGAATCCTTCTACCCCATTTCAAGATATTCGTCTACAGTAATCAAAAGTGCGTGGTGTTGGTGAAGAGCTAGACCAATGGAACAGAATAAAGATGGATAAGTGGAACAGAATCAGGGACCCAGAAAGAGAACTACACCCATATGTCGAATGGGGCCTTGACAAAGTTAAAAAGCCGTTCAGTGGAGGAGTGACAGCGTTTTGAATAAATGGTGCTAGAGCAAGTGGACATGCATAGGCAAAGAAGAAGGAGAAGCAGAAGAGGGAGCGGGAGAGGGGAGGAGGAGGTGGAGGACGAGGAGGCCGGGGACCACAATCTAAGTATCAAACCCTATACAAAACTTAACTCAGGCTGCCTGGGTGAGGCAGCCTGTGCGGCAGCCAGCTCTTGATTTCGGCTCTTGTCAAGCTCTCAGCGTCCCGGGACAAAGTCAGGCTCCAAGCTCACTGGCGAGGCTGCTTGAGGATGCTCTTTTCCCTTCTCCCTCCAGGCCCCTGCCCGCTCATGCACATGTTCACTCTCCCAAAGGAAAAAAGGAAAAAAAGTGTATTTTAAAAAGTAGCTCAAAATTAATCACTGCCTTACATGGAAAATGATAAATCTTATAGGGAAAATGTGGGGGAAAATTTCCAGAATGGAAAGCTAGGTAAAGAATCCTCCAGTCGAACATCAACTTATTTTCCCTAAGGTAAAGTTGATTAATTAGACTTGATCCAACAATCAGAATTATAAATCTGTGCCGTGTGAAAGATCTCCTTAAGAAGACCCAAAAGACAAGCTACCAACTTGGAGGAAATAGGTCCAAATCACATAGCTAATAGAGGACTCCTGTCTGAAGCATGGAAACTCAGAATTTGATCCCCAAGTAAGCATGCAATCTAGTTAGCAAAAGGAAATAGAAGGGGGGTGGGGAAAAAGTAAAGGGCCTGCCACCTTTACCAAAGCGTAGACAGATGGAAACCACATAGAAAGTTGCCATTGGGGCAATTCAAATGAAAACTCCAGTGAGCTCTCACTGCACACCTATCACAGTGATTCAAACCAAATGCGCCAGAGAGGGAGAGAGAGACCCCACCACCAAATGCAAGGCAGGATGTGGAATGACTGGATCACTCCCGCATCACAGTTGGGAATGGAAAATGATAGAACTGACTCTTGAAAACAGTTAAGAGTTTCTTTTCCTTTTCCAAGCCGTGAGTTACATTCCCGTTCACATGCAGTATAATATCAATTTCAGGTGTCCAATAGAGTGGCTAAACCCTTCCACACAGATTCTTTGAGAACTAGACTTGCTACCGCCATAGGAGCAGGTCATGGCACTATGGCATTTATCTTAGAGAAATCAAAACTTAACGTTTGCTCCAAAGCCTGTAGGGGAATGTATCTGTGTCCTTATGAAAGCATTGGGGCTGCCAAGGGGGTGGAAGGGACTGGAGTGGTTGGATATTGACACTTGACAGGGCTGCTGTAAGTGATAGACTCCTCTTGCTTCTTTGAAGGCCCCTTCCCATTAATGGTGGTCCTGAGGACGAGGAGAATAGGAATGTCAACGATTTCAATCGCTTTCAACCTGCCAAGCATTAGAACACCATCTCTTCTACACTAGTTCACTCTCGTCTTAATCCTCAGTATCCCAAAGCAGACAGGTGGGGTCTGGTCCAAGAGGGGTTGCAGGCAGTGTCCCTTCCACAGGCCATCTCCCCTCTTGCCCAGAAGCCCAATGACCAGGTCCCAGGCTTTCAACTCATCTAATTTCTGTGCCTTCTCTAGGGACACCAGGGAACTTCTGGGCTCTTTTTCTGCCTTCAAGGAGGCTCTGCGACGCTGGGTCTAGTGCTCTCAGCCGACTTGGACCACACGGCCAGTTGTCTCCTCCTGCATGGGCCACCTATTGGCTCGGGTGGATCAGGTGAGGGCATGTCCTCTCAGAGAGATACATGGAGAACAGAATAGAGGACCTCTTTCTGGCATTGTTTACCCTAATCTCTCCGTGCTTGCTACCATCGCTTGACTTCCCTGGAATTTCAAGCCCAGGAGAGGGGGGTGGGTCAGCAGCCAGAACTGTGGCTTCACCCTTGTGTCTTTTTTGAATGTTTTCCGCAACCCAGAGGGCTTCCGACAACACCAATTGATAACCGCATATGGTTTCCGTGGGCCAGGCATCCAGGTGCATCTAGCCAGGGACCTGTGTCTCAGGATCTCTCACAAGGCTGCAGTCAAGATGTCATGTGGGTCTTCAGTCATCTCCAGGCTTGTTGGCGGGAAATCTGCTTGTGTGCTCACTCGGGTGGCTCCTATCAGCCAGAGGTCCTCCATTGCGGTGAGCAAGAAATATTCATTCCTTGCCACATGGGCCTCTCCATCATACAGCCCACAAGGAGCAGGCGGCTTCCCTCGAAACCAATGGTGAGGGAGCGAGAGCAAGCCCAAGAGGAGACCAGTGTCTTTGTCTACGAGCCTCAGAAGGGACATGCTATCTATCTCTCGGGCCATATTCTGTCCTTTCGAAGTGAGGCAGGAGTTCCTGACTCTAATCCAGTGGTAGAGTATGGAACACAAAACGAGGTGTACCCACGAAGGGAATCGTTGGAGACCCTGAAAGGCTGCCCTCCATGCTTTGCTGGGACTTTACCTCAGCTAGGCATCACCATAATCCTTGCATCCAAACTAGAACGTGACCTATGAGAAAATTTTGTCAAGCCCTTCTGGGATCCTTACAGCAGCTTGCCTAGAAGTTCCTTGCACAAGGGAAGGGTGCCTGTGTGGCTTAGTCAGGTCAACGTCTGACTCTTGATTTTGGCTCAGGGCGTGGTCCCATGGTCTGTGAAATCCAGCCCAGCGTCTGGTTGTGCACTTGAGTGGGAAGGCTGTCTAGGAGTCTCTGTCTCCCTGCCCCTCCCCCGCTTGCATGTGTGTGTGCCCTCGCTCTTTCTCTCTCTCAGAAATGAAGAAGCAGAAGTCATTGTAGTGGTAGGAGTGGTAGTTATTTTCACATCAGTGGGTAATGAGACAACCTTGGCTTGGAATGGGAGCTCTGAAATTCACTAGCTGTGTGATCTTGGGGCAAGTTGTGTCCCTTCTCTGAACCTCAGTAGTATATGACACACTGGGTTATTGGGACAATTAAGTGATCAGTAAAGGACACTTAAAACCCTTCGTTGCTTGGCATAGAATCCCTTCATACAATCAATTCTCAGTCGCAGTAGGATCAGCAATTTGATCGTTTTATTTTTTTGGTCCTTAACAATGAAAAATGCTCTCTCACATGGCTATAGGGAATAGGTAGCATCAGTTCAAGAATGGGGTGGATCTCCAGTCAAAGGAGCAATGGGTGTGGCTGAAGGGGTAAGGAAGCACAGGAGCTTTTGTGCTCTGGTTGTGAGTGTTGGTGGCTGCTGGGAAAGGGAATCAGACCTGCAGGGGACCCGAGAACTTGGAGTCTGGCCAGTGCACCCTTGCTCCCTTCTTGGGCTTCTGGGCTTTGAGGGGAGCCTGTGGCCCTTGAGGGCATTTGGAGGCTGTGCCCAGAAGAGCAGGAGCAGGAGCTGGAGCTGGAGCAGGAGCAGGAGCAGGAGCAGGAGGCCCCCCGGAGACAGGCTGGACCTTGGGCCCAGAGTTGGCCAGCTTCTGCCTGAGGCAATGGTTTTCTTCCTTGAGCCTTTGGAACTCCCTCTCTGCCCACAGAACAGCCTTCTGGCTCTCCTCACTTCTGTTCTCCACCAGGAGGCGCTCTCGGTCATGCAAGGAGGAGATTCTCTGCCATTCTCGGTGCAGGTCGTCGGCCATCTTCTTGTAGAGGCCTAAGTTCCAGTGGGCAGCATCCACCTTCCTGCGCACCTTGGCGAGTTCGTTCTTCACTTGCAGGCAGCGTGCCTTCTCCTCCATCATCTTCCTCTCCAGGTGTTTGAGGTGCTCTTCGCACAGCTTAGGCTCTGCCTCGAGCTTCAGGTGCAGCTTCTGAATCTCCCTTTCCAGGAGGCTGTTTCGCTGGTGAAAAGATACTTGCTCAGCTTGGTGGATTGTTGTGTTTCCTGGGAGCTCTTCATTCCCCTGACGTGCCTTCTTCAGTGCCCTGGATGGCTTTCCTTGATTCAGGGGGCTCCCACGGGGCACGTGATCAGTGGAGAAGGAGCCAGTCTGCACCTGCCTCCTTGAGCCCCCACCTTCCAGATGATCTCGAAGGAGCTCTAGCAGATGCATCACCGTCAGTAGGATCTGGCTGAGGGTGTGGTGTTGGCTCTGGCCCTCAGCGGGGGCCTGCCACGGCACACCTCCGTCAGGAAGCTCTGGCCTGCCTGCCTCCCCTGCCTCTTCCTGCCCTCTCAGTCCACAGCTGCCAATGTCCTGAGACAGAGGGTCTGCACTTCCCGCAGATCAGGGCTGTCCTCGAAGTCTTCTGGCATATTCCTCGCAGGGGGTTCTCCATCGTCCTGGGCTGCTCCACAGATGGGATTTTCATCGGTGAGCTGGTGAGGGCTCTTCTTCAACAGCCTTTGCCGAACTCCCTTCAGCAGTTGCGTAGCGTCTCCCACAGAAAAGTACCCGACATCTTGATTCAGGGCAGCCAGAGCAAGGATCTGTAGCGGGAGAGGACTGGCCTTGTGCTCCAATGATGCGACGGCTGCATGGGCTGGTGCATCCGGGTCGGTCTTCTCCATGTCTTTTCCAGATACTTCATTCTGGGCACAGTGCCCCTTTCTTCCTCTTAAGCGGAGTCCACACTTTACTGGAATGAACACCAGCAACACAGTGCACACGAGGATCTCCCAGCCAAACCCAGAGTCTCGTGGCCCATGTGGCCAACGTTCGATTATCGGCAACCCAGAAGCCCACAGCTGTTCCCGGAGAGCCCACAGCGGCTCCAGAACTGTGTGGGGAGACATTGTAATGGCCACCAGCTGGCTCCAGAGAGCCTGGGGGCTTTGTCTCTGATCACCAGTGTCCTCTCGGCCACTAGAAACTGCTTGGAACCCCTACGAGGGTTCCGTCTCCAATGCAAACCAGTGCCTGGCAACAGGAGCTGAAGGGAGTAGGGGTGGGGGAGGTGCACCCGAGACTCCAACGCAAATCAGTGCCTGGCAACAGGAGCTAACAGTCGTTGGGCAGCGGAGGAGAATCTCTATATTGTGGACCTGAAAAAAATGCAACCCTATGTAGCATTGTCTTGGAATTAAACTTTGACACTTATAAAAAAAAGTTAAAAATGAAACTAGATATCAAAGGGAGAAAGATAACAAAATCTAAACACGTAGAAAGTAACTTTCTAGATTATCGGAGACAAAAGATAAAATTTCAGTGCACTGACCCGAAGGAAAATAAAACTACAACGTATTAAAATTGATGGGACACAGCTAAATCAACAGAGAGCTCAATTTTTAGCACTCAATGCATACATTAGAAAGGAGGAGGAGCATCTGGGTGGCTCAGTCAGTTAGTCCAACTCTTGATTTTGACTCGGGTCATGGTCAACCTTGGGATAGTGAGGCTGAACCTGCATTGTGCTGGTGCTGGGCATGGTGGCTGCTTAATCATCTCTCTCTCTTTCTGCACCGCTTCCGTTTCTCTGTCTCTGTCTCTGTCTCTGTCTCTGTGTCTGTGTCTGTCTCTCTCTCTCTCTCTAAAAAGAAAAGGAGTCTCAAAACTATAATCTTTCTATTTTAGGACCTAGAAAAAGAGGAGAAACTAAAACTAAAGAAGAAAACCAGAAGAATCCTTCTACCCCATTTCAAGATATTCGTCTACAGTAATCAAAAGTGCATGGTGTTGGTGAAGAGCTAGACCAATGGAACAGAATAAAGATGGATAAGTGGAACAGAATCAGGGACCCAGAAAGAGAACTACACCCATATGTCGAATGGGGCCTTGACAAAGTTAAAAAGCCGTTCAGTGGAGGAGTGACAGCGTTTTGAATAAATGGTGCTAGAGCAAGTGGACATGCATAGGCAAAGAAGAAGGAGAAGCAGAAGAGGGAGCGGGAGAGGGGAGGAGGAGGTGGAGGACGAGGAGGCCGGGGACCACAATCTAAGTATCAAACCCTATACAAAACTTAACTCAGGCTGCCTGGGTGAGGCAGCCTGTGCGGCAGCCAGCTCTTGATTTCGGCTCTTGTCAAGCTCTCAGCGTCCCGGGACAAAGTCAGGCTCCAAGCTCACTGGCGAGGCTGCTTGAGGATGCTCTTTTCCCTTCTCCCTCCAGGCCCCTGCCCGCTCATGCACATGTTCACTCTCCCAAAGGAAAAAAGGAAAAAAAGAGTATTTTAAAAAGTAGCTCAAAATTAATCACTGCCTTACATGGAAAATGATAAATCTTATAGGGAAAATGTGGGGGAAAATTTCCAGAATGGAAAGCTAGGTAAAGAATCCTCCAGTCGAACATCAAATTATTTCCCCTAAGGTAAAGTTGATTAATTAGACTTTATCCAACAATCAGAATTGTAAATCTGTGCCATGTGAAAGACCTCCTTAAGAAGACCCAAAAGACAAGCTACCAACTTGGAGGAAATAGGTCCAAATCACATAGCTAATAGAGGACTCCTGTCTGAAGCATGGAAACTCAGAATTTGATCCCCAAGTAAGCATGCAATCTAGTTAGCAAAAGGAAATAGAAGGGGGGTGGGGAAAAAGTAAAGGGCCTGCCACCTTTACCAAAGCGTAGACAGATGGAAACCACATAGAAAGTTGCCATTGGGGCAATTCAAATGAAAACTCCAGTGAGCTCTCACTGCACACCTATCACAGTGATTCAAACCAAATGCGCCAGAGAGGGAGAGAGAGACCCCACCACCAAATGCAAGGCAGGATGTGGAATGACTGGATCACTCCCGCATCACAGTTGGGAATGGAAAATGATAGAGCTGACTCTTGAAAACAGTTAAGAGTTTCTTTTCCTTTTCCAAGCCGTGAGTTACATTCCCGTTCACATGCAGTATAATATCAATTTCAGGTGTCCAATAGAGTGGCTCAACCCTTCCACACAGATTCTTTGAGAACTAGACTTGCTACCGCCATAGGAGCAGGTCATGGCACTATGGCATTTATCTTAGAGAAATCAAAACATAACGTTTGCTCCAAAGCCTGTAGGGGAATGTAACTGTGTCCTTACGAAAGCAGTGGGGCTGCCAAGGGGGTGGAAGGGACTGGAGTGGTTGGATATTGACACTTGACATGGCTGCTGTAAGTGATAAACTCCTCTTGCTTCTTTGAAGACCCCTTCCCCTTAATGGTGGTCCTGAGGACGAGGAGAATAGGAATGTCAACGATTTCAATCGCTTTAAACCTGCCAAGCATTAGAACACCATCTCTTCTATACTAGTTCACTCTCGTCTTAATCCTCAGTATCCCAAAGCAGACAGGTTGGGTCTGGTCCAAGACGGGTTGCAGGCAGTGTCCCTTCCACAGGCCATCTCCCCTCTTGCCCAGAAGCCCAATGACCAGGTCCCAGGCTTTCAACTCATCTAATTTCTGTGCCTTCTCTAGGGACACCAGGGAACTTCTGGGCTCTTTTTCTGGCTTCAAGGAGGCTCTGCGACGCTGGGTCTAGTGCTCTCAGCCGTCTTGGACCACACGGCCAGTTGTCTCCTCCTGCATGGGCCACCTATTGGCTCGGGTGGATCAGGTGAGGGCATGTCCTCTCAGAGAGATACATGGAGAACAGAATAGTGGACCTCTTTCTGGCATTGTTTACCCTAATCTCTCCGTGCTTGCTACCATCGCTTGACTTTCCTGGAATTTCAAGCCCAGGAGAGGGGGGTGGGTCAGCAGCCAGAACTGTGGCTTCACCCTTGTGTCTTTTTTGAATGTTTTCCGCAACCCAGAGGGCTTCCGACAACACCAATTGATAACCGCATATGGTTTCCGTGGGCCAGGCATCCAGGTGCATCTAGCCAGGGACCTGTGTCTCAGGATCTCTCACAAGGCTGCAGTCAAGATGTCATGTGGGTCTTCAGTCATCTCCAGGCTTGTTGGCGGGAAATCTGCTTGTGTGCTCACTCGGGTGGCTCGTAGCAGCCAGAAGTCATCCATTGCGGTGAGCAAGAAATATTCATTCCTTGCCACATGGGCCTCTCCATCATACAGCCCACAAGGAGCAGGCGGCTTCCCTCGAAACCAATGGTGAGGGAGCGAGAGCAAGCCCAAGAGGAGACCAGTGTCTTTGTCTACGAGCCTCAGAAGGGACATGCTATCTATCTCTCGGGCCATATTCTGTCCTTTCGAAGTGAGGCAGGAGTTCCTGACTCTAATCCAGTGGTAGAGTATGGAACACAAAACGAGGTGTACCCACGAAGGGAATCGTTGGAGACCCTGAAAGGCTGCCCTCCATGCTTTGCTGGGACTTTACCTCAGCTAGGCATCACCATAATCCTTGCATCCAAACTAGAACGTGACCTATGAGAAAATTTTTTCAAGCCCTTCTGGGATCCTTACAGCAGCTTGCCTAGAAGTTCCTTGCACAAGGGAAAGGTGCCTGTGTGGCTTAGTCAGGTCAACGTCTGACTCTTGATTTTGGCTCAGGGCGTGGTCCCATGGTCTGTGAAATCCAGCCCAGCGTCTGGTTGTGCACTTGAGTCGAAGGCTGTCTAGGAATCTCTCTCTCCCTGCCCCTTCCCCGCTTGCATGTGTGTGTGCCCTCGCTCTTTCTCTCTCTCAGAAATGAAGAAGCAGAAGTCATCGTAGTGGTAGGAGTGGTAGTTATTTTCACATCAGTGGGTAATGAGACAACCTTGGCTTGGAATGGGAGCTCTGAAATTCACTAGCTGTGTGATCTTGGGGCAAGTTGTGTCCCCTCTCTGAACCTCAGTAGTATATGACACACTGGGTTATTGGGACAATTAAGTGATCAGTAAAGGACACTTAAAACCCTTCGTTGCTTGGCATAGAATCCCTTCATACAATCAATTCTCAGTCGCAGTAGGATCAGCAATTTGATCGTTTTATTTTTTTGGTCCTTAACAATGAAAAATGCTCTCTCACATGGCTATAGGGAATAGGTAGCATCAGTTCAAGAATGGGGTGGATCTCCAGTCAAAGGAGCAATGGGTGTGGCTGAAGGGGTAAGGAAGCACAGGAGCTTTTGTGCTCTGGTTGTGAGTGTTGGTGGCTGCTGGGAAAGGGAATCAGACCTGCAGGGGACCCGAGAACTTGGAGTCTGGCCAGTGCACCCTTGCTCCCTTCTTGGGCTTCTGGGCTTTGAGGGGAGCCTGTGGCCCTTGAGGGCATTTGGAGGCTGTGCCCAGAAGAGCAGGAGCAGGAGCTGGAGCTGGAGCAGGAGCAGGAGCAGGAGCAGGAGGCCCCCCGGAGACAGGCTGGACCTTGGGCCCAGAGTTGGCCAGCTTCTGCCTGAGGCAATGGTTTTCTTCCTTGAGCCTTTGGAACTCCCTCTCTGCCCACAGAACAGCCTTCTGGCTCTCCTCACTTCTGTTCTCCACCAGGAGGCGCTCTCGGTCATGCAAGGAGGAGATTCTCTGCCATTCTCGGTGCAGGTCGTCGGCCATCTTCTTGTAGAGGCCTAAGTTCCAGTGGGCAGCATCCACCTTCCTGCGCACCTTGGCGAGTTCGTTCTTCACTTGCAGGCAGCGTGCCTTCTCCTCCATCATCTTCCTCTCCAGGTGTTTGAGGTGCTCTTCGCACAGCTTAGGCTCTGCCTCGAGCTTCAGGTGCAGCTTCTGAATCTCCCTTTCCAGGAGGCTGTTTCGCTGGTGAAAAGATACTTGCTCAGCTTGGTGGATTGTTGTGTTTCCTGGGAGCTCTTCATTCCCCTGACGTGCCTTCTTCAGTGCCCTGGATGGCTTTCCTTGATTCAGGGGGCTCCCACGGGGCACGTGATCAGTGGAGAAGGAGCCAGTCTGCACCTGCCTCCTTGAGCCCCCACCTTCCAGATGATCTCGAAGGAGCTCTAGCAGATGCATCACCGTCAGTAGGATCTGGCTGAGGGTGTGGTGTTGGCTCTGGCCCTCAGCGGGGGCCTGCCACGGCACACCTCCGTCAGGAAGCTCTGGCCTGCCTGCCTCCCCTGCCTCTTCCTGCCCTCTCAGTCCACAGCTGCCAATGTCCTGAGACAGAGGGTCTGCACTTCCCGCAGATCAGGGCTGTCCTCGAAGTCTTCTGGCATATTCCTCGCAGGGGGTTCTCCATCGTCCTGGGCTGCTCCACAGATGGGATTTTCATCGGTGAGCTGGTGAGGGCTCTTCTTCAACAGCCTTTGCCGAACTCCCTTCAGCAGTTGCGTAGCGTCTCCCACAGAAAAGTACCCGACATCTTGATTCAGGGCAGCCAGAGCAAGGATCTGTAGCGGGAGAGGACTGGCCTTGTGCTCCAATGATGCGACGGCTGCATGGGCTGGTGCATCCGGGTCGGTCTTCTCCATGTCTTTTCCAGATACTTCATTCTGGGCACAGTGCCCCTTTCTTCCTCTTAAGCGGAGTCCACACTTTACTGGAATGAACACCAGCAACACAGTGCACACGAGGATCTCCCAGCCAAACCCAGAGTCTCGTGGCCCATGTGGCCAACGTTCGATTATCGGCAACCCAGAAGCCCACAGCTGTTCCCGGAGAGCCCACAGCGGCTCCAGAACTGTGTGGGGAGACATTGTAATGGCCACCAGCTGGCTCCAGAGAGCCTGGGGGCTTTGTCTCTGATCACCAGTGTCCTCTCGGCCACTAGAAACTGCTTGGAACCCCTACGAGGGTTCCGTCTCCAATGCAAACCAGTGCCTGGCAACAGGAGCTGAAGGGAGTAGGGGTGGGGGAGGTGCACCCGAGACTCCAACGCAAATCAGTGCCTGGCAACAGGAGCTAACAGTCGTTGGGCAGCGGAGGAGAATCTCTATATTGTGGACCTGAAAAAAATGCAACCCTATGTAGCATTGTCTTGGAATTAAACTTTGACACTTATAAAAAAAAGTTAAAAATGAAACTAGATATCAAAGGGAGAAAGATAACAAAATCTAAACACGTAGAAAGTAACTTTCTAGATTATCGGAGACAAAAGATAAAATTTCAGTGCACTGACCCGAAGGAAAATAAAACTACAACGTATTAAAATTGATGGGACACAGCTAAATCAACAGAGAGCTCAATTTTTAGCACTCAATGCATACATTAGAAAGGAGGAGGAGCATCTGGGTGGCTCAGTCAGTTAGTCCAACTCTTGATTTTGACTCGGGTCATGGTCAACCTTGGGATAGTGAGGCTGAACCTGCATTGTGCTGGTGCTGGGCATGGTGGCTGCTTAATCATCTCTCTCTCTTTCTGCACCGCTTCCGTTTCTCTGTCTCTGTCTCTGTCTCTGTCTCTGTCTCTGTGTCTGTGTCTGTCTCTCTCTCTCTCTCTAAAAAGAAAAGGAGTCTCAAAACTATAATCTTTCTATTTTAGGACCTAGAAAAAGAGGAGAAACTAAAACTAAAGAAGAAAACCAGAAGAATCCTTCTACCCCATTTCAAGATATTCGTCTACAGTAATCAAAAGTGCATGGTGTTGGTGAAGAGCTAGACCAATGGAACAGAATAAAGATGGATAAGTGGAACAGAATCAGGGACCCAGAAAGAGAACTACACCCATATGTCGAATGGGGCCTTGACAAAGGTAAAAAGCCGTTCAGTGGAGGAGTGACAGCGTTTTGAATAAATGGTGCTAGAGCAAGTGGACATGCATAGGCAAAGAAGAAGGAGAAGCAGAAGAGGGAGCGGGAGAGGGGAGGAGGAGGTGGAGGACGAGGAGGCCGGGGACCACAATCTAAGTATCAAACCCTATACAAAACTTAACTCAGGCTGCCTGGGTGAGGCAGCCTGTGCGGCAGCCAGCTCTTGATTTCGGCTCTTGTCAAGCTCTCAGCGTCCCGGGACAAAGTCAGGCTCCAAGCTCACTGGCGAGGCTGCTTGAGGATGCTCTTTTCCCTTCTCCCTCCAGGCCCCTGCCCGCTCATGCACATGTTCACTCTCCCAAAGGAAAAAAGGAAAAAAAGAGTATTTTAAAAAGTAGCTCAAAATTAATCACTGCCTTACATGGAAAATGATAAATCTTATAGGGAAAATGTGGGGGAAAATTTCCAGAATGGAAAGCTAGGTACAGAATCCTCCAGTCGAACATCAAATTATTTCCCCTAAGGTAAAGTTGATTAATTAGACTTTATCCAACAATCAGAATTGTAAATCTGTGCCATGTGAAAGACCTCCTTAAGAAGACCCAAAAGACAAGCTACCAACTTGGAGGAAATAGGTCCAAATCACATAGCTAATAGAGGACTCCTGTCTGAAGCATGGAAACTCAGAATTTGATCCCCAAGTAAGCATGCAATCTAGTTAGCAAAAGGAAATAGAAGGGGGGTGGGGAAAAAGTAAAGGGCCTGCCACCTTTACCAAAGCGTAGACAGATGGAAACCACATAGAAAGTTGCCATTGGGGCAATTCAAATGAAAACTCCAGTGAGCTCTCACTGCACACCTATCACAGTGATTCAAACCAAATGCGCCAGAGAGGGAGAGAGAGACCCCACCACCAAATGCAAGGCAGGATGTGGAATGACTGGATCACTCCCGCATCACAGTTGGGAATGGAAAATGATAGAGCTGACTCTTGAAAACAGTTAAGAGTTTCTTTTCCTTTTCCAAGCCGTGAGTTACATTCCCGTTCACATGCAGTATAATATCAATTTCAGGTGTCCAATAGAGTGGCTCAACCCTTCCACACAGATTCTTTGAGAACTAGACTTGCTACCGCCATAGGAGCAGGTCATGGCACTATGGCATTTATCTTAGAGAAATCAAAACATAACGTTTGCTCCAAAGCCTGTAGGGGAATGTATCTGTGTCCTTACGAAAGCAGTGGGGCTGCCAAGGGGGTGGAAGGGACTGGAGTGGTTGGATATTGACACTTGACATGGCTGCTGTAAGTGATAAACTCCTCTTGCTTCTTTGAAGGCCCCTTCCCCTTAATGGTGGTCCTGAGGACGAGGAGAATAGGAATGTCAACGATTTCAATCGCTTTCAACCTGCCAAGCATTAGAACACCATCTCTTCTACACTAGTTCACTCTCGTCTTAATCCTCAGTATCCCAAAGCAGACAGGTTGGGTCTGGTCCAAGACGGTTTGCATGCAGTGTCCCTTCCACAGGCCATCTCCCCTCTTGCCCAGAAGCCCAATGACCAGGTCCCAGGCTTTCAACTCATCTAATTTCTGTGCCTTCTCTAGGGACACCAGGGAACTTCTGGGCTCTTTTTCTGCCTTCAAGGAGGCTCTGCGACGCTGGGTCTAGTGCTCTCAGCCGACTTGGACCACACGGCCAGTTGTCTCCTCCTGCATGGGCCACCTATTGGCTCGGGTGGATCAGGTGAGGGCATGTCCTCTCAGAGAGATACATGGAGAACAGAATAGTGGACCTCTTTCTGGCATTGTTTACCCTAATCTCTCAGTGGTTGCTACCATCGCTTGACTTCCCTGGAATTTCAAGCCCAGGAGAGGGGGGTGGGTCAGCAGCCAGAACTGTGGCTTCACCCTTGTGTCTTTTTTGAATGTTTTCCGCAACCCAGAGGGCTTCCGACAACACCAATTGATAACCGCATATGGTTTCCGTGGGCCAGGCATCCAGGTGCATCTAGCCAGGGACCTGTGTCTCAGGATCTCTCACAAGGCTGCAGTCAAGATGTCATGTGGGTCTTCAGTCATCTCCAGGCTTGTTGGCGGGAAATCTGCTTGTGTGCTCACTCGGGTGGCTCCTAGCAGCCAGAGGTCCTCCATTGCGGTGAGCAAGAAATATTCATTCCTTGCCACATGGGCCTCTCCATCATACAGCCCACAAGGAGCAGGCGGCTTCCCTCGAAACCAATGGTGAGGGAGCGAGAGCAAGCCCAAGAGGAGACCAGTGTCTTTGTCTACGAGCCTCAGAAGGGACATGCTATCTATCTCTCGGGCCATATTCTGTCCTTTCGAAGTGAGGCAGGAGTTCCTGACTCTAATCCAGTGGTAGAGTATGGAACACAAAACGAGGTGTACCCACGAAGGGAATCGTTGGAGACCCTGAAAGGCTGCCCTCCATGCTTTGCTGGGACTTTACCTCAGCTAGGCATCACCATAATCCTTGCATCCAAACTAGAACGTGACCTATGAGAAAATTTTTTCAAGCCCTTCTGGGATCCTTACAGCAGCTTGCCTAGAAGTTCCTTGCACAAGGGAAGGGTGCCTGTGTGGCTTAGTCAGGTCAACGTCTGACTCTTGATTTTGGCTCAGGGCGTGGTCCAATGGTCTGTGAAATCCAGCCCAGCGTCTGGTTGTGCACTTGAGTGGGAAGGCTGTCTAGGAGTCTCTGTCTCCCTGCCCCTACCCCGCTTGCATGTGTGTGTGCCCTCGCTCTTTCTCTCTCTCAGAAATGAAGAAGCAGAAGTCATTGTAGTGGTAGGAGTGGTAGTTATTTTCACATCAGTGGGTAATGAGACAACCTTGGCTTGGAATGGGAGCTCTGAAATTCACTAGCTGTGTGATCTTGGGGCAAGTTGTGTCCCCTCTCTGAACCTCAGTAGTATATGACACACTGGGTTATTGGGACAATTAAGTGATCAGTAAAGGACACTTAAAACCCTTCGTTGCTTGGCATAGAATCCCTTCATACAATCAATTCTCAGTCGCAGTAGGATCAGCAATTTGATCGTTTTATTTTTTTGGTCCTTAACAATGAAAAATGCTCTCTCACATGGCTATAGGGAATAGGTAGCATCAGTTCAAGAATGGGGTGGATCTCCAGTCAAAGGAGCAATGGGTGTGGCTGAAGGGGTAAGGAAGCACAGGAGCTTTTGTGCTCTGGTTGTGAGTGTTGGTGGCTGCTGGGAAAGGGAATCAGACCTGCAGGGGACCCGAGAACTTGGAGTCTGGCCAGTGCACCCTTGCTCCCTTCTTGGGCTTCTGGGCTTTGAGGGGAGCCAGTGGCCCTTGAGGGCATTTGGAGGCTGTGCCCAGAAGAGCAGGAGCAGGAGCTGGAGCTGGAGCAGGAGCAGGAGCAGGAGCAGGAGGCCCCCCGGAGACAGGCTGGACCTTGGGCCCAGAGTTGGCCAGCTTCTGCCTGAGGCAATGGTTTTCTTCCTTGAGCCTTTGGAACTCCCTCTCTGCCCACAGAACAGCCTTCTGGCTCTCCTCACTTCTGTTCTCCACCAGGAGGCGCTCTCGGTCATGCAAGGAGGAGATTCTCTGCCATTCTCGGTGCAGGTCGTCGGCCATCTTCTTGTAGAGGCCTAAGTTCCAGTGGGCAGCATCCACCTTCCTGCGCACCTTGGCGAGTTCGTTCTTCACTTGCAGGCAGCGTGCCTTCTCCTCCATCATCTTCCTCTCCAGGTGTTTGAGGTGCTCTTCGCACAGCTTAGGCTCTGCCTCGAGCTTCAGGTGCAGCTTCTGAATCTCCCTTTCCAGGAGGCTGTTTCGCTGGTGAAAAGATACTTGCTCAGCTTGGTGGATTGTTGTGTTTCCTGGGAGCTCTTCATTCCCCTGACGTGCCTTCTTCAGTGCCCTGGATGGCTTTCCTTGATTCAGGGGGCTCCCACGGGGCACGTGATCAGTGGAGAAGGAGCCAGTCTGCACCTGCCTCCTTGAGCCCCCACCTTCCAGATGATCTCGAAGGAGCTCTAGCAGATGCATCACCGTCAGTAGGATCTGGCTGAGGGTGTGGTGTTGGCTCTGGCCCTCAGCGGGGGCCTGCCACGGCACACCTCCGTCAGGAAGCTCTGGCCTGCCTGCCTCCCCTGCCTCTTCCTGCCCTCTCAGTCCACAGCTGCCAATGTCCTGAGACAGAGGGTCTGCACTTCCCTGCAGATCAGGGCTGTCCTTGAAGTCTTCTGGCATATTCCTCGCAGGGGGTTCTCCATCGTCCTGGGCTGCTCCACAGATGGGATTTTCATCGGTGAGCTGGTGAGGGCTCTTCTTCAACAGCCTTTGCCGAACTCCCTTCAGCAGTTGCGTAGTGTCTCCCACAGAAAAGTACCCGACATCTTGATTCAGGGCAGCCAGAGCAAGGATCTGTAGCGGGAGAGGACTGGCCTCGTGCTCCGATGATGCGACGGCTCCATGGGCTGGTGCATCCGGGTCGGTCTTCTCCATGTCTTTTCCAGATACTTCATTCTGGGCACAGTGCCCCTTTCTTCCTCTTAAGCGGAGTCCACACTTTACTGGAATGAACACCAGCAACACAGTGCACACGAGGATCTCCCAGCCAAACCCAGAGTCTCGTGGCCCATGTGGCCAACGTTCGATTATCGGCAACCCAGAAGCCCACAGCTGTTCCCGAGAGCCCACAGCGGCTCCAGAACTGTGTGGGGAGACATTGTAATGGCCACCAGCTGGCTCCAGAGAGCCTGGGGGCTTTGTCTCTGATCACCAGTGTCCTCTCGGCCACTAGAAACTGCTTGGAACCCCTACGAGGGTTCCGTCTTCAATGCAAACCAGTGCCTGGCAACAGGAGCTGAAGGGAGTAGGGGTGGGGGAGGTGCACCCGAGACTCCAACGCAAATCAGTGCCTGGCAACAGGAGCTAACAGTCGTTGGGCAGCGGAGGAGAATCTCTATATTGTGGACCTGAAAAAAATGCAACCCTATGTAGCATTGTCTTGGAATTAAACTTTGACACTTATAAAAAAAAGTTAAAAATGAAACTAGATATCAAAGGGAGAAAGATAACAAAATCTAAACACGTAGAAAGTAACTTTCTAGATTATCGGAGACAAAAGATAAAATTTCAGTGCACTGACCCGAAGGAAAATAAAACTACAACGTATTAAAATTGATGGGACACAGCTAAATCAACAGAGAGCTCAATTTTTAGCACTCAATGCATACATTAGAAAGGAGGAGGAGCATCTGGGTGGCTCAGTCAGTTAGTCCAACTCTTGATTTTGACTCGGGTCATGGTCAACCTTGGGATAGTGAGGCTGAACCTGCATTGTGCTGGTGCTGGGCATGGTGGCTGCTTAATCATCTCTCTCTCTTTCTGCACCGCTTCCGTTTCTCTGTCTCTGTCTCTGTCTCTGTCTCTGTGTCTGTGTCTGTCTCTCTCTCTCTCTCTAAAAAGAAAAGGAGTCTCAAAACTATAATCTTTCTATTTTAGGACCTAGAAAAAGAGGAGAAACTAAAACTAAAGAAGAAAACCAGAAGAATCCTTCTACCCCATTTCAAGATATTCGTCTACAGTAATCAAAAGTGCGTGGTGTTGGTGAAGAGCTAGACCAATGGAACAGAATAAAGATGGATAAGTGGAACAGAATCAGGGACCCAGAAAGAGAACTACACCCATATGTCGAATGGGGCCTTGACAAAGGTAAAAAGCCGTTCAGTGGAGGAGTGACAGCGTTTTGAATAAATGGTGCTAGAGCAAGTGGACATGCATAGGCAAAGAAGAAGGAGAAGCAGAAGAGGGAGCGGGAGAGGGGAGGAGGAGGTGGAGGACGAGGAGGCCGGGGACCACAATCTAAGTATCAAACCCTATACAAAACTTAACTCAGGCTGCCTGGGTGAGGCAGCCTGTGCGGCAGCCAGCTCTTGATTTCGGCTCTTGTCAAGCTCTCAGCGTCCCGGGACAAAGTCAGGCTCCAAGCTCACTGGCGAGGCTGCTTGAGGATGCTCTTTTCCCTTCTCCCTCCAGGCCCCTGCCCGCTCATGCACATGTTCACTCTCCCAAAGGAAAAAAGGAAAAAAAGAGTATTTTAAAAAGTAGCTCAAAATTAATCACTGCCTTACATGGAAAATGATAAATCTTATAGGGAAAATGTGGGGGAAAATTTCCAGAATGGAAAGCTAGGTACAGAATCCTCCAGTCGAACATCAAATTATTTCCCCTAAGGTAAAGTTGATTAATTAGACTTTATCCAACAATCAGAATTGTAAATCTGTGCCATGTGAAAGACCTCCTTAAGAAGACCCAAAAGACAAGCTACCAACTTGGAGGAAATAGGTCCAAATCACATAGCTAATAGAGGACTCCTGTCTGAAGCATGGAAACTCAGAATTTGATCCCCAAGTAAGCATGCAATCTAGTTAGCAAAAGGAAATAGAAGGGGGGTGGGGAAAAAGTAAAGGGCCTGCCACCTTTACCAAAGCGTAGACAGATGGAAACCACATAGAAAGTTGCCATTGGGGCAATTCAAATGAAAACTCCAGTGAGCTCTCACTGCACACCTATCACAGTGATTCAAACCAAATGCGCCAGAGAGGGAGAGAGAGACCCCACCACCAAATGCAAGGCAGGATGTGGAATGACTGGATCACTCCCGCATCACAGTTGGGAATGGAAAATGATAGAGCTGACTCTTGAAAACAGTTAAGAGTTTCTTTTCCTTTTCCAAGCCGTGAGTTACATTCCCGTTCACATGCAGTATAATATCAATTTCAGGTGTCCAATAGAGTGGCTCAACCCTTCCACACAGATTCTTTGAGAACTAGACTTGCTACCGCCATAGGAGCAGGTCATGGCACTATGGCATTTATCTTAGAGAAATCAAAACATAACGTTTGCTCCAAAGCCTGTAGGGGAATGTATCTGTGTCCTTACGAAAGCAGTGGGGCTGCCAAGGGGGTGGAAGGGACTGGAGTGGTTGGATATTGACACTTGACATGGCTGCTGTAAGTGATAAACTCCTCTTGCTTCTTTGAAGGCCCCTTCCCCTTAATGGTGGTCCTGAGGACGAGGAGAATAGGAATGTCAACGATTTCAATCGCTTTCAACCTGCCAAGCATTAGAACACCATCTCTTCTACACTAGTTCACTCTCGTCTTAATCCTCAGTATCCCAAAGCAGACAGGTTGGGTCTGGTCCAAGACGGTTTGCATGCAGTGTCCCTTCCACAGGCCATCTCCCCTCTTGCCCAGAAGCCCAATGACCAGGTCCCAGGCTTTCAACTCATCTAATTTCTGTGCCTTCTCTAGGGACACCAGGGAACTTCTGGGCTCTTTTTCTGCCTTCAAGGAGGCTCTGCGACGCTGGGTCTAGTGCTCTCAGCCGACTTGGACCACACGGCCAGTTGTCTCCTCCTGCATGGGCCACCTATTGGCTCGGGTGGATCAGGTGAGGGCATGTCCTCTCAGAGAGATACATGGAGAACAGAATAGTGGACCTCTTTCTGGCATTGTTTACCCTAATCTCTCAGTGGTTGCTACCATCGCTTGACTTCCCTGGAATTTCAAGCCCAGGAGAGGGGGGTGGGTCAGCAGCCAGAACTGTGGCTTCACCCTTGTGTCTTTTTTGAATGTTTTCCGCAACCCAGAGGGCTTCCGACAACACCAATTGATAACCGCATATGGTTTCCGTGGGCCAGGCATCCAGGTGCATCTAGCCAGGGACCTGTGTCTCAGGATCTCTCACAAGGCTGCAGTCAAGATGTCATGTGGGTCTTCAGTCATCTCCAGGCTTGTTGGCGGGAAATCTGCTTGTGTGCTCACTCGGGTGGCTCCTAGCAGCCAGAGGTCCTCCATTGCGGTGAGCAAGAAATATTCATTCCTTGCCACATGGGCCTCTCCATCATACAGCCCACAAGGAGCAGGCGGCTTCCCTCGAAACCAATGGTGAGGGAGCGAGAGCAAGCCCAAGAGGAGACCAGTGTCTTTGTCTACGAGCCTCAGAAGGGACATGCTATCTATCTCTCGGGCCATATTCTGTCCTTTCGAAGTGAGGCAGGAGTTCCTGACTCTAATCCAGTGGTAGAGTATGGAACACAAAACGAGGTGTACCCACGAAGGGAATCGTTGGAGACCCTGAAAGGCTGCCCTCCATGCTTTGCTGGGACTTTACCTCAGCTAGGCATCACCATAATCCTTGCATCCAAACTAGAACGTGACCTATGAGAAAATTTTTTCAAGCCCTTCTGGGATCCTTACAGCAGCTTGCCTAGAAGTTCCTTGCACAAGGGAAGGGTGCCTGTGTGGCTTAGTCAGGTCAACGTCTGACTCTTGATTTTGGCTCAGGGCGTGGTCCCATGGTCTGTGAAATCCAGCCCAGCGTCTGGTTGTGCACTTGAGTGGGAAGGCTGTCTAGGAGTCTCTGTCTCCCTGCCCCTCCCCCGCTTGCATGTGTGTGTGCCCTCGCTCTTTCTCTCTCTCAGAAATGAAGAAGCAGAAGTCATTGTAGTGGTAGGAGTGGTAGTTATTTTCACATCAGTGGGTAATGAGACAACCTTGGCTTGGCATGGGAGCTCTGAAATTCACTAGCTGTGTGATCTTGGGGCAAGTTGTGTCCCCTCTCTGAACCTCAGTAGTATATGACACACTGGGTTATTGGGACAATTAAGTGATCAGTAAAGGACACTTAAAACCCTTCGTTGCTTGGCATAGAATCCCTTCATACAATCAATTCTCAGTCGCAGTAGGATCAGCAATTTGATCGTTTTATTTTTTTGGTCCTTAACAATGAAAAATGCTCTCTCACATGGCTATAGGGAATAGGTAGCATCAGTTCAAGAATGGGGTGGATCTCCAGTCAAAGGAGCAATGGGTGTGGCTGAAGGGGTAAGGAAGCACAGGAGCTTTTGTGCTCTGGTTGTGAGTGTTGGTGGCTGCTGGGAAAGGGAATCAGACCTGCAGGGGACCCGAGAACTTGGAGTCTGGCCAGTGCACCCTTGCTCCCTTCTTGGGCTTCTGGGCTTTGAGGGGAGCCAGTGGCCCTTGAGGGCATTTGGAGGCTGTGCCCAGAAGAGCAGGAGCAGGAGCTGGAGCTGGAGCAGGAGCAGGAGCAGGAGCAGGAGGCCCCCCGGAGACAGGCTGGACCTTGGGCCCAGAGTTGGCCAGCTTCTGCCTGAGGCAATGGTTTTCTTCCTTGAGCCTTTGGAACTCCCTCTCTGCCCACAGAACAGCCTTCTGGCTCTCCTCACTTCTGTTCTCCACCAGGAGGCGCTCTCGGTCATGCAAGGAGGAGATTCTCTGCCATTCTCGGTGCAGGTCGTCGGCCATCTTCTTGTAGAGGCCTAAGTTCCAGTGGGCAGCATCCACCTTCCTGCGCACCTTGGCGAGTTCGTTCTTCACTTGCAGGCAGCGTGCCTTCTCCTCCATCATCTTCCTCTCCAGGTGTTTGAGGTGCTCTTCGCACAGCTTAGGCTCTGCCTCGAGCTTCAGGTGCAGCTTCTGAATCTCCCTTTCCAGGAGGCTGTTTCGCTGGTGAAAAGATACTTGCTCAGCTTGGTGGATTGTTGTGTTTCCTGGGAGCTCTTCATTCCCCTGACGTGCCTTCTTCAGTGCCCTGGATGGCTTTCCTTGATTCAGGGGGCTCCCACGGGGCACGTGATCAGTGGAGAAGGAGCCAGTCTGCACCTGCCTCCTTGAGCCCCCACCTTCCAGATGATCTCGAAGGAGCTCTAGCAGATGCATCACCGTCAGTAGGATCTGGCTGAGGGTGTGGTGTTGGCTCTGGCCCTCAGCGGGGGCCTGCCACGGCACACCTCCGTCAGGAAGCTCTGGCCTGCCTGCCTCCCCTGCCTCTTCCTGCCCTCTCAGTCCACAGCTGCCAATGTCCTGAGACAGAGGGTCTGCACTTCCCTGCAGATCAGGGCTGTCCTTGAAGTCTTCTGGCATATTCCTCGCAGGGGGTTCTCCATCGTCCTGGGCTGCTCCACAGATGGGATTTTCATCGGTGAGCTGGTGAGGGCTCTTCTTCAACAGCCTTTGCCGAACTCCCTTCAGCAGTTGCGTAGCGTCTCCCACAGAAAAGTACCCGACATCTTGATTCAGGGCAGCCAGAGCAAGGATCTGTAGCGGGAGAGGACTGGCCTCGTGCTCCGATGATGCGACGGCTCCATGGGCTGGTGCATCCGGGTCGGTCTTCTCCATGTCTTTTCCAGATACTTCATTCTGGGCACAGTGCCCCTTTCTTCCTCTTAAGCGGAGTCCACACTTTACTGGAATGAACACCAGCAACACAGTGCACACGAGGATCTCCCAGCCAAACCCAGAGTCTCGTGGCCCATGTGGCCAACGTTCGATTATCGGCAACCCAGAAGCCCACAGCTGTTCCCGAGAGCCCACAGCGGCTCCAGAACTGTGTGGGGAGACATTGTAATGGCCACCAGCTGGCTCCAGAGAGCCTGGGGGCTTTGTCTCTGATCACCAGTGTCCTCTCGGCCACTAGAAACTGCTTGGAACCCCTACGAGGGTTCCGTCTTCAATGCAAACCAGTGCCTGGCAACAGGAGCTGAAGGGAGTAGGGGTGGGGGAGGTGCACCCGAGACTCCAACGCAAATCAGTGCCTGGCAACAGGAGCTAACAGTCGTTGGGCAGCGGAGGAGAATCTCTATATTGTGGACCTGAAAAAAATGCAACCCTATGTAGCATTGTCTTGGAATTAAACTTTGACACTTATAAAAAAAAGTTAAAAATGAAACTAGATATCAAAGGGAGAAAGATAACAAAATCTAAACACGTAGAAAGTAACTTTCTAGATTATCGGAGACAAAAGATAAAATTTCAGTGCACTGACCCGAAGGAAAATAAAACTACAACGTATTAAAATTGATGGGACACAGCTAAATCAACAGAGAGCTCAATTTTTAGCACTCAATGCATACATTAGAAAGGAGGAGGAGCATCTGGGTGGCTCAGTCAGTTAGTCCAACTCTTGATTTTGACTCGGGTCATGGTCAACCTTGGGATAGTGAGGCTGAACCTGCATTGTGCTGGTGCTGGGCATGGTGGCTGCTTAATCATCTCTCTCTCTTTCTGCACCGCTTCCGTTTCTCTGTCTCTGTCTCTGTCTCTGTCTCTGTGTCTGTGTCTGTCTCTCTCTCTCTCTCTAAAAAGAAAAGGAGTCTCAAAACTATAATCTTTCTATTTTAGGACCTAGAAAAAGAGGAGAAACTAAAACTAAAGAAGAAAACCAGAAGAATCCTTCTACCCCATTTCAAGATATTCGTCTACAGTAATCAAAAGTGCGTGGTGTTGGTGAAGAGCTAGACCAATGGAACAGAATAAAGATGGATAAGTGGAACAGAATCAGGGACCCAGAAAGAGAACTACACCCATATGTCGAATGGGGCCTTGACAAAGGTAAAAAGCCGTTCAGTGGAGGAGTGACAGCGTTTTGAATAAATGGTGCTAGAGCAAGTGGACATGCATAGGCAAAGAAGAAGGAGAAGCAGAAGAGGGAGCGGGAGAGGGGAGGAGGAGGTGGAGGACGAGGAGGCCGGGGACCACAATCTAAGTATCAAACCCTATACAAAACTTAACTCAGGCTGCCTGGGTGAGGCAGCCTGTGCGGCAGCCAGCTCTTGATTTCGGCTCTTGTCAAGCTCTCAGCGTCCCGGGACAAAGTCAGGCTCCAAGCTCACTGGCGAGGCTGCTTGAGGATGCTCTTTTCCCTTCTCCCTCCAGGCCCCTGCCCGCTCATGCACATGTTCACTCTCCCAAAGGAAAAAAGGAAAAAAAGAGTATTTTAAAAAGTAGCTCAAAATTAATCACTGCCTTACATGGAAAATGATAAATCTTATAGGGAAAATGTGGGGGAAAATTTCCAGAATGGAAAGCTAGGTACAGAATCCTCCAGTCGAACATCAAATTATTTCCCCTAAGGTAAAGTTGATTAATTAGACTTTATCCAACAATCAGAATTGTAAATCTGTGCCATGTGAAAGACCTCCTTAAGAAGACCCAAAAGACAAGCTACCAACTTGGAGGAAATAGGTCCAAATCACATAGCTAATAGAGGACTCCTGTCTGAAGCATGGAAACTCAGAATTTGATCCCCAAGTAAGCATGCAATCTAGTTAGCAAAAGGAAATAGAAGGGGGGTGGGGAAAAAGTAAAGGGCCTGCCACCTTTACCAAAGCGTAGACAGATGGAAACCACATAGAAAGTTGCCATTGGGGCAATTCAAATGAAAACTCCAGTGAGCTCTCACTGCACACCTATCACAGTGATTCAAACCAAATGCGCCAGAGAGGGAGAGAGAGACCCCACCACCAAATGCAAGGCAGGATGTGGAATGACTGGATCACTCCCGCATCACAGTTGGGAATGGAAAATGATAGAGCTGACTCTTGAAAACAGTTAAGAGTTTCTTTTCCTTTTCCAAGCCGTGAGTTACATTCCCGTTCACATGCAGTATAATATCAATTTCAGGTGTCCAATAGAGTGGCTCAACCCTTCCACACAGATTCTTTGAGAACTAGACTTGCTACCGCCATAGGAGCAGGTCATGGCACTATGGCATTTATCTTAGAGAAATCAAAACATAACGTTTGCTCCAAAGCCTGTAGGGGAATGTATCTGTGTCCTTACGAAAGCAGTGGGGCTGCCAAGGGGGTGGAAGGGACTGGAGTGGTTGGATATTGACACTTGACATGGCTGCTGTAAGTGATAAACTCCTCTTGCTTCTTTGAAGGCCCCTTCCCCTTAATGGTGGTCCTGAGGACGAGGAGAATAGGAATGTCAACGATTTCAATCGCTTTCAACCTGCCAAGCATTAGAACACCATCTCTTCTACACTAGTTCACTCTCGTCTTAATCCTCAGTATCCCAAAGCAGACAGGTTGGGTCTGGTCCAAGACGGTTTGCATGCAGTGTCCCTTCCACAGGCCATCTCCCCTCTTGCCCAGAAGCCCAATGACCAGGTCCCAGGCTTTCAACTCATCTAATTTCTGTGCCTTCTCTAGGGACACCAGGGAACTTCTGGGCTCTTTTTCTGCCTTCAAGGAGGCTCTGCGACGCTGGGTCTAGTGCTCTCAGCCGACTTGGACCACACGGCCAGTTGTCTCCTCCTGCATGGGCCACCTATTGGCTCGGGTGGATCAGGTGAGGGCATGTCCTCTCAGAGAGATACATGGAGAACAGAATAGTGGACCTCTTTCTGGCATTGTTTACCCTAATCTCTCAGTGGTTGCTACCATCGCTTGACTTCCCTGGAATTTCAAGCCCAGCAGAGGGGGGTGGGTCAGCAGCCAGAACTGTGGCTTCACCCTTGTGTCTTTTTTGAATGTTTTCCGCAACCCAGAGGGCTTCCGACAACACCAATTGATAACCGCATATGGTTTCCGTGGGCCAGGCATCCAGGTGCATCTAGCCAGGGACCTGTGTCTCAGGATCTCTCACAAGGCTGCAGTCAAGATGTCATGTGGGTCTTCAGTCATCTCCAGGCTTGTTGGCGGGAAATCTGCTTGTGTGCTCACTCGGGTGGCTCCTAGCAGCCAGAGGTCCTCCATTGCGGTGAGCAAGAAATATTCATTCCTTGCCACATGGGCCTCTCCATCATACAGCCCACAAGGAGCAGGCGGCTTCCCTCGAAACCAATGGTGAGGGAGCGAGAGCAAGCCCAAGAGGAGACCAGTGTCTTTGTCTACGAGCCTCAGAAGGGACATGCTATCTATCTCTCGGGCCATATTCTGTCCTTTCGAAGTGAGGCAGGAGTTCCTGACTCTAATCCAGTGGTAGAGTATGGAACACAAAACGAGGTGTACCCACGAAGGGAATCGTTGGAGACCCTGAAAGGCTGCCCTCCATGCTTTGCTGGGACTTTACCTCAGCTAGGCATCACCATAATCCTTGCATCCAAACTAGAACGTGACCTATGAGAAAATTTTGTCAAGCCCTTCTGGGATCCTTACAGCAGCTTGCCTAGAAGTTCCTTGCACAAGGGAAGGGTGCCTGTGTGGCTTAGTCAGGTCAACGTCTGACTCTTGATTTTGGCTCAGGGCGTGGTCCCATGGTCTGTGAAATCCAGCCCAGCGTCTGGTTGTGCACTTGAGTGGGAAGGCTGTCTAGGAGTCTCTGTCTCCCTGCCCCTCCCCCGCTTGCATGTGTGTGTGCCCTCGCTCTTTCTCTCTCTCAGAAATGAAGAAGCAGAAGTCATTGTAGTGGTAGGAGTGGTAGTTATTTTCACATCAGTGGGTAATGAGACAACCTTGGCTTGGCATGGGAGCTCTGAAATTCACTAGCTGTGTGATCTTGGGGCAAGTTGTGTCCCCTCTCTGAACCTCAGTAGTATATGACACACTGGGTTATTGGGACAATTAAGTGATCAGTAAAGGACACTTAAAACCCTTCGTTGCTTGGCATAGAATCCCTTCATACAATCAATTCTCAGTCGCAGTAGGATCAGCAATTTGATCGTTTTATTTTTTTGGTCCTTAACAATGAAAAATGCTCTCTCACATGGCTATAGGGAATAGGTAGCATCAGTTCAAGAATGGGGTGGATCTCCAGTCAAAGGAGCAATGGGTGTGGCTGAAGGGGTAAGGAAGCACAGGAGCTTTTGTGCTCTGGTTGTGAGTGTTGGTGGCTGCTGGGAAAGGGAATCAGACCTGCAGGGGACCCGAGAACTTGGAGTCTGGCCAGTGCACCCTTGCTCCCTTCTTGGGCTTCTGGGCTTTGAGGGGAGCCAGTGGCCCTTGAGGGCATTTGGAGGCTGTGCCCAGAAGAGCAGGAGCAGGAGCTGGAGCTGGAGCAGGAGCAGGAGCAGGAGCAGGAGGCCCCCCGGAGACAGGCTGGACCTTGGGCCCAGAGTTGGCCAGCTTCTGCCTGAGGCAATGGTTTTCTTCCTTGAGCCTTTGGAACTCCCTCTCTGCCCACAGAACAGCCTTCTGGCTCTCCTCACTTCTGTTCTCCACCAGGAGGCGCTCTCGGTCATGCAAGGAGGAGATTCTCTGCCATTCTCGGTGCAGGTCGTCGGCCATCTTCTTGTAGAGGCCTAAGTTCCAGTGGGCAGCATCCACCTTCCTGCGCACCTTGGCGAGTTCGTTCTTCACTTGCAGGCAGCGTGCCTTCTCCTCCATCATCTTCCTCTCCAGGTGTTTGAGGTGCTCTTCGCACAGCTTAGGCTCTGCCTCGAGCTTCAGGTGCAGCTTCTGAATCTCCCTTTCCAGGAGGCTGTTTCGCTGGTGAAAAGATACTTGCTCAGCTTGGTGGATTGTTGTGTTTCCTGGGAGCTCTTCATTCCCCTGACGTGCCTTCTTCAGTGCCCTGGATGGCTTTCCTTGATTCAGGGGGCTCCCACGGGGCACGTGATCAGTGGAGAAGGAGCCAGTCTGCACCTGCCTCCTTGAGCCCCCACCTTCCAGATGATCTCGAAGGAGCTCTAGCAGATGCATCACCGTCAGTAGGATCTGGCTGAGGGTGTGGTGTTGGCTCTGGCCCTCAGCGGGGGCCTGCCACGGCACACCTCCGTCAGGAAGCTCTGGCCTGCCTGCCTCCCCTGCCTCTTCCTGCCCTCTCAGTCCACAGCTGCCAATGTCCTGAGACAGAGGGTCTGCACTTCCCTGCAGATCAGGGCTGTCCTTGAAGTCTTCTGGCATATTCCTCGCAGGGGGTTCTCCATCGTCCTGGGCTGCTCCACAGATGGGATTTTCATCGGTGAGCTGGTGAGGGCTCTTCTTCAACAGCCTTTGCCGAACTCCCTTCAGCAGTTGCGTAGCGTCTCCCACAGAAAAGTACCCGACATCTTGATTCAGGGCAGCCAGAGCAAGGATCTGTAGCGGGAGAGGACTGGCCTCGTGCTCCGATGATGCGACGGCTCCATGGGCTGGTGCATCCGGGTCGGTCTTCTCCATGTCTTTTCCAGATACTTCATTCTGGGCACAGTGCCCCTTTCTTCCTCTTAAGCGGAGTCCACACTTTACTGGAATGAACACCAGCAACACAGTGCACACGAGGATCTCCCAGCCAAACCCAGAGTCTCGTGGCTCATGTGGCCAACGTTCGATTATCGGCAACCCAGAAGCCCACAGCTGTTCCCGAGAGCCCACAGCGGCTCCAGAACTGTGTGGGGAGACATTGTAATGGCCACCAGCTGGCTCCAGAGAGCCTGGGGGCTTTGTCTCTGATCACCAGTGTCCTCTCGGCCACTAGAAACTGCTTGGAACCCCTACGAGGGTTCCGTCTCCAATGCAAACCAGTGCCTGGCAACAGGAGCTGAAGGGAGTAGGGGTGGGGGAGGTGCACCCGAGACTCCAACGCAAATCAGTGCCTGGCAACAGGAGCTAACAGTCGTTGGGCAGCGGAGGAGAATCTCTATATCGTGGACCTGAAAAAAATGCAACCCTATGTAGCATTGTCTTGGAATTAAACTTTGACACTTATAAAATAAAGTTAAAAATGAAACTAGATATCAAAGGGAGAAAGATAACAAAATCTAAACACGTAGAAAGTAACTTTCTAGATTATCGGAGACAAAAGATAAAATTTCAGTGCACTGACCCGAAGGAAAATAAAACTACAATGTATTAAAATTGATGGGACACAGCTAAATCAACAGAGAGCTCAATTTTTAGCACTCAATGCATACATTAGAAAGGAGGAGGAGCATCTGGGTGGCTCAGTCAGTTAGTCCAACTCTTGATTTTGACTCGGGTCATGGTCAACCTTGGGATAGTGAGGCTGAACCTGCATTGTGCTGGTGCTGGGCATGGTGGCTGCTTAATCATCTCTCTCTCTTTCTGCACCGCTTCCGTTTCTCTGTCTCTGTCTCTGTCTCTGTCTCTGTGTCTGTGTCTGTCTCTCTCTCTCTCTCTAAAAAGAAAAGGAGTCTCAAAACTATAATCTTTCTATTTTAGGACGTAGAAAAAGAGGAGAAACTAAAACTAAAGAAGAAAACCAGAAGAATCCTTCTACCCCATTTCAAGATATTCGTCTACAGTAATCAAAAGTGCGTGGTGTTGGTGAAGAGCTAGACCAATGGAACAGAATAAAGATGGATAAGTGGAACAGAATCAGGGACCCAGAAAGAGAACTACACCCATATGTTGAATGGGGCCTTGACAAAGGTAAAAAGCCGTTCAGTGGAGGAGTGACAGCGTTTTGAATAAATGGTGCTAGAGCAAGTGGACATGCATAGGCAAAGAAGAAGGAGAAGCAGAAGAGGGAGCGGGAGAGGGGAGGAGGAGGTGGAGGACGAGGAGGCCGGGGACCACAATCTAAGTATCAAACCCTATACAAAACTTAACTCAGGCTGCCTGGGTGAGGCAGCCTGTGCGGCAGCCAGCTCTTGATTTCGGCACTTGTCAAGCTCTCAGCGTCCCGGGACAAAGTCAGGCTCCAAGCTCACTGGCGAGGCTGCTTGAGGATGCTCTTTTCCCTTCTCCCTCCAGGCCCCTGCCCGCTCATGCACATGTTCACTCTCCCAAAGGAAAAAAAGAAAAAAAGAGTATTTTAAAAAGTAGCTCAAAATTAATCACTGCCTTACATGGAAAATGATAAATCTTATAGGGAAAATGTGGGGAAAAATTTCCAGAATGGAAAGCTAGGTAAAGAATCCTCCAGTCGAACATCAAATTATATCCCCTAAGGTAAAGTTGATTAATTAGACTTTATCCAACAATCAGAATTGTAAATCTGTGCCGTGTGAAAGATCTCCTTAAGAAGACCCAAAAGACAAGCTACCAACTTGGAGGAAATAGGTCCAAATCACATAGCTAATAGAGGACTCCTGTCTGAAGCATGGAAACTCAGAATTTGATCCCCAAGTAAGCATGCAATCTAGTTAGCAAAAGGAAATAGAAGGGGGGTGGGGAAAAAGTAAAGGGCCTGCCACCTTTACCAAAGCGTAGACAGATGGAAACCACATAGAAAGTTGCCATTGGGGCAATTCAAATGAAAACTCCAGTGAGCTCTCACTGCACACCTATCACAGTGATTCAAACCAAATGCGCCAGAGAGGGAGAGAGAGACCCCACCACCAAATGCAAGGCAGGATGTGGAATGACTGGATCACTCCCGCATCACAGTTGGGAATGGAAAATGATAGAGCTGACTCTTGAAAACAGTTAAGAGTTTCTTTTCCTTTTCCAAGCCGTGAGTTACATTCCCGTTCACATGCAGTATAATATCAATTTCAGGTGTCCAATAGAGTGGCTCAACCCTTCCACACAGATTCTTTGAGAACTAGACTTGCTACCGCCATAGGAGCAGGTCATGGCACTATGGCATTTATCTTAGAGAAATCAAAACTTAACGTTTGCTCCAAAGCCTGTAGGGGAATGTATCTGTGTCCTTATGAAAGCAGTGGGGCTGCCAAGGGGGTGGAAGGGACTGGAGTGGTTGGATATTGACACTTGACTGGGCTGCTGTAAGTGATAAACTCCTCTTGCTTCTTTGAAGGCCCCTTCCCCTTAATGGTGGTCCTGAGGACGTGGAGAATAGGAATGTCAACGATTTCAATCGCTTTAAACCTGCCAAGCATTAGAACACCATCTCTTCTACACTAGTTCACTCTCGTCTTAATCCTCAGTATCCCAAAGCAGACAGGTGGGGTCTGGTCCAAGACGGGTTGCAGGCAGTGTCCCTTCCACAGGCCATCTCCCCTCTTGCCCAGAAGCCCAATGACCAGGTCCCAGGCTTTCAACTCATCTAATTTCTGTGCCTTCTCTAGGGACACCAGGGAACTTCTGGGCTCTTTTTATGCCTTCAAGGAGGCTCTGCGACGCTGGGTCTAGTGCTCTCAGCCGACTTGGACCACACGACCAGTTGTCTCCTCCTGCATGGGCCACCTATTGGCTCGGGTGGATCAGGTGAGGGCATGTCCTCTCAGAGAGATACATGGAGAACAGAATAGAGGACCTCTTTCTGGCATTGTTTACCCTAATCTCTCCGTGCTTGCTACCATCGCTTGACTTCCCTGGAATTTCAAGCCCAGGAGAGGGGGGTGGGTCAGCAGCCAGAACTGTGGCTTCACCCTTGTGTCTTTTTTGAATGTTTTCCGCAACCCAGAGGGCTTCCGACAACACCAATTGATAACCGCATATGGTTTCCGTGGGCCAGGCATCCAGGTGCATCTAGCCAGGGACCTGTGTCTCAGGATCTCTCACAAGGCTGCAGTCAAGATGTCATGTGGGTCTTCAGTCATCTCCAGGCTTGTTGGCGGGAAATCTGCTTGTGTGCTCACTCGGGTGGCTCCTAGCAGCCAGAGGTCCTCCATTGCGGTGAGCAAGAAATATCCATTCCTTGCCACATGGGACTCTCCATCATACAGCCCACAAGGAGCAGGCGGCTTCCCTCGAAACCAATGGTGAGGGAGCGAGAGCAAGCCCAAGAGGAGACCAGTGTCTTTGTCTACGAGCCTCAGAAGGGACGTGCTATCTATTTCTCGGGCCATATTCTGTCCTTTCGAAGTGAGGCAGGAGTTCCTGACTCTAATCTAGTGGTAGAGTATGGAACACAAAACGAGGTGTACCCACGAAGGGAATCGTTGGAGACCCTGAAAGGCTGCCCTCCATGCTTTTGGGAGTTTACCTCAGCTAGGCATCACCATAATCCTTGCATCCAAACTAGAACGTGACCTATGAGAAAATTTTGTCAAGCCCTTCTGGGATCCTTACAGCAGCTTGCCTAGAAGTTCCTTGCACAAGGGAAGGGTGCCTGTGTGGCTTAGTCAGGTCAACGTCTGACTCTTGATTTTGGCTCAGGGCGTGGTCCCATGGTCTGTGAAATCCAGCCCAGCGTCTGGTTGTGCACTTGAGTGGGAAGGCTGTCTAGGAGTCTCTGTCTCCCTGCCCCTCCCCCGCTTGCATGTGTGTGTGCCCTCGCTCTTTCTCTCTCTCAGAAATGAAGAAGCAGAAGTCATTGTAGTGGTAGGAGTGGTAGTTATTTTCACATCAGTGGGTAATGAGACAACCTTGGCTTGGAATGGGAGCTCTGAAATTCACTAGCTGTGTGATCTTGGGGCAAGTTGTGTCCCCTCTCTGAACCTCAGTAGTATATGACACACTGGGTTATTGGGACAATTAAGTGATCAGTAAAGGACACTTAAAACCCTTCGTTGCTTGGCATAGAATCCCTTCATACAATCAATTCTCAGTCGCAGTAGGATCAGCAATTTGATCGTTTTATTTTTTTGGTCCTTAACAATGAAAAATGCTCTCTCACATGGCTATAGGGAATAGGTAGCATCAGTTCAAGAATGGGGTGGATCTCCAGTCAAAGGAGCAATGGGTTTGGCTGAAGGGGTAAGGAAGCACAGGAGCTTTTGTGCTCTGGTTGTGAGTGTTGGTGGCTGCTGGGAAAGGGAATCAGACCTGCAGGGGACCCGAGAACTTGGAGTCTGGCCAGTGCACCCTTGCTCCCTTCTTGGGCTTCTGGGCTTTGAGGGGAGCCTGTGGCCCTTGAGGGCATTTGGAGGCTGTGCCCAGAAGAGCAGGAGCAGGAGCTGGAGCTGGAGCAGGAGCAGGAGCAGGAGCAGGAGGCCCCCCGGAGACAGGCTGGACCTTGGGCCCAGAGTTGGCCAGCTTCTGCCTGAGGCAATGGTTTTCTTCCTTGAGCCTTTGGAACTCCCTCTCTGCCCACAGAACAGCCTTCTGGCTCTCCTCACTTCTGTTCTCCACCAGGAGGCGCTCTCGGTCATGCAAGGAGGAGATTCTCTGCCATTCTCGGTGCAGGTCGTCGGCCATCTTCTTGTAGAGGCCTAAGTTCCAGTGGGCAGCATCCACCTTCCTGCGCACCTTGGCGAGTTCGTTCTTCACTTGCAGGCAGCGTGCCTTCTCCTCCATCATCTTCCTCTCCAGGTGTTTGAGGTGCTCTTCGCACAGCTTAGGCTCTGCCTCGAGCTTCAGGTGCAGCTTCTGAATCTCCCTTTCCAGGAGGCTGTTTCGCTGGTGAAAAGATACTTGCTCAGCTTGGTGGATTGTTGTGTTTCCTGGGAGCTCTTCATTCCCCTGACGTGCCTTCTTCAGTGCCCTGGATGGCTTTCCTTGATTCAGGGGGCTCCCACGGGGCACGTGATCAGTGGAGGAGGAGCCAGTCTGCACCTGCCTCCTTGAGCCCCCACCTTCCAGATGATCTCGAAGGAGCTCTAGCAGATGCATCACCGTCAGTAGGATCTGGCTGAGGGTGTGGTGTTGGCTCTGGCCCTCAGCGGGGGCCTGCCACGGCACACCTCCATCAGGAAGCTCTGGCCTGCCTGCCTCCCCTGCCTCTTCCTGCCCTCTCAGTCCACAGCTGCCAATGTCCTGAGACAGAGGGTCTGCACTTCCCCGCAGATCAGGGCTGTCCTTGAAGTCTTCTGGCATATTCCTCGCAGGGGGTTCTCCATCGTCCTGGGCTGCTCCACAGATGGGATTTTCATCGGTGAGCTGGTGAGGGCTCTTCTTCAACAGCCTTTGCCGAACTCCCTTCAGCAGTTGCGTAGCGTCTCCCACAGAAAAGTACCCGACATCTTGATTCAGGGCAGCCAGAGCAAGGATCTGTAGCGGGAGAGGACTGGCCTCGTGCTCCGATGATGCGACGGCTCCATGGGCTGGTGCATCCGGGTCGGTCTTCTCCATGTCTTTTCCAGATACTTCATTCTGGGCACAGTGCCCCTTTCTTCCTCTTAAGCGGAGTCCACACTTTACTGGAATGAACACCAGCAACACAGTGCACACGAGGATCTCCCAGCCAAACCCAGAGTCTCGTGGCCCATGTGGCCAACGTTCGATTATCGGCAACCCAGAAGCCCACAGCTGTTCCCGAGAGCCCACAGCGGCTCCAGAACTGTGTGGGGAGACATTGTAATGGCCACCAGCTGGCTCCAGAGAGCCTGGGGGCTTTGTCTCTGATCACCAGTGTCCTCTCGGCCACTAGAAACTGCTTGGAACCCCTACGAGGGTTCCGTCTCCAATGCAAACCAGTGCCTGGCAACAGGAGCTGAAGGGAGTAGGGGTGGGGGAGGTGCACCCGAGACTCCAACGCAAATCAGTGCCTGGCAACAGGAGCTAACAGTCGTTGGGCAGCGGAGGAGAATCTCTATATCGTGGACCTGATAAAAATGCAACCCTATGTAGCATTGTCTTGGAATTAAACTTTGACACTTATAAAATAAAGTTAAAAATGAAACTAGATATCAAAGGGAGAAAGATAACAAAATCTAAACACGTAGAAAGTAACTTTCTAGATTATCGGAGACAAAAGATAAAATTTCAGTGCACTGACCCGAAGGAAAATAAAACTACAATGTATTAAAATTGATGGGACACAGCTAAATCAACAGAGAGCTCAATTTTTAGCACTCAATGCATACATTAGAAAGGAGGAGGAGCATCTGGGTGGCTCAGTCAGTTAGTCCAACTCTTGATTTTGACTCGGGTCATGGTCAACCTTGGGATAGTGAGGCTGAACCTGCATTGTGCTGGTGCTGGGCATGGTGGCTGCTTAATCATCTCTCTCTCTTTCTGCACCGCTTCCGTTTCTCTGTCTCTGTCTCTGTCTCTGTCTCTGTCTCTGTGTCTGTGTCTGTCTCTCTCTCTCTCTCTAAAAAGAAAAGGAGTCTCAAAACTATAATCTTTCTATTTTAGGACCTAGAAAAAGAGGAGAAACTAAAACTAAAGAAGAAAACCAGAAGAATCCTTCTACCCCATTTCAAGATATTCGTCTACAGTAATCAAAAGTGCGTGGTGTTGGTGAAGAGCTAGACCAATGGAACAGAATAAAGATGGATAAGTGGAACAGAATCAGGGACCCAGAAAGAGAACTACACCCATATGTTGAATGGGGCCTTGACAAAGGTAAAAAGCGGTTCAGTGGAGGAGTGACAGCGTTTTGAATAAATGGTGCTAGAGCAAGTGGACATGCATAGGCAAAGAAGAAGGAGAAGCAGAAGAGGGAGCGGGAGAGGGGAGGAGGAGGTGGAGGACGAGGAGGCCGGGGACCACAATCTAAGTATCAAACCCTATACAAAACTTAACTCAGGCTGCCTGGGTGAGGCAGCCTGTGCGGCAGCCAGCTCTTGATTTCGGCACTTGTCAAGCTCTCAGCGTCCCGGGACAAAGTCAGGCTCCAAGCTCACTGGCGAGGCTGCTTGAGGATGCTCTTTTCCCTTCTCCCTCCAGGCCCCTGCCCGCTCATGCACATGTTCACTCTCCCAAAGGAAAAAAAGAAAAAAAGAGTATTTTAAAAAGTAGCTCAAAATTAATCACTGCCTTACATGGAAAATGATAAATCTTATAGGGAAAATGTGGGGAAAAATTTCCAGAATGGAAAGCTAGGTAAAGAATCCTCCAGTCGAACATCAAATTATTTCCCCTAAGGTAAAGTTGATTAATTAGACTTTATCCAACAATCAGAATTGTAAATCTGTGCCGTGTGAAAGACCTCCTTAAGAAGACCCAAAAGACAAGCTACCAACTTGGAGGAAATAGGTCCAAATCACATAGCTAATAGAGGACTCCTGTCTGAAGCATGGAAACTCAGAATTTGATCCCCAAGTAAGCATGCAATCTAGTTAGCAAAAGGAAATAGAAGGGGGGTGGGGAAAAAGTAAAGGGCCTGCCACCTTTACCAAAGCGTAGACAGATGGAAACCACATAGAAAGTTGCCATTGGGGCAATTCAAATGAAAACTCCAGTGAGCTCTCACTGCACACCTATCACAGTGATTCAAACCAAATGCGCCAGAGAGGGAGAGAGAGACCCCACCACCAAATGCAAGGCAGGATGTGGAATGACTGGATCACTCCCGCATCACAGTTGGGAATGGAAAATGATAGAGCTGACTCTTGAAAACAGTTAAGAGTTTCTTTTCCTTTTCCAAGCCGTGAGTTACATTCCCGTTCACATGCAGTATAATATCAATTTCAGGTGTCCAATAGAGTGGCTCAACCCTTCCACACAGATTCTTTGAGAACTAGACTTGCTACCGCCATAGGAGCAGGTCATGGCACTATGGCATTTATCTTAGAGAAATCAAAACTTAACGTTTGCTCCAAAGCCTGTAGGGGAATGTATCTGTGTCCTTATGAAAGCAGTGGGGCTGCCAAGGGGGTGGAAGGGACTGGAGTGGTTGGATATTGACACTTGACAGGGCTGCTGTAAGTGGTAAACTCCTCTTGCTTCTTTGAAGGCCGCTTCCCCTTAATGGTGGTCCTGAGGACGAGGAGAATAGGAATGTCAACGATTTCAATCGCTTTAAACCTGCCAAGCATTAGAACACCATCTCTTCTACACTAGTTCACTCTCGTCTTAATCCTCAGTATCCCAAAGCAGACAGGTGGGGTCTGGTCCAAGAGGGGTTGCAGGCAGTGTCCCTTCCACAGGCCATCTCCCCTCTTGCCCAGAAGCCCAATGACCAGGTCCCAGGCTTTCAACTCATCTAATTTCTGTGCCTTCTCTAGGGACACCAGGGAACTTCTGGGCTCTTTTTCTGCCTTCAAGGAGGCTCTGCGACGCTGGGTCTAGTGCTCTCAGCCGACTTGGACCACACGACCAGTTGTCTCCTCCTGCATGGGCCACCTATTGGCTCGGGTGGATCAGGTGAGGGCATGTCCTCTCAGAGAGATACATGGAGAACAGAATAGAGGACCGCTTTCTGGCATTGTTTACCCTAATCTCTCCGTGCTTGCTACCATCGCTTGACTTCCCTGGAATTTCAAGCCCAGGAGAGGGGGGTGGGTCAGCAGCCAGAACTGTGGCTTCACCCTTGTGTCTTTTTTGAATGTTTTCAGCAACCCAGAGGGCTTCCGACAACACCAATTGATAACCGCATATGGTTTCCGTGGGCCAGGCATCCAGGTGCATCTAGCCAGGGACCTGTGTCTCAGGATCTCTCACAAGGCTGCAGTCAAGATGGCATGTGGGTCTTCAGTCATCTCCAGGCTTGTTGGCGGGAAATCTGCTTGTGTGCTCACTCGGGTGGCTCCTAGCAGCCAGAGGTCCTCCATTGCGGTGAGCAAGAAATATTCATTCCTTGCCACATGGGCCTCTCCATCATACAGCCCACAAGGAGCAGGCGGCTTCCCTCAAAACCAATGGTGAGGAGCGAGAGCAAGCCCAAGAGGAGACCAGTGTCTTTGTCTACGAGCCTCAGAAGGGACATGCTATCTATCTCTCGGGCCATATTCTGTCCTTTCGAAGTGAGGCAGGAGTTCCTGACTCTAATCCAGTGGTAGAGTATGGAACACAAAACGAGGTGTACCCACGAAGGGAATCGTTGGAGACCCTGAAAGGCTGCCCTCCATGCTTTGCTGGGACTTTACCTCAGCTAGGCATCACCATAATCCTTGCATCCAAACTAGAACGTGACCTATGAGAAAATTTTTTCAAGCCCTTCTGGGATCCTTACAGCAGCTTGCCTAGAAGTTCCTTGCACAAGGGAAAGGTGCCTGTGTGGCTTAGTCAGGTCAACGTCTGACTCTTGATTTTGGCTCAGGGCGTGGTCCCATGGTCTGTGAAATCCAGCCCAGGGTCTGGTTGTGCACTTGAGTCGAAGGCTGTCTAGGAATCTCTCTCTCCCTGCCCCTCCCCCGCTTGCATGTGTGTGTGCCCTCGATCTTCTCTCTCTCTGAAATGAAGAAGCAGAAGTCATCGTAGTGGTAGGAGTGGTAGTTATTTTCACATCAGTGGGTAATGAGACAACCTTGGCTTGGAATGGGAGCTCTGAAATTCACTAGCTGTGTGATCTTGGGGCAAGTTGTGTCCCCTCTCTGAACCTCAGTAGTATATGACACACTGGGTTATTGGGACAATTAAGTGATCAGTAAAGGACACTTAAATCCCTTCGTTGCTTGGCATAGAATCCCTTCATACAATCAATTCTCAGTCGCAGTAGGATCTGCAATTTGATCGTTTTATTTTTTTGGTCCTTAACAATGAAAAATGCTCTCTCACATGGCTATAGGGAATAGGTAGCATCAGTTCAAGAAGGGGGTGGATCTCCAGTCAAAGGAGCAATGGGTGTGGCTGAAGGGGTAAGGAAGCACAGGAGCTTTTGTGCTCTGGTTGTGAGTGTTGGTGGCTGCTGGGAAAGGGAATCAGACCTGCAGGGGACCCGAGAAATTGGAGTCTGGCCAGTGCACCCTTGCTCCCTTCTTGGGCTTCTGGGCTTTGAGGGGAGCCTGTGGCCCTTGAGGGCATTTGGAGGCTGTGCCCAGAAGAGCAGGAGCAGGAGCTGGAGCTGGAGCAGGAGCAGGAGCAGGAGCAGGAGCAGGAGGCCCCCCGGAGACAGGCTGGACCTTGGGCCCAGAGTTGGCCAGCTTCTGCCTGAGGCAATGGTTTTCTTCCTTGAGCCTTTGGAACTCCCTCTCTGCCCACAGAACAGCCTTCTGGCTCTCCTCACTTCTGTTCTCCACCAGGAGGCGCTCTCGGTCATGCAAGGAGGAGATTCTCTGCCATTCTCGGTGCAGGTCGTCGGCCATCTTCTTGTAGAGGCCTAAGTTCCAGTGGGCAGCATCCACCTTCCTGCGCACCTTGGCGAGTTCGTTCTTCACTTGCAGGCAGCGTGCCTTCTCCTCCATCATCTTCCTCTCCAGGTGTTTGAGGTGCTCTTCGCACAGCTTAGGCTCTGCCTCGAGCTTCAGGTGCAGCTTCTGAATCTCCCTTTCCAGGAGGCTGTTTCGCTGGTGAAAAGATACTTGCTCAGCTTGGTGGATTGTTGTGTTTCCTGGGAGCTCTTCATTCCCCTGACGTGCCTTCTTCAGTGCCCTGGATGGCTTTCCTTGATTCAGGGGGCTCCCACGGGGCACGTGATCAGTGGAGGAGGAGCCAGTCTGCACCTGCCTCCTTGAGCCCCCACCTTCCAGATGATCTCGAAGGAGCTCTAGCAGATGCATCACCGTCAGTAGGATCTGGCTGAGGGTGTGGTGTTGGCTCTGGCCCTCAGCGGGGGCCTGCCACGGCACACCTCCGTCAGGAAGCTCTGGCCTGCCTGCCTCCCCTGCCTCTTCCTGCCCTCTCAGTCCACAGCTGCCAATGTCCTGAGACAGAGGGTCTGCACTTCCCTGCAGATCAGGTCTGTCCTTGAAGTCTTCTGGCATATTCCTCGCAGGGGGTTCTCCATCGTCCTGGGCTGCTCCACAGATGGGATTTTCATCGGTGAGCTGGTGAGGGCTCTTCTTCAACAGCCTTTGCCGAACTCCCTTCAGCAGTTGCGTAGCGTCTCCCACAGAAAAGTACCCGACATCTTGATTCAGGGCAGCCAGAGCAAGGATCTGTAGCGGGAGAGGACTGGCCTCGTGCTCCGATGATGCGACGGCTCCATGGGCTGGTGCATCCGGGTCGGTCTTCTCCATGTCTTTTCCAGATACTTCATTCTGGGCACAGTGCCCCTTTCTTCCTCTTAAGCGGAGTCCACACTTTACTGGAATGAACACCAGCAACACAGTGCACACGAGGATCTCCCAGCCAAACCCAGAGTCTCGTGGCCCATGTGGCCAACGTTCGATTATCGGCAACCCAGAAGCCCACAGCTGTTCCCGAGAGCCCACAGCGGCTCCAGAACTGTGTGGGGAGACATTGTAATGGCCACCAGCTGGCTCCAGAGAGCCTGGGGGCTTTGTCTCTGATCACCAGTGTCCTCTCGGCCACTAGAAACTGCTTGGAACCCCTACGAGGGTTCCGTCTCCAATGCAAACCAGTGCCTGGCAACAGGAGCTGAAGGGAGTAGGGGTGGGGGAGGTGCACCCGAGACTCCAACGCAAATCAGTGCCTGGCAACAGGAGCTAACAGTCGTTGGGCAGCGGAGGAGAATCTCTATATTGTGGACCTGAAAAAAATGCAACCCTATGTAGCATTGTCTTGGAATTAAACTTTGACACTTATAAAATAAAGTTAAAAATGAAACTAGATATCAAAGGGAGAAAGATAACAAAATCTAAACATGTAGAAAGTAACTTTCTAGATTATCGGAGACAAAAGATAAAATTTCAGTGCACTGACCCGAAGGAAAATAAAACTACAATGTATTAAAATTGATGGGACACAGCTAAATCAACAGAGAGCTCAATTTTTAGCACTCAATGCATAAATTAGAAAGGAGGAGGAGCATCTGGGTGGCTCAGTCAGTTAGTCCAACTCTTGATTTTGACTCGGGTCATGGTCAACCTTGGGATAGTGAGGCTGAACCTGCATTGTGCTGGTGCTGGGCATGGTGGCTGCTTAATCATCTCTCTCTCTTTCTGCACCGCTTCCGTTTCTCTGTCTCTGTCTCTGTCTCTGTCTCTGTCTCTGTGTCTGTGTCTGTCTCTCTCTCTCTCTCTAAAAAGAAAAGGAGTCTCAAAACTATAATCTTTCTATTTTAGGACCTAGAAAAAGAGGAGAAACTAAAACTAAAGAAGAAAACCAGAAGAATCCTTCTACCCCATTTCAAGATATTCGTCTACAGTAATCAAAAGTGCGTGGTGTTGGTGAAGAGCTAGACCAATGGAACAGAATAAAGATGGATAAGTGGAACAGAATCAGGGACCCAGAAAGAGAAATACACCCATATGTTGAATGGGGCCTTGACAAAGGTAAAAAGCGGTTCAGTGGAGGAGTGACAGCGTTTTGAATAAATGGTGCTAGAGCAAGTGGACATGCATAGGCAAAGAAGAAGGAGAAGCAGAAGAGGGAGCGGGAGAGGGGAGGAGGAGGTGGAGGACGAGGAGGCCGGGGACCACAATCTAAGTATCAAACCCTATACAAAACTTAACTCAGGCTGCCTGGGTGAGGCAGCCTGTGCGGCAGCCAGCTCTTGATTTCGGCACTTGTCAAGCTCTCAGCGTCCCGGGACAAAGTCAGGCTCCAAGCTCACTGGCGAGGCTGCTTGAGGATGCTCTTTTCCCTTCTCCCTCCAGGCCCCTGCCCGCTCATGCACATGTTCACTCTCCCAAAGGAAAAAAAGAAAAAAAGAGTATTTTAAAAAGTAGCTCAAAATTAATCACTGCCTTACATGGAAAATGATAAATCTTATAGGGAAAATGTGGGGAAAAATTTCCAGAATGGAAAGCTAGGTAAGAATCCTCCAGTCGAACATCAAATTATTTCCCCTAAGGTAAAGTTGATTAATTAGACTTTATCCAACAATCAGAATTGTAAATCTGTGCCGTGTGAAAGACCTCCTTAAGAAGACCCAAAAGACAAGCTACCAACTTGGAGGAAATAGGTCCAAATCACATAGCTAATAGAGGACTCCTGTCTGAAGCATGGAAACTCAGAATTTGATCCCCAAGTAAGCATGCAATCTAGTTAGCAAAAGGAAATAGAAGGGGGGTGGGGAAAAAGTAAAGGGCCTGCCACCTTTACCAAAGCGTAGACAGATGGAAACCACATAGAAAGTTGCCATTGGGGCAATTCAAATGAAAACTCCAGTGAGCTCTCACTGCACACCTATCACAGTGATTCAAACCAAATGCGCCAGAGAGGGAGAGAGAGACCCCACCACCAAATGCAAGGCAGGATGTGGAATGACTGGATCACTCCCGCATCACAGTTGGGAATGGAAAATGATAGAGCTGACTCTTGAAAACAGTTAAGAGTTTCTTTTCCTTTTCCAAGCCGTGAGTTACATTCCCGTTCACATGCAGTATAATATCAATTTCAGGTGTCCAATAGAGTGGCTCAACCCTTCCACACAGATTCTTTGAGAACTAGACTTGCTACCGCCATAGGAGCAGGTCATGGCACTATGGCATTTATCTTAGAGAAATCAAAACTTAACGTTTGCTCCAAAGCCTGTAGGGGAATGTATCTGTGTCCTTATGAAAGCAGTGGGGCTGCCAAGGGGGTGGAAGGGACTGGAGTGGTTGGATATTGACACTTGACAGGGCTGCTGTAAGTGGTAAACTCCTCTTGCTTCTTTGAAGGCCGCTTCCCCTTAATGGTGGTCCTGAGGACGAGGAGAATAGGAATGTCAACGATTTCAATCGCTTTAAACCTGCCAAGCATTAGAACACCATCTCTTCTACACTAGTTCACTCTCGTCTTAATCCTCAGTATCCCAAAGCAGACAGGTGGGGTCTGGTCCAAGAGGGGTTGCAGGCAGTGTCCCTTCCACAGGCCATCTCCCCTCTTGCCCAGAAGCCCAATGACCAGGTCCCAGGCTTTCAACTCATCTAATTTCTGTGCCTTCTCTAGGGACACCAGGGAACTTCTGGGCTCTTTTTCTGCCTTCAAGGAGGCTCTGCGACGCTGGGTCTAGTGCTCTCAGCCGACTTGGACCACACGACCAGTTGTCTCCTCCTGCATGGGCCACCTATTGGCTCGGGTGGATCAGGTGAGGGCATGTCCTCTCAGAGAGATACATGGAGAACAGAATAGAGGACCGCTTTCTGGCATTGTTTACCCTAATCTCTCCGTGCTTGCTACCATCGCTTGACTTCCCTGGAATTTCAAGCCCAGGAGAGGGGGGTGGGTCAGCAGCCAGAACTGTGGCTTCACCCTTGTGTCTTTTTTGAATGTTTTCAGCAACCCAGAGGGCTTCCGACAACACCAATTGATAACCGCATATGGTTTCCGTGGGCCAGGCATCCAGGTGCATCTAGCCAGGGACCTGTGTCTCAGGATCTCTCACAAGGCTGCAGTCAAGATGGCATGTGGGTCTTCAGTCATCTCCAGGCTTGTTGGCGGGAAATCTGCTTGTGTGCTCACTCGGGTGGCTCCTAGCAGCCAGAGGTCCTCCATTGCGGTGAGCAAGAAATATTCATTCCTTGCCACATGGGCCTCTCCATCATACAGCCCACAAGGAGCAGGCGGCTTCCCTCAAAACCAATGGTGAGGAGCGAGAGCAAGCCCAAGAGGAGACCAGTGTCTTTGTCTACGAGCCTCAGAAGGGACATGCTATCTATCTCTCGGGCCATATTCTGTCCTTTCGAAGTGAGGCAGGAGTTCCTGACTCTAATCCAGTGGTAGAGTATGGAACACAAAACGAGGTGTACCCACGAAGGGAATCGTTGGAGACCCTGAAAGGCTGCCCTCCATGCTTTGCTGGGACTTTACCTCAGCTAGGCATCACCATAATCCTTGCATCCAAACTAGAACGTGACCTATGAGAAAATTTTTTCAAGCCCTTCTGGGATCCTTACAGCAGCTTGCCTAGAAGTTCCTTGCACAAGGGAAAGGTGCCTGTGTGGCTTAGTCAGGTCAACGTCTGACTCTTGATTTTGGCTCAGGGCGTGGTCCCATGGTCTGTGAAATCCAGCCCAGGGTCTGGTTGTGCACTTGAGTCGAAGGCTGTCTAGGAATCTCTCTCTCCCTGCCCCTCCCCCGCTTGCATGTGTGTGTGCCCTCGATCTTCTCTCTCTCTGAAATGAAGAAGCAGAAGTCATCGTAGTGGTAGGAGTGGTAGTTATTTTCACATCAGTGGGTAATGAGACAACCTTGGCTTGGAATGGGAGCTCTGAAATTCACTAGCTGTGTGATCTTGGGGCAAGTTGTGTCCCCTCTCTGAACCTCAGTAGTATATGACACACTGGGTTATTGGGACAATTAAGTGATCAGTAAAGGACACTTAAATCCCTTCGTTGCTTGGCATAGAATCCCTTCATACAATCAATTCTCAGTCGCAGTAGGATCAGCAATTTGATCGTTTTATTTTTTTGGTCCTTAACAATGAAAAATGCTCTCTCACATGGCTATAGGGAATAGGTAGCATCAGTTCAAGAAGGGGGTGGATCTCCAGTCAAAGGAGCAATGGGTGTGGCTGTAGGGGTAAGGAAGCACAGGAGCTTTTGTGCTCTGGTTGTGAGTGTTGGTGGCTGCTGGGAAAGGGAATCAGACCTGCAGGGGACCCGAGAACTTGGAGTCTGGCCAGTGCACCCTTGCTCCCTTCTTGGGCTTCTGGGCTTTGAGGGGAGCCTGTGGCCCTTGAGGGCATTTGGAGGCTGTGCCCAGAAGAGCAGGAGCAGGAGCTGGAGCTGGAGCAGGAGCAGGAGCAGGAGCAGGAGCAGGAGGCCCCCCGGAGACAGGCTGGACCTTGGGCCCAGAGTTGGCCAGCTTCTGCCTGAGGCAATGGTTTTCTTCCTTGAGCCTTTGGAACTCCCTCTCTGCCCACAGAACAGCCTTCTGGCTCTCCTCACTTCTGTTCTCCACCAGGAGGCGCTCTCGGTCATGCAAGGAGGAGATTCTCTGCCATTCTCGGTGCAGGTCGTCGGCCATCTTCTTGTAGAGGCCTAAGTTCCAGTGGGCAGCATCCACCTTCCTGCGCACCTTGGCGAGTTCGTTCTTCACTTGCAGGCAGCGTGCCTTCTCCTCCATCATCTTCCTCTCCAGGTGTTTGAGGTGCTCTTCGCACAGCTTAGGCTCTGCCTCGAGCTTCAGGTGCAGCTTCTGAATCTCCCTTTCCAGGAGGCTGTTTCGCTGGTGAAAAGATACTTGCTCAGCTTGGTGGATTGTTGTGTTTCCTGGGAGCTCTTCATTCCCCTGACGTGCCTTCTTCAGTGCCCTGGATGGCTTTCCTTGATTCAGGGGGCTCCCACGGGGCACGTGATCAGTGGAGGAGGAGCCAGTCTGCACCTGCCTCCTTGAGCCCCCACCTTCCAGATGATCTCGAAGGAGCTCTAGCAGATGCATCACCGTCAGTAGGATCTGGCTGAGGGTGTGGTGTTGGCTCTGGCCCTCAGCGGGGGCCTGCCACGGCACACCTCCGTCAGGAAGCTCTGGCCTGCCTGCCTCCCCTGCCTCTTCCTGCCCTCTCAGTCCACAGCTGCCAATGTCCTGAGACAGAGGGTCTGCACTTCCCCGGAGATCAGGGCTGTCCTTGAAGTCTTCTGGCATATTCCTCGCAGGGGGTTCTCCATCATCCTGGGCTGCTCCACAGATGGGATTTTCATCGGTGAGCTGGTGAGGGCTCTTCTTCAACAGCCTTTGCCGAACTCCCTTCAGCAGTTGCGTAGCGTCTCCCACAGAAAAGTACCCGACATCTTGATTCAGGGCAGCCAGAGCAAGGATCTGTAGCGGGAGAGGACTGGCCTTGTGCTCCGATGATGCGACGGCTCCATGGGCTGGTGCATCCGGGTCGGTCTTCTCCATGTCTTTTCCAGATACTTCATTCTGGGCACAGTGCCCCTTTCTTCCTCTTAAGCGGAGTCCACACTTTACTGGAATGAACACCAGCAACACAGTGCACACGAGGATCTCCCAGCCAAACCCAGAGTCTCGTGGCCCATGTGGCCAACGTTCGATTATCGGCAACCCAGAAGCCCACGCTGTTCCCGGAGAGCCCACAGCGGCTCCAGAACTGTGTGGGGAGACATTGAAATGGCCACCAGCTGGCTCCAGAGAGCCTGGGGGCTTTGTCTCTGATCACCAGTGTCCTCTCGGCCACTAGAAACTGCTTGGAACCCCTACGAGGGTTCCGTCTCCAATGCAAACCAGTGCCTGGCAACAGGAGCTGAAGGGAGTAGGGGTGGGGGAGGTGCACCCGAGACTCCAACACAAATCAGTGCCTGGCAACAGGAGCTAACAGTCGTTGGGCAGCGGAGGAGAATCTCTATATTGTGGACCTGAAAAAAATGCAACCCTATGTAGCATTGTCTTGGAATTAAACTTGGACACTTATAAAAAAAAGTTAAAAATGAAACTAGATATCAAAGGGAGAAAGATAACAAAATCTAAACACGTAGAAAGTAACTTTCTAGATTATCGGAGACAAAAGATAAAATTTCAGTGCACTGACCCGAAGGAAAATAAAACTACAACGTATTAAAATTGATGGGACACAGCTAAATCAATAGAGAGCTCAATTTTTAGCACTCAGTGCATACATTAGAAAGGAGGAGGAGCATCTGGGTGGCTCAGTCAGTTAGTCCAACTCTTGATTTTGACTCGGGTCATGGTCAACCTTGGGATAGTGAGGCTGAACCTGCATTGTGCTGGTGCTGGGCATGGTGGCTGCTTAATCATCTCTCTCTCTTTCTGCACCGCTTCCGTTTCTCTGTCTCTGTCTCTGCTCTGTGTCTGTTTCTGTCTCTCTCTCTCTCTCTAAAAAGTAAAGGAGTCTCAAAACTATAATCTTTCTATTTTAGGACCTCGAAAAAGAGGAGAAACTAAAACTAAAGAAGAAAACCAGAAGAATCCTTCTACCCCATTTCAAGATATTCGTCTACAGTAATCAAAAGTGCGTGGTGTTGGTGAAGAGCTAGACCAATGGAACAGAATAAAGATGGATAAGTGGAACAGAATCAGGGACCCAGAAAGAGAACTACACCCATATGTCGAATGGGGCCTTGACAAAGGTAAAAAGCCGTTCAGTGGAGGAGTGACAGCGTTTTGAATAAATGGTGCTAGAGCAAGTGGACATGCATAGGCAAAGAAGAAGGAGAAGCAGAAGAGGGAGCGGGAGAGGGGAGGAGGAGGTGGAGGACGAGGAGGCCGGGGACCACAATCTAAGTATCAAACCCTATACAAAACTTAACTCAGGCTGCCTGGGTGAGGCAGCCTGTGCGGCAGCCAGCTCTTGATTTTGGCTCTTGTCAAGCTCTCAGCGTCCCGGGACAAAGTCAGGCTCCAAGCTCACTGGCGAGGCTGCTTGAGGATGCTCTTTTCCCTTCTCCCTCCAGGCCCCTGCCCGCTCATGCACATGTTCACTCACCCAAAGGAAAAAAAAAAAAGAGAATTTTAAAAAGTAGCTCAAAATTAATCACTGCCTTACATGGAAAATGATAAATCTTATAGGGAAAATGTGGGGGAAAATTTCCAGAATGGAAAGCTAGGTAAAGAATCCTCCAGTCGAACATCAAATTATTTTCCCTAGGTAAAGTTGATTAATTAGACTTTATCCAACAATCAGAATTGTAAATCTGTGCCATGTGAAAGACCTCCTTAAGAAGACCCAAAAGACAAGCTACCAACTTGGAGGAAATAGGTCCAAATCACATAGCTAATAGAGGACTCCTGTCTGAAGCATGGAAACTCAGAATTTGATCCCCAAGTAAGCATGCAATCTAGTTAGCAAAAGGAAATAGAAGGGGGGTGGGGAAAAAGTAAAGGGCCTGCCACCTTTACCAAAGCGTAGACAGATGGAAACCACATAGAAAGTTGCCATTGGGGCAATTCAAATGAAAACTCCAGTGAGCTCTCACTGCACACCTATCACAGTGATTCAAACCAAATGCGCCAGAGAGGGAGAGAGAGACCCCACCACCAAATGCAAGGCAGGATGTGGAATGACTGGATCACTCCCGCATCACAGTTGGGAATGGAAAATGATAGAGCTGACTCTTGAAAACAGTTAAGAGTTTCTTTTCCTTTTCCAAGCCGTGAGTTACATTCCCGTTCACATGCAGTATAATATCAATTTCAGGTGTCCAATAGAGTGGCTCAACCCTTCCACACAGATTCTTTGAGAACTAGACTTGCTACCGCCATAGGAGCAGGTCATGGCACTATGGCATTTATCTTAGAGAAATCAAAACTTAACGTTTGCTCCAAAGCCTGTAGGGGAATGTATCTGTGTCCTTATGAAAGCATTGGGGCTGCCAAGGGGGTGGAAGGGACTGGAGTGGTTGGATATTGACACTTGACATGGCTGCTGTAAGTGATAAACTCCTCTTGCTTCTTTGAAGGCCCCTTCCCCTTAATGGTGGTCCTGAGGACGAGGAGAATAGGAATGTCACCGATTTCAATCGCTTTAAACCTGCCAAGCATTAGAACACCATCTCTTCTACACTAGTTCACTCTCGTCTTAATCCTCAGTATCCCAAAGCAGACAGGTGGGGTCTGGTCCAAGAGGGGTTGCAGGCAGTGTCCCTTCCACAGGCCATCTCCCCTCTTGCCCAGAAGCCCAATGACCAGGTCCCAGGCTTTCAACTCATCTAATTTCTGTGCCTTCTCTAGGGACACCAGGGAACTTCTGGGCTCTTTTTCTGCCTTCAAGGAGGCTCTGCGTCGCTGGGTCTAGTGCTCTCAGCCGACTTGGACCACACGGCCAGTTGTCTCCTCCTGCATGGGCCACATATTGGCTCGGGTGGATCAGGTGAGGGCATGTCCTCTCAGAGAGATACATGGAGAACAGAATAGAGGACCTCTTTCTGGCATTGTTTACCCTAATCTCTCCGTGCTTGCTACCATCGCTTGACTTCCCTGGAATTTCAAGCCCAGGAGAAGGGGGTGGGTTAGCAGCCAGAACTGTGGCTTCACCCTTGTGTCTTTTTTGAATGTTTTCCGCAACCCAGAGGGCTTCCGACAACACCAATTGATAACCGCATATGGTTTCCGTGGGCCAGGCATCCAGGTGCATCTAGCCAGGGACCTGTGTCTCAGGATCTCTCACAAGGCTGCAGTCAAGATGTCATGTGGGTCTTCAGTCATCTCCAGGCTTGTTGGCGGGAAATCTGCTTGTGTGCTCACTCGGGTGGCTCCTAGCAGCCAGAGGTCCTCCATTGCGGTGAGCAAGAAATATTCATTCCTTGCCACATGGGCCTCTCCATCATACAGCCCACAAGGAGCAGGCGGCTTCCCTCAAAACCAATGGTGCGGAGAGAGAGCAAGCCCAAGAGGAGACCAGTGTCTTTGTCTACGAGCCTCAAACGGGACATGCTATCTATCTCTCGGGCCATATTCTGTCCTTTCAAAGTGAGGCAGGAGTTCCTGACTCTAATCCAGTGGTAGAGTATGGAACACAAAACGAGGTGTACCCACGAAGGGAATCGTTGGAGACCCTGAAAGGCTGCCCTCCATGCTCTGCTGGGACTTTACCTCAGCTAGGCATCACCATAATCCTTGCATCCAAACTAGAACGTGACCTATGAGAAAATTTTGTCAAGCCCTTCTGGGATCCTTACAGCAGCTTGCCTAGAAGTTCCTTGCACAAGGGAAGGGTGCCTGTGTGGCTTAGTCAGGTCAACGTCTGACTCTTGATTTTGGCTCAGGGCGTGGTCCCATGGTCTGTGAAGTCCAGCCCAGCGTCTGGTTGTGCACTTGAGTAGGAAGGCTGTCTAGGAGTCTCTGTCTCCCTGCCCCTCCCCCGCTTGCATGTGTGTGTGCCCTCGCTCTTTCTCTCTCTCAGAAATGAAGAAGCAGAAGTCATCGTAGTGGTAGGAGTGGTAGTTATTTTCACATCAGTGGGTAATGAGACAACCTTGGCTTGGAATGGGAGCTCTGAAATTCACTAGCTGTGTGATCTTGGGGCAAGTTGTGTCCCCTCTCTGAACCTCAGTAGTATATGACACACTGGGTTATTGGGACAATTAAGTGATCAGTAAAGGACACTTAAAACCCTTCGTTGCTTGGCATAGAATCCCTTCATACAATCAATTCTCAGTCGCAGTAGGATCAGCAATTTGATCGTTTTATTTTTTTGGTCCTTAACAATGAAAAATGCTCTCTCACATGGCTATAGGGAATAGGTAGCATCAGTTCAAGAATGCGGTGGATCTCCAGTCAAAGGAGCAATGGGTGTGGCTGAAGGGGTAAGGAAGCACAGGAGCTTTTGTGCTCTGGTTGTGAGTGTTGGTGGCTGCTGGGAAAGGGAATCAGACCTGCAGGGGACCCGAGAACTTGGAGTCTGGCCAGTGCACCCTTGCTCCCTTCTTGGGCTTCTGGGCTTTGAGGGGAGCCTGTGGCCCTTGAGGGCATTTGGAGGCTGTGCCCAGAAGAGCAGGAGCAGGAGTTGGAGCTGGAGCTGGAGCAGGAGCAGGAGCAGGAGCAGGAGGCCCCCCGGAGACAGGCTGGACCTTGGGCCCAGAGTTGGCCAGCTTCTGCCTGAGGCAATGGTTTTCTTCCTTGAGCCTTTGGAACTCCCTCTCTGCCCACAGAACAGCCTTCTGGCTCTCCTCACTTCTGTTCTCCACCAGGAGGCGCTCTCGGTCATGCAAGGAGGAGATTCTCTGCCATTCTCGGTGCAGGTCGTCGGCCATCTTCTTGTAGAGGCCTAAGTTCCAGTGGGCAGCATCCACCTTCCTGCGCACCTTGGCGAGTTCGTTCTTCACTTGCAGGCAGCGTGCCTTCTCCTCCATCATCTTCCTCTCCAGGTGTTTGAGGTGCTCTTCGCACAGCTTAGGCTCTGCCTCGAGCTTCAGGTGCAGCTTCTGAATCTCCCTTTCCAGGAGGCTGTTTCGCTGGTGAAAAGATACTTGCTCAGCTTGGTGGATTGTTGTGTTTCCTGGGAGCTCTTCATTCCCCTGACGTGCCTTCTTCAGTGCCCTGGATGGCTTTCCTTGATTCAGGGGGCTCCCACGGGGCACGTGATCAGTGGAGGAGGAGCCAGTCTGCACCTGCCTCCTTGAGCCCCCACCTTCCAGATGATCTCGAAGGAGCTCTAGCAGATGCATCACCGTCAGTAGGATCTGGCTGAGGGTGTGGTGTTGGCTCTGGCCCTCAGCGGGGGCCTGCCACGGCACACCTCCGTCAGGAAGCTCTGGCCTGCCTGCCTCCCCTGCCTCTTCCTGCCCTCTCAGTCCACAGCTGCCAATGTCCTGAGACAGAGGGTCTGCACTTCCCCGCAGATCAGGGCTGTCCTTGAAGTCTTCTGGCATATTCCTCGCAGGGGGTTCTCCATCGTCCTGGGCTGCTCCACAGATGGGATTTTCATCGGTGAGCTGGTGAGGGCTCTTCTTCAACAGCCTTTGCCGAACTCCCTTCAGCAGTTGCGTAGCGTCTCCTACAGAAAAGTACCCGACATCTTGATTCAGGGCAGCCAGAGCAAGGATCTGTAGCGGGAGAGGACTGGCCTTGTGCTCCGATGATGCGACGGCTCCATGGGCTGGTGCATCCGGGTCGGTCTTCTCCATGTCTTTTCCAGATACTTCATTCTGGGCACAGTGCCCCTTTCTTCCTCTTAAGCGGAGTCCACACTTTACTGGAATGAACACCAGCAACACAGTGCACACGGGGATCTCCCAGCCAAACCCAGAGTCTCGTGGCCCATGTGGCCAACGTTCGATTATCGGCAACCCAGAAGCCCACAGCTGTTCCCGGAGAGCCCACAGCGGCTCCAGAACTGTGTGGGGAGACATTGTAATGGCCACCAGCTGGCTCCAGAGAGCCTGGGGGCTTTGTCTCTGATCACCAGTGTCCTCTCGGCCACTAGAAACTGCTTGGAGCCCCTACGAGGGTTCCGTCTCCAATGCAAACCAGTGCCTGGCAACAGGAGCTGAAGGGAGTAGGGGTGGGGGAGGTGCACCCGAGACTCCAACGCAAATCAGTGCCTGGCAACAGGAGCGAACAGTCGTTGGGCAGAGGAGGAGAATCTCTATATTGTGTACCTGAAAAAAATGCAACCCTATGTAGCATTGTCTTGGAATTAAACTTGGACACTTATAAAAAAAAGTTAAAAATGAAACTAGATATCAAAGGTAGAAACATAACAAAATCTAAACGTAGAAAGTAACTTTCTAGATTATCGGAGACAAAAGATAAAATTTCAGTGCACTGACCCGAAGGAAAATAAAACTACAACGTATTAAAATTGATGGGACACAGCTAAATCAACAGAGAGCTCAATTTTTAGCACTCAATGCATACATTAGAAAGGAGGAGGAGCATCTGGGTGGCTCAGTCAGTTAGTCCAACTCTTGATTTTGACTCGGGTCATGGTCAACCTTGGGATAGTGAGGCTGAACCTGCATTGTGCTGGTGCTGGGCATGGTGGCTGCTTAATCATCTCTCTCGCTTTCTGCACCGCTTCCGTTTCTCTGTCACTGTCTCTGTCTCTGTCTCTGTCTCTGTGTCTGTGTCTGTGTCTGTCTCTCTCTCTCTCTCTAAAAAGAAAAGGAGTCTCAAAACTATAATCTTTCTATTTTAGGACCTAGAAAAAGAGGGGAAACTAAAACTAAAGAAGAAAACCAGAAGAATCCTTCTACCCCATTTCAAGATATTCGTCTACAGTAATCAAAAGTGCGTGGTGTTGGTGAAGAGCTAGACCAATGGAACAGAATAAAGATGGATAAGTGGAACAGAATCAGGGACCCAGAAAGAGAACTACACCCATATGTCGAATGGGGCCTTGACAAAGGTAAAAAGCCGTTCAGTGGAGGGGTGACAGCGTTTTGAATAAATGGTGCTAGAGCAAGTGGACATGCATAGGCAAAGAAGAAGGAGAAGCAGAAGAGGGAGCGGGAGAGGGGAGGAGGAGGTGGAGGACGAGGAGGCCGGGGACCACAATCTAAGTATCAAACCCTATACAAAACTTAACTCAGGCTGCCTGGGTGAGGCAGCCTGTGCGGCAGCCAGCTCTTGATTTTGGCTCTTGTCAAGCTCTCAGCGTCCCGGGACAAAGTCAGGCTCCAAGCTCACTGGTGAGGCTGCTTGAGGATGCTCTTTTCCCTTCTCCCTCCAGGCCCCTGCCCGCTCATGCACATGTTCACTCTCCCAAAGGAAAAAAAGAAAAAAAGAGTATTTTAAAAAGTAGCTCAAAATTAATCACTGCCTTACATGGAAAATGATAAATCTTATAGGGAAAATGTGGGGGAAAATTTCCAGAATGGAAAGCTAGGTACAGAATCCTCCAGTCGAACATCAAATTATTTTCCCTAAGGTAAAGTTGATTAATTAGACTTTATCCAACAATCAGAATTGTAAATCTGTGCCATGTGAAAGACCTCCTTAAGAAGACCCAAAAGACAAGCTACCAACTTGGAGGAAATAGGTCCAAATCACATAGCTAATAGAGGACTCCTGTCTGAAGCATGGAAACTCCGAATTTGATCCCCAAGTAAGCATGCAATCTAGTTAGCAAAAGGAAATAGAAGGGGGGTGGGGAAAAAGTAAAGGGCCTGCCACCTTTACCAAAGCGTAGACAGATGGAAACCACATAGAAAGTTGCCATTGGGGCAATTCAAATGAAAACTCCAGTGAGCTCTCACTGCACACCTATCACAGTGATTCAAACCAAATGCGCCAGAGAGGGAGAGAGAGACCCCACCACCAAATGCAAGGCAGGATGTGGAATGACTGGATCACTCCCGCATCACAGTTGGGAATGGAAAATGATAGAGCTGACTCTTGAAAACAGTTAAGAGTTTCTTTTCCTTTTCCAAGCCGTGAGTTACATTCCCGTTCACATGCAGTATAATATCAATTTCAGGTGTCCAATAGAGTGGCTCAACCCTTCCACACAGATTCTTTGAGAACTAGACTTGCTACCGCCATAGGAGCAGGTCATGGCACTATGGCATTTATCTTAGAGAAATCAAAACTTAACGTTTGCTCCAAAGCCTGTAGGGGAATGTATCTGTGTCCTTATGAAAGCAGTGGGGCTGCCAAGGGGGTGGAAGGGACTGGAGTGGTTGGATATTGACACTTGACAGGGCTGCTGTAAGTGGTAAACTCCTCTTGCTTCTTTGAAGGCCGCTTCCCCTTAATGGTGGTCCTGAGGACGAGGAGAATAGGAATGTCACCGATTTCAATCGCTTTAAACCTGCCAAGCATTAGAACACCATCTCTTCTACACTAGTTCACTCTCGTCTTAATCCTCAGTATCCCAAAGCAGACAGGTGGGGTCTGGTCCAAGAGGGGTTGCAGGCAGTGTCCCTTCCACAGGCCATCTCCCCTCTTGCCCAGAAGCCCAATGACCAGGTCCCAGGCTTTCAACTCATCTAATTTCTGTGCCTTCTCTAGGGACACCAGGGAACTTCTGGGCTCTTTTTCTGCCTTCAAGGAGGCTCTGCGACGCTGGGTCTAGTGCTCTCAGCCGACTTGGACCACACGGCCAGTTGTCTCCTCCTGCATGGGCCACCTATTGGCTCGGGTGGATCAGGTGAGGGCATGTCCTCTCAGAGAGATACATGGAGAACAGAATAGAGGACCTCTTTCTGGCATTGTTTACCCTAATCTCTCCGTGCTTGCTACCATCGCTTGTCTTCCCTGGAATTTCAAGCCCAGGAGAGGGGGGTGGGTCAGCAGCCAGAACTGTGGCTTCACCCTTGTGTCCTTTTTGAATGTTTTCCGCATCCCAGAGGGCTTCCGACAACACCAATTGATAACCGCATATGGTTTCCGTGGGCCAGGCATCCAGGTGCATCTAGCCAGGGACCTGTGTCTCAGGATCTCTCACAAGGCTGCAGTCAAGATGTCATGTGGGTCTTCAGTCATCTCCAGGCTTGTTGGCGGGAAATCTGCTTGTGTGCTCACTCGGGTGGCTCCTAGCAGCCAGAGGTCCTCCATTGCGGTGAGCAAGAAATATTCATTCCTTGCCACATGGGCCTCTCCATCATACAGCCCACAAGGAGCAGGCGGCTTCCCTCGAAACCAATGGTGAGGGAGCGAGAGCAAGCCCAAGAGGAGACCAGTGTCTTTGTCTACGAGCCTCAGACAGGACATGCTATCTATCTCCCGGGCCATATTCTGTCCTTTCGAAGTGAGGCAGGAGTTCCTGACTCTAATCCAGTGGTAGAGTATGGAACACAAAACGAGGTGTACCCACGAAGGGAATCGTTGGAGACCCTGAAAGGCTGCCCTCCATGCTTTGCTGGGACTTTACCTCAGCTAGGCATCACCATAATCCTTGCATCCAAACTAGAACGTGACCTATGAGAAAATTTTGTCAAGCCCTTCTGGGATCCTTACAGCAGCTTGCCTAGAAGTTCCTTGCACAAGGGAAGGGTGCCTGTGTGGCTTAGTCAGGTCAACGTCTGACTCTTGATTTTGGCTCAGGGCGTGGTCCCATGGTCTGTGAAATCCAGCCCAGCATCTGGTTGTGCACTTGAGTGGGAAGGCTGTCTAGGAGTCTCTGTCTCCCTGCCCCTCCCCCGCTTGCATGTGTGTGTGCCCTCGCTCTTTCTCTCTCTCAGAAATGAAGAAGCAGAAGTCATCGTAGTGGTAGGAGTGGTAGTTATTTTCACATCAGTGGGTAATGAGACAACCTTGGCTTGGAATGGGAGCTCTGAAATTCACTAGCTGTGTGATCTTGGGGCAAGTTGTGTCCCCTCTCTGAACCTCAGTAGTATATGACACACTGGGTTATTGGGACAATTAATTGATCAGTAAAGGACACTTAAAACCCTTCGTTGCTTGGCATAGAATCCCTTCATACAATCAATTCTCAGTCGCAGTAGGATCAGCAATTTGATCGTTTTATTTTTTTGGTCCTTAACAATGAAAAATGCTCTCTCACATGGCTATAGGGAATAGGTAGCATCAGTTCAAGAATGGGGTGGATCTCCAGTCAAAGGAGCAATGGGTGTGGCTGAAGGGGTAAGGAAGCACTGGAGCTTTTGTGCTCTGGTTGTGAGTGTTGGTGGCTGCTGGGAAAGGGAATCAGACCTGCAGGGGACCCGAGAACTTGGAGTCTGGCCAGTGCACCCTTGCTCCCTTCTTGGGCTTCTGGGCTTTGAGGGGAGCCTGTGGCCCTTGAGGGCATTTGGAGGCTGTGCCCAGAAGAGCAGGAGCAGGAGCTGGAGCTGGAGCAGGAGCAGGAGCAGGAGCAGGAGCAGGAGGCCCCCCGGAGACAGGCTGGACCTTGGGCCCAGAGTTGGCCAGCTTCTGCCTGAGGCAATGGTTTTCTTCCTTGAGCCTTTGGAACTCCCTCTCTGCCCACAGAACAGCCTTCTGGCTCTCCTCACTTCTGTTCTCCACCAGGAGGCGCTCTCGGTCATGCAAGGAGGAGATTCTCTGCCATTCTCGGTGCAGGTCGTCGGCCATCTTCTTGTAGAGGCCTAAGTTCCAGTGGGCAGCATCCACCTTCCTGCGCACCTTGGCGAGTTCGTTCTTCACTTGCAGGCAGCGTGCCTTCTCCTCCATCATCTTCCTCTCCAGGTGTTTGAGGTGCTCTTCGCACAGCTTAGGCTCTGCCTCGAGCTTCAGGTGCAGCTTCTGAATCTCCCTTTCCAGGAGGCTGTTTCGCTGGTGAAAAGATACTTGCTCAGCTTGGTGGATTGTTGTGTTTCCTGGGAGCTCTTCATTCCCCTGACGTGCCTTCTTCAGTGCCCTGGATGGCTTTCCTTGATTCAGGGGGCTCCCACGGAGCACGTGATCAGTGGAGGAGGAGCCAGTCTGCACCTGCCTCCTTGAGCCCCCACCTTCCAGATGATCTCAAAGGAGCTCTAGCAGATGCATCACCGTCAGTAGGATCTGGCTGAGGGTGTGGTGTTGGCTCTGGCCCTCAGCGGGGGCCTGCCACGGCACACCTCCGTCAGGAAGCTCTGGCCTGCCTGCCTCCCCTGCCTCTTCCTGCCCTCTCAGTCCACAGCTGCCAATGTCCTGAGACAGAGGGTCTGCACTTCCCCGCAGATCAGGGCTGTCCTTGAAGTCTTCTGGCATATTCCTCGCAGGGGGTTCTCCATCGTCCTGGGCTGCTCCACAGATGGGATTTTCATCGGTGAGCTGGTGAGGGCTCTTCTTCAACAGCCTTTGCCGAACTCCCTTCAGCAGTTGCGTAGCGTCTCCCACAGAAAAGTACCCGACATCTTGATTCAGGGCAGCCAGAGCAAGGATCTGTAGCGGGAGAGGACTGGCCTTGTGCTCCGATGATGCGACGGCTCCATGGGCTGGTGCATCCGGGTCGGTCTTCTCCATGTCTTTTCCAGATACTTCATTCTGGGCACAGTGCCCCTTTCTTCCTCTTAAGCGGAGTCCACACTTTACTGGAATGAACACCAGCAACACAGTGCACACGAGGATCTCCCAGCCAAACCCAGAGTCTCGTGGCCCATGTGTCCAAAGTTCGATTATCGGCAACCCAGAAGCCCACAGCTGTTCCCGGAGAGCCCACAGCGGCTCCAGAACTGTGTGGGGAGACATTGTAATGGCCACCAGCTGGCTCCAGAGAGCCTGGGGGCTTTGTCTCTGATCACCAGTGTCCTCTCGGCCACTAGAAACTGCTTGGAACCCCTACGAGGGTTCCGTCTCCAATGCAAACCAGTGCCTGGCAACAGGAGCTGAAGGGAGTAGGGGTGGGGGAGGTGCACCCGAGACTCCAACGCAAATCAGTGCCTGGCAACAGGAGCTAACAGTCGTTGGGCAGCGGAGGAGAATCTCTATATTGTGGACCTGAAAAAAATGCAACCCTATGTAGCATTGTCTTGGAATTAAACTTGGACACTTATAAAAAAAAGTTAAAAATGAAACTAGATATCAAAGGGAGAAACATAACAAAATCTACACACGTAGAAAGTAACTTTCTAGATTATCGGAGACAAAAGATAAAATTTCAGTGCACTGACCCGAAGGAAAATAAAACTACAACGTATTAAAATTGATGGGACACAGCTAAATCAACAGAGAGCTCAATTTTTAGCACTCAATGCATACATTAGAAAGGAGGAGGAGCATCTGGGTGGCTCAGTCAGTTAGTCCAACTCTTGATTTTGACTCGGGTCATGGTCAACCTTGGGATAGTGAGGCTGAACCTGCATTGTGCTGGTGCTGGGCATGGTGGCTGCTTAATCATCTCTCTCTCTTTCTGCACCGCTTCCGTTTCTCTGTCTCTGTCTCTGTCTCTGTGTCTGTGTCTGTCTCTCTCTCTCTCTCTAAAAAGAAAAGGAGTCTCAAAACTATAATCTTTCTATTTTAGGACCTCGAAAAAGAGGAGAAACTAAAACTAAAGAAGAAAACCAGAAGAATCCTTCTACCCCATTTCAAGATATTCGTCTACAGTAATCAAAAGTGCGTGGTGTTGGTGAAGAGCTAGACCAATGGAACAGAATAAAGATGGATAAGTGGAACAGAATCAGGGACCCAGAAAGAGAACTACACCCATATGTCGAATGGGGCCTTGACAAAGGTAAAAAGCCGTTCAGTGGAGGAGTGACAGCGTTTTGAATAAATGGTGCTAGAGCAAGTGGACATGCATAGGCAAAGAAGAAGGAGAAGCAGAAGAGGGAGCGGGAGAGGGGAGGAGGAGGTGGAGGACGAGGAGGCCGGGGACCACAATCTAAGTATCAAACCCTATACAAAACTTAACTCAGGCTGCCTGGGTGAGGCAGCCTGTGCGGCAGCCAGCTCTTGATTTCGGCTCTTGTCAAGCTCTCAGCGTCCCGGGACAAAGTCAGGCTCCAAGCTCACTGGCGAGGCTGCTTGAGGATGCTCTTTTCCCTTCTCCCTCCAGGCCCCTGCCCGCTCATGCACATGTTCACTCTCCCAAAGGAAAAAAAGAAAAAAAGAGTATTTTAAAAAGTAGCTCAAAATTAATCACTGCCTTACATGGAAAATGATAAATCTTATAGGGAAAATGTGGGGAAAAATTTCCAGAATGGAAAGCTAGGTAAAGAATCCTCCAGTCGAACATCAAATTATTTCCCCTAAGGTAAAGTTGATTAATTAGACTTTATCCAACAATCAGAATTGTAAATCTGTGCCGTGTGAAAGACCTCCTTAAGAAGACCCAAAAGACAAGCTACCAACTTGGAGGAAATAGGTCCAAATCACATAGCTAATAGAGGACTCCTGTCTGAAGCATGGAAACTCAGAATTTGATCCCCAAGTAAGCATGCAATCTAGTTAGCAAAAGGAAATAGAAGGGGGGTGGGGAAAAAGTAAAGGGCCTGCCACCTTTACCAAAGCGTAGACAGATGGAAACCACATAGAAAGTTGCCATTGGGGCAATTCAAATGAAAACTCCAGTGAGCTCTCACTGCACACCTATCACAGTGATTCAAACCAAATGCGCCAGAGAGGGAGAGAGAGACCCCACCACCAAATGCAAGGCAGGATATGGAATGACTGGATCACTCCCGCATCACAGTTGGGAATGGAAAATGATAGAGCTGACTCTTGAAAACAGTTAAGAGTTTCTTTTCCTTTTCCAAGCCGTGAGTTACATTCCCGTTCACATGCAGTATAATATCAATTTCAGGTGTCCAATAGAGTGGCTCAACCCTTCCACACAGATTCTTTGAGAACTAGACTTGCTACCGCCATAGGAGCAGGTCATGGCACTATGGCATTTATCTTAGAGAAATCAAAACTTAACGTTTGCTCCAAAGCCTGTAGGGGAATGTATCTGTGTCCTTATGAAAGCATTGGGGCTGCCAAGGGGGTGGAAGGGACTGGAGTGGTTGGATATTGACACTTGACATGGCTGCTGTAAGTGATAAACTCCTCTTGCTTCTTTGAAGGCCCCTTCCCTTTAATGGTGGTCCTGAGGACGAGGAGAATAGGAATGTCAACGATTTCAATCGCTTTAAACCTGCCAAGCATTAGAACACCATCTCTTCTACACTAGTTCACTCTCGTCTTAATCCTCAGTATCCCAAAGCAGACAGGTGGGGTCTGGTCCAAGAGGAGTTGCAGGCAGTGTCCCTTCCACAGGCCATCTCCCCTCTTGCCCAGAAGCCCAATGACCAGGTCCCAGGCTTTCAACTCATCTAATTTCTGTGCCTTCTCTAGGGACACCAGGGAACTTCTGGGCTCTTTTTCTGCCTTCAAGGAGGCTCTGCGACGCTGGGTCTAGTGCTCTCAGCCGACTTGGACCACACGGCCAGTTGTCTCCTCCTGCATGGGCCACCTATTGGCTCGGGTGGATCAGGTGAGGGCATGTCCTCTCAGAGAGATACATGGAGAACAGAATAGAGGACCTCTTTCTGGCATTGTTTACCCTAATCTCTCCGTGCTTGCTACCATCGCTTGACTTCCCTGGAATTTCAAGCCCAGGAGAGGGGGGTGGGTCAGCAGCCAGAACTGTGGCTTCACCCTTGTGTCTTTTTTGAATGTTTTCCGCAACCCAGAGGGCTTCCGACAACACCAATTGATAACCGCATATGGTTTCCGTGGGCCAGGCATCCAGGTGCATCTAGCCAGGGACCTGTGTCTCAGGATCTCTCACAAGGCTGCAGTCAAGATGTCATGTGGGTCTTCAGTCATCTCCAGGCTTGTTGGCGGGAAATCTGCTTGTGTGCTCACTCGGGTGGCTCCTAGCAGCCAGAGGTCCTCCATTGCGGTGAGCAAGAAATATTTATTCCTTGCCACATGGGCCTCTCCATCATACAGCCCACAAGGAGCAGGCGGCTTCCCTCGAATCCAATGGTGAGGGAGCGAGAGCAAACCCAAGAGGAGACCAGTGTCTTCGTCTACGAGCCTCAGACGGGACATGCTATCTATCTCCCGGGCCATATTCTGTCCTTTCGAAGTGAGGCAGGAGTTCCTGACTCTAATCCAGTGGTAGAGTATGGAACACAAAACGAGGTGTACCCACGAAGGGAATCGTTGGAGACCCTGAAAGGCTGCCCTCCATGCTTTGCTGGGACTTTACCTCAGCTAGGCATCACCATAATCCTTGCATCCAAACTAGAACGTGACCTATGAGAAAATTTTGTCAAGCCCTTCTGGGATCCTTACAGCAGCTTGCCTAGAAGTTCCTTGCACAAGGGAAGGGTGCCTGTGTGGCTTAGTCAGGTCAACGTCTGACTCTTGATTTTGGCTCAGGGCGTGGTCCCATGGTCTGTGAAATCCAGCCCAGCGTCTGGTTGTGCACTTGAGTGGGAAGGCTGTCTAGGAGTCTCTGTCTCCCTGCCCCTCCCCCGCTTGCATGTGTGTGTGCCCTCGCTCTTTCTCTCTCTCAGAAATGAAGAAGCAGAAGTCATCGTAGTGGTAGGAGTGGTAGTTATTTTCACATCAGTGGGTAATGAGACAACCTTGGCTTGGAATGGGAGCTCTGAAATTCACTAGCTGTGTGATCTTGGGGCAAGTTGTGTCCCCTCTCTGAACCTCAGTAGTATATGACACACTGGGTTATTGGGACAATTAATTGATCAGTAAAGGACACTTAAAACCCTTCGTTGCTTGGCATAGAATCCCTTCATACAATCAATTCTCAGTCGCAGTAGGATCAGCAATTTGATCGTTTTATTTTTTTGGTCCTTAACAATGAAAAATGCTCTCTCACATGGCTATAGGGAATAGGTAGCATCAGTTCAAGAATGGGGTGGATCTCCAGTCAAAGGAGCAATGGGTGTGGCTGAAGGGGTAAGGAAGCACAGGAGCTTTTGTGCTCTGGTTGTGAGTGTCGGTGGCTGCTGGGAAAGGGAATCAGACCTGCAGGGGACCCGAGAACTTGGAGTCTGGCCAGTGCACCCTTGCTCCCTTCTTGGGCTTCTGGGCTTTGAGGGGAGCCTGTGGCCCTTGAGGGCATTTGGAGGCTGTGCCCAGAAGAGCAGGAGCAGGAGCTGGAGCTGGAGCAGGAGCAGGAGCAGGAGCAGGAGCAGGAGGCCCCCCGGAGACAGGCTGGACCTTGGGCCCAGAGTTGGCCAGCTTCTGCCTGAGGCAATGGTTTTCTTCCTTGAGCCTTTGGAACTCCCTCTCTGCCCACAGAACAGCCTTCTGGCTCTCCTCACTTCTGTTCTCCACCAGGAGGCGCTCTCGGTCATGCAAGGAGGAGATTCTCTGCCATTCTCGGTGCAGGTCGTCGGCCATCTTCTTGTAGAGGCCTAAGTTCCAGTGGGCAGCATCCACCTTCCTGCGCACCTTGGCGAGTTCGTTCTTCACTTGCAGGCAGCGTGCCTTCTCCTCCATCATCTTCCTCTCCAGGTGTTTGAGGTGCTCTTCGCACAGCTTAGGCTCTGCCTCGAGCTTCAGGTGCAGCTTCTGAATCTCCCTTTCCAGGAGGCTGTTTCGCTGGTGAAAAGATACTTGCTCAGCTTGGTGGATTGTTGTGTTTCCTGGGAGCTCTTCATTCCCCTGACGTGCCTTCTTCAGTGCCCTGGATGGCTTTCCTTGATTCAGGGGGCTCCCACGGGGCACGTGATCAGTGGAGAAGGAGCCAGTCTGCACCTGCCTCCTTGAGCCCCCACCTTCCAGATGATCTCGAAGGAGCTCTAGCAGATGCATCACCGTCAGTAGGATCTGGCTGAGGGTGTGGTGTTGGCTCTGGCCCTCAGCGGGGGCCTGCCACGGCACACCTCCGTCAGGAAGCTCTGGCCTGCCTGCCTCCCCTGCCTCTTCCTGCCCTCTCAGTCCACAGCTGCCAATGTCCTGAGACAGAGGGTCTGCACTTCCCCGCAGATCAGGGCTGTCCTTGAAGTCTTCTGGCATATTCCTCGCAGGGGGTTCTCCATCGTCCTGGGCTGCTCCACAGATGGGATTTTCATCGGTGAGCTGGTGAGGGCTCTTCTTCAACAGCCTTTGCCGAACTCCCTTCAGCAGTTGCGTAGCGTCTCCCACAGAAAAGTACCCGACATCTTGATTCAGGACAGCCAGAGCAAGGATCTGTAGCGGGAGAGGACTGGCCTTGTGCTCCGATGATGCGACGGCTCCATGGGCTGGTGCATCCGGGTCGGTCTTCTCCATGTCTTTTCCAGATACTTCATTCTCTGTGCCCCTTTCTTCCTCTTAAGCGGAGTCCACACTTTACTGGAATGAACACCAGCAACACAGTGCACACGAGGATCTCCCAGCCAAACCCAGAGTCTCGTGGCCCATGTGGCCAACGTTCGATTATCGGCAACCCAGAAGCCCACAGCTGTTCCCGGAGAGCCCACAGCGGCTCCAGAACTGTGTGGGGAGACATTGTAATGGCCACCAGCTGGCTCCAGAGAGCCTGGGGGCTTTGTCTCTGATCACCAGTGTCCTCTCGGCCACTAGAAACTGCTTGGAACCCCTACGAGGGTTCCGTCTCCAATGCAAACCAGTGCCTGGCAACAGGAGCTGAAGGGAGTAGGGGTGGGGGAGGTGCACCCGAGACTCCAACGCAAATCAGTGCCTGGCAACAGGAGCTAACAGTCGTTGGGCAGCGGAGGAGAATCTCTATATCGTGGACCTGAAAAAAATGCAACCCTATGTAGCATTGTCTTGGAATTAAACTTTGACACTTATAAAAAAAAGTTAAAAATGAAACTATATATCAAAGGGAGAAACATAACAAAATCTACACACGTAGAAAGTAACTTTCTAGATTATCGGAGACAAAAGATAAAATTTCAGTGCACTGACCCGAAGGAAAATAAAACTACAACGTATTAAAATTGATGGGACACAGCTAAATCAACAGAGAGCTCAATTTTTAGCACTCAATGCATACATTAGAAAGGAGGAGGAGCATCTGGGTGGCTCAGTCAGTTAGTCCAACTCTTGATTTTGACTCGGGTCATGGTCAACCTTGGGATAGTGAGGCTGAACCTGCATTGTGCTGGTGCTGGGCATGGTGGCTGCTTAATCATCTCTCTCTCTTTCTGCACCGCTTCCGTTTCTCTGTCTCTGTCTCTGTCTCTGTGTCTGTGTCTGTCTCTCTCTCTCTCTCTAAAAAGAAAAGGAGTCTCAAAACTATAATCTTTCTATTTTAGGACCTCGAAAAAGAGGAGAAACTAAAACTAAAGAAGAAAACCAGAAGAATCCTTCTACCCCATTTCAAGATATTCGTCTACAGTAATCAAAAGTGCGTGGTGTTGGTGAAGAGCTAGACCAATGGAACAGAATAAAGATGGATAAGTGGAAC